>NW_020951724.1:0-9038 GCF_900497805.2 Vombatus ursinus
ATTGTGTTTCCACAATACTTGAATTGTTTCTTTCTGGCTGCTTGTAATATTTTCCCCTTGACCTGGGAACTCTGGAATTTGGCTACAATATTCCTAGGAGTTTTCCTTTGGGGATCTCTTTCAGGAGGAGATTGGTGGATTCTTTCCATTTCTGTTTTGCCCTCTGGTTCTAAAATATCAGGGCAGTTTTCTTGGATAATTTCTTGAAAGATGATGTCTAGGCTCTTTTCTTGATCATGGCTTTCAGATAGTCCAATAATTTTTAAATTCTCTCTCCTGGATCTACTTTCCAGGTCAGTTGTTTTTCCAATGAGATATTTCACATTGTTTTCTAATTTTTCATTCTTTTGGATTTGTTTTACAGTGTCTTGATTTCTCATAAAGTCACTAGCTTCCAATTGCTCTATTCTCATTTTTAAGGAAATATTTTCTTCAGTAATCTTTTGGACTTCCTTTTCCATTTGGCCAGTTTTGCTTTTTTAGGGCATTCTTCTTCTCATTGGCTTTTTGGACCTCTTTAGCCTATTGGGTTAGGCTATTTTTTAAGGTGTTATTTTCTTCAGTATTTTTTTGGGTCCCCTTTAACAAGCTGTTGACTTGTTTATCATGATTTTCTTGAATCACTCTCAGTTTTTCCTCTACTTCTCTTACTTGCTTCTCAAGTTCCCTTTTGAGCTCTTCCAAGGCCTGGGACTGATTCATATTTTTCTTGGAGGCTTTGGATGTAGGAGCTTTGACTTTGTTTTCTTCTTCTGGTTGTATGTTTTGATCTTCTTTGTCACCAAAGTAAGATAATATAGTCTGACTCTTTTTGTGCTGCTTGTTCATGATCCCAACCAATTACTTGAGTTTTAAACTCTTTGTTAAGGTAAGAGTCTGCTTCCAGTGTGGAGAATATACTGTCCCATGCTTCAGGGGTTTATACAGCAGTTTTCAGAGATACTTCTAGGGACCTGAAAATGTTCAGGTCTTCCAAGGTGCGAGGGGTGAGGTGTTTCTTCTTCACCGCCACAACAAGCTCCACCAAGCAAGCACTCCTCCTCGCCCCAGGACCGCCCCTCAGAACTGTGACCCAGATCCAAGTATGGGTGAAGCAAGAGATTCCTTCCTCAGCACTGGCAAAGAGATCCCTGCAGTCCCTCTCTGATCAGCGACTTGATTCCCCCTCAGTCTGTGGTTTGAAAGCTCAGGAGGCAGCTGCTGCCCTGGACCTAACTTCTACCTCTCACCTCAGTCACAGACTTTTCCCACTGACCTTCTAAGTTGTCTTGGCATTTGTGGGTTGAGAGGTCTGGAAACTGACACAGCTGCCCGCAATTCAGTCCTTTGAGGCCTGCTCCAGGTTTGTTGCGGCCTGCGTGCCAACGCCACCTTGCGCTGCTGTCCCCGCCAGGTGCGATATACATTTTCAATCAACCGTCCAGGTTGTCTTAGGCTGGAAATTTGTTTTACTCTGTCTTTTTGTGGCTTCAGCTGCTTTAGAATTTGTTTAGAGCCCCTTTTTATAGGTATTTGGAGGGGTTTGAGGGAGAGCTCAAACAAGTTACTGCTTTCCCTTCGCCATCTTGGCTCTGCCCCTGAGATGCATAATCTTAAGGAATAAAATGACTCCTTGAAAATTAGAATTGGGCAGCAAGCATAATATGTAATGGGGACAAGCTTGAAGCATTTCCAGTAAGATCGGGGGTGAAACAAGGATGTCCATTATCACCACTGTTGTTTAATATTGTACTGGAAATGTTAGCTTTAGCAATTAGAGAAGAAAAAGACATTGAAGGCATTAGAATAGGCAAAGAAGAAACAAAGCTATCACTCTTTGCAGATGACATGATGTTATACTTAGAGAATCCCAGAGAATCAAGTAAAAAACTACTTGAAATAATAAACAACTTTAGCAAAGTTGCAGGCTATAAAATAAACCCACATAAATCATTGGCATTTCTATATATTACCAACAAAGCCCAACAGCAAGAGATAGAAAGAAAAATTCCATTTAAACTTACTGTATACATTATAAAATATTTAGGAATCTACCTCCCGAAACAAACCCAGGAACTGTATGAACACAATTACGAAACACTTTTCATGCAAATAAAGTCAGATCTAAATAATTGGAAAAACATCAGTTGCTCACGGGTAGGCTGAGCTAATATAATAAAAACCACAATTCTACCTAAGCTAATTTACTTATTCAGTGCCATACCAAACTACCAAAAAATTATTTTATAGAGTTAGAAAAAAAATAATAGGATTCATTTGGAAGAACAAAAGGTCCAGAATATCAAGAGAACTAATGAAAAGAAATGCAGGACAAGGTGGCCTAGCCATTTCAGATCTTAAATTCTATTATGAAGCAGCAATCATCAGAACTGCTTGGTACTGGCTAAGAAATACAGTGGTGGATCAATGGAATAGGTTAAATATGCAAGACACAGTAGTCAATGACTATAGTAATCTATTATTTGATAAACCCAAAGACCCCAGCTTCTGGGATAAGAACCCACTCTTTGAGAAAAACTGCTGGGAAAACTGGAAAATAGTATGGCAGAAACCAGGCATAGACCAAAATCTCACACCATATACCAAAATAAAGTCAAAATGCATTCATGATTTAGATATAGAGGCTGCTACTATAAGCAAAGTGGAACAGCAAGGAATAGTTTACCTATCAGATCTATGGAGAACAGAAGAATTCATGACCAAACAGGAGATAGAGAACATTACAAAAATCAAAATAGATAATTTTGATTACATTAAATTGAAAAGTTTTTGCACAAACAAAGCCAATGCAACTGAGATTAGAAGGAAGGTAGAAAATTGGGAAAGAATTTTTACAACCAGTGTCTCTGATAAGGGCCTCATTTCTAAAATATATAGAGAATTAGGTCAAATCTATAAGAATACAAGTTATTCCCCAATTGATAAATGGTCAAAGGATATGAACAGGCAGTTCTCAGATGAAGAAATTAAAGCCGTCTATAGTCATATGAAAAAATGCTCTAAATCACTATTGATTTAGAGAAATGCAAATCAAAACAACTCTGAGGTTCCACATCACACCTATCAGAATGGCCAACATGACAATACAGGAAAATGATAAATGCTGGAGAAGATATGGTAAAATTGGAACACTAATACATTGTTGGTGAAGTTGTGAAATGATCCAACCATTTTGGAGAGCAATTTGGAACTATGCCCAAAGGGCTATAAAAATGTGTATAACCTTTGACCCAGCAATAGCACTTCTGGGGCTATATCCCAAAGAGATCACACAAATGGGAAAAGGACCCACATGTATAAAAATATTCATAGCAGCTCTTTTTGTGGTGGCAAAGAATTGGAAATTGAGAGGATGCCCATCAATTGGGGAATGGCTGAGCAAGTTGTGGTATATGAATGTGATGGAATACTATTGTGCTATAAGAAGTGATGAACAGGCTGACTTCAGAAAAACCTGGAAAGACTTGTATGGTCTGCTGCTGAGTGAAGTGAGTTGAACCAAGAGAACGTTGTACACAATAACAGCCACGTTGCATGATGACTAATATTGATAAACTTAACCCTTCCTGGCAATACAAGGATCTGAGACATCTCCAGAGGCCTTGAGATGGAAAATGCTATCCACACCCAAAGAAAGAACTATGGAAGCTGAATTGCTATTTTTTTTCTCTTCTGTTGAGTTTTGTTTCCTCTTTCTGATGGTTCCTCCTATTGATTTTAATTTCTACTTACAACATCACTAATGTGAAAATATATTTAATATGAATATAAATGTATAGCCTATATCAGATTATGTGCTGTCTTGGGGAGGATGGTGGGGAAGAAGGGGGAGAAAATTTAAACTCAAAATCATATGGAAGTGATTATTGATAAATCAAAATAAATTAATAAAAAAAAGAAAATTAGAATTGGGCAAGGGGAAGCCTGCACAGTTATAAGAGAGCAAGAGATAATAAAACAAAATAGAAGAGAATGTGAAACATCTCATCAGAAAAAAAAAAAATCTGGAGAATAGATCAAGAAGAGAAAACATAAGAATAATTGGACTACCTGAAAAGTAAAATAAAAAAAGACTATTGGTGCAATAATGCAAGAAATAATTAAAGAAAATTTTTCTGAAGCGTTAGAACAAGAGGGGAAAGTAGAAATAGAAAAAATCCACTGATCTCCACCTGAAAGAAATCCTAGGATGAAAACCTATAGAAATGTCATAGTCAAATTCTGAAATCCCCAGCCCAAGGAGAAAATATTATGAGAAACAAGAAAACAACAGTTCAAATATGGCACAGCCATAATTAGAATCACACAAATCCTAGCAGCAGCAACTCTAAAACACCGCAGGTCTTGGAACACTATACATCAAAAGCAAAAGAACTGGAATTCTGGCCAACAGTATCATACCCAGCGAAGTTAAGCATAATCCTGAATGTAAAAAAAATGGATATTTAATGAATTGCCAACTTTCAAAGATTTTATTGCAGAAAGACCTGAACTCAATGGAAAATTTGATATAGAAGATTCAAGAAAAATATAAGGTAAATGTCAAAGACTAATTACAAGGGACTCAATAATGACAGCCTGTTTACTTTTTATATGAGGAAATGTAAACTGTGTATCTAAGATTGTTATTAGCAATTGGGTAGTTCAAAAGAAATATTGGAATAGAACTGAGTATGATGTGATTCCAAAAAGTAATACTGTCTATGAAAAGGTAAAAAGCGTAATTATCTTACCAAATGAGGTATGAGAGGAAGAACTGACACAGGAATTAGATGGAGGTAGTTCTGGAACCCTATCTCATTGGGAATGGGTTAAAGAGGGAACAATACATACGTATTTAGAAGGGTATAAGAGTCTTCTAAATTCAGAAAGAAATCAAAGGCTAAATGGGTAGGGAGAAGGTAGAAGATAAAGGAGGGATTTTTGCATCAGGTCTGAGTTAAAGAGAGAACAATGTATAATTTAGAAGGAAATAACAGTGTTCTAAATTTGTAAAGAAATAAGAGGGTGAGGGAATACATTGAGGGGTGGTAGAGAAGGGTGTGTAGATTAATGAGAATGGGAAAAAGAGGGAACAACATGTATATATGGAAGGCTATAGAAGTCTAAATTCAGATAGAAACAAAGGCAAGGAGAAAGGGGGGGAGAATAAGGAGGGATCTTTGGAGCAGGGTAGGTTAAGTAATGGGAAGGCAAGGTAGAAGTAAAGTAGAGGAATCAGGAGAGATATAAATAAGAGATATATACAAACAAAATAAAGATCAGGAGTAGCATTTATTAGGGAAAAAAAGCAGGGGTAGTAATCATGATCTTAGACAAAATTAAAGCTAAAATAGATTTAATAAAAGGAGAAAAATAGGGAAACTACGCTATATGTTAGCCACATTAATCACTATTGTTTTAGACTATTTAAAATAACTAGAGAGTATAAAATTGGTATATTGCTGTGGTGCAGAAAATGATAAATTGATGGACTTAGAAAAACATGGATAGACTTGGACATTTGAAGGTAAATGTTGTCCACCCTCAGAGAAACAGAGGACAAAGAAGTATAGCATGTTCTTACATAGATGCATATGAATATATGTGTCTATATTTGATTATGATTATAGATATCTAAGTATATGTGTGTGTAAGTGTATGTATGTATGTCTATGTGTATATATGTGTATATGTGTGTGTATTTATATGTATGTATGTGTACATCTGTGCTTAATTGTAGCCTTCTTGGGGGAGGGGCAGGAAGGGGAAAAAAGAATAAAATAAAAAGTCCACAGCAGAGAACAAAAGAAAACTCATAAGGAAGCAAAGGAAAGATGAACAGTTCTGAGCACAATGTGTAGTATTTATTATGTAGGCTTTCTTGAAATAGAAATTTATTGCTGTATATTTTTAATTCTTACGTTCTGCTTTGCACATGGCAATGCTTTTTTTTCTTTTTTATTGTGTATTTAAGTTTAAAATAAATTAATTTAAAAAAAGTAAGGGTGAGACATTTTTACAACCTAAGACAACTTAGGAGGTGGCAAGAGAAGTCTGTGACAATGGAGTAGGGGCCAGCCTTGAGCATACTCAGTAGCAGCACCAGCCGTGGGCCTTGGAGGTAGCTTCAAAAGTGATAACTACAGCTTTAGGATCTCTTAGCCCAGATGGTAAAGGGGTCACATGACTAGTCAGAAAGTGATTACAGGGGACCCTTTGCTGGCACAGGGTGCTGTGGCAACTCTGTTGCCTGTTTTTAGCTCTGAGTTGCTGTTCCAGGGCAAAGAGGAATGCTTGTCACAAGGGAACAGGGGCCCTGTTTGCAGTTCAAAGTCAGAAAGGGTAACTAGCACTTGTGGCTGAAAGAGAGGAGGAAACGAACAGCTCTAGGGCACTGGAGGACTTGGAATTATAGCTGTAGGGGAACAGGGATCCTTCCTAGCTAAAGGCCAGAGGGCAGACCAGAGGAGAAGTGACCATACCTCTTCCTGGATCATACCATTGTTGAAACACTGAAAACTTGCAGATCCTCAGAATTACTCTGAAAACAGTAGGAAGAAAAAGCCTGAAGCTTGGGAGAGTGCCTCCTCAACCCCACCTTCCCTCTCCCCCCAGGTGAGCAGAGCCCAACTTTAACATAAAGTTCAAAGTAAAAAAGTAGGCTGGAAAAATGAGCAAACAACAAAAAAAAAAGAACTTGACCATAAAAAAAAATACTATGGTGGCAAGGAGGACCCACGACACAAATTGAGAAAACAACACTATGAAGACAGCTACAAGCAAAGCCTCAAAGAAAAAAATGCTGATTGGACACAAGCCTAACAAGACTTTCCAGAAGAATTAAAGAAAGACTGGCAGAGGAAAAATTGGAGAAAGAAATGAGAGTGATGAAAGAAAAGTATGAAAAGAGAATTAACAGCTTGGTAAAAAGAGGCACAAAAATACTGAAGAAAATAACACCGTAAAACTTGTTGTTTAGTTTGTTTGAGTCATGTTTGATTCTTTGTGACCCCTTTTGGGATTTTCTTTGCAAAGATATTGGAGTTTGCAGTTTCCTTTTCTAGCTCATTTTAGAGATGAGGAAACTGAGGCAAACAGGGTTAGGTGACTTTCCCAGGATCACACACCTAATAAGTGTCTGAGGCTGGATTTGAACTCAGGTCTTCCTGACTCCAGGCCCAGAACTATGTCCACTGCCACCTAGCTGCCTTTCCTTGAAAATTAGAAGTGGACTAATGGTAAAAGTTACAAAATTCATGGAAGACAAGAACTGCTTAAAAAGCAAAATTGGCCAAATGGAAAAAGAGGTCCAAAAACTCACCAAAGAAAATAATTGCTTAAAAATTAGAATTGGGTAAATTGAAGCTAATGACTCCAGGAGACATCAGTAAACAATAAAACAAAATAAAAAAAATTTTTAAAAAAGAAGAAAAATTGAGACATCTATTCAGAAAAATAGATGACCTGGAAAACAAATTGAGGAGAAATAATTTAAGAATTAATTGGACTACCTGAAAGCCAGTACAGCTGGATGGTATAGTGGGTGGAATGTTGAGCTGGGAGTCAGGAAGACTCATCTCCTTGAGTTCAAATCTGGCTTCAAACACTTGCTAGCTGAGTAACCCTGGACAAGTCACTTAGTCCTGTTTGCTTCAGTTTTCCTCATCTATAAAATGAGCTAGAGAAGGAAATGGTAAACCAATCCAATATCTTTTCCAAGAAAATCCTAAATGGTGTCCCAAAGAGTTGTACCTAACAGAAAAAATGACTGAACAATAAACTGAAAGCTAAGATCAAAAAAGATTCTAGACATTGTATTTCAAAAATAACAAAGGAAAACTTTTCTGATATTTTAGGTTCAGAGGAAGTTTTCAGAAGAAGAAATCAAAGCTATCCATATTCATATGAAAAATGCTCTAAATCACTATTGATTAGAGAAAGGCAAATTAAAACAACTATAGGATACCACCTCACACCTATCAGAAATGACAGATCCTAGATGGTGGAGTTGTGAACTGGTCCATCCATTCGGGAGGACAATTTGAAACTATGCCCAAAAGGCTATACAAGTATGTATGCACTTCAATTTAGCAATACTACTACTTGGTCTGTATCCCAAAGAGATCAAAGAAAAGGGAAAAATACCTTTTTTATTATTGTTTTTCTTTTCTTTTTTTTAATAAATTTATTTATTTTTAATTTTCAACATTTACTTCCACAAGATTTTGAATTCCAAGTTTTCACCTCATCTAATCCGTCCCCCCACCCCAAGATGGCATGCATTCTGAATACCCCTTCCCCTAGTCTGCCTTCCCTTCTATCTCTCCCCCTCTTCTGTTATCCCCTTCCCCTTCTCTTTTCCTGTAGGGCAGAATAGATTTCTGTACCCCATTTCCTGTATTTCTTATTTCCCAGTTGCATGTGAAAACATTTTTTTTAAACATGTGTTTTTAAAACTTTGGGTTCCAAATTTTCTCCCTTCCTCCCTCCCCACCAACTTTCATTAAAAAGGCAAGCAACTCAATATAGGTTATATATGTGCAGTTATGCAAAACACTTCCATAGTAGACATGCTGTGAAAAACTAACTCTATTTCCCTTAATCCTATCCTACCCCCCCATTTATTCTATTCTTTCTTTTGACCTTGTCCCTCCTCACAAGTATTTGTTTTTGATTACCCCCTTTCCCAATCTGCTCTCCTCTCTATCATCCCCCTACTCTCTTGTCCCCTTCCCCCCCCATTTTCCTGTAGAGTAAGACAGATTTCCCTACCCAATTGAGTGTGTATGTTATTCTCTCCTTAAGTCAAATTGTATGAGAATAAGATTCACTCATTCCCTCTCACCTTTCCCTGTTTCCCCTCTACTGTAATAGCCTTTTCTTTTCTGTTTTTTTTTGTGAGATAATTTACCCCATTCTACCTCTCCCTTGCTCCTTCTCCTAGTATAATCCTCTCTCACCCCTTAATTTTATTCTCCAGATCGACTCACTCTGTGCCCTCTATCTGTTTATCTATCTATCTATCTATCTATCTATCTATCTATCTATCTATCTAT
>NW_020951725.1:0-4147 GCF_900497805.2 Vombatus ursinus
AGGGTTTAAGCTCAGGTTTTCCTGAATACCAAGGCACTCCTCACCTTGTTTCACTGCCTTTCTCATTCTTGTGTGTTTTATAGGAATACACACACACACACACACACACACATATAAATATATGCATTTACACTCACATATATACTCATGTATGTATAAAGATAAACATATGAGTAGGTAATCTGTGGCATAGAGAAGTTCTACACTGGGAGGTCCTTGCATTAAAGAATTCATTTTGGACTCCACATCCCTCCAAACGTGTGTTTGTGTGTGTGTGTGTGTGTGTGTGTGTGTGTGTGTGTGATGTTTCAGGAAGCATGATGTCATGGAAAGAACAATTGACTAGGAGGTAAAAAAACAGGTTCAAATCTCAGTTCTTTTACTTAATGACCTTATGACCTGGGGCAAGTTACAACATTTTAGTGTCTCGGTTAACTCAACCTTAATTTAGGGGAAAGTATTTAATACTACTTATTGTGTTCCCTGAGAGCAAAGACTGTTTTTGTGTTTTGTTGAAGGTCCATTGTAACCTTAAACACGCTTTAAAAAATAGTGCTTTGTGACCTTAAAGTGCTATTAAATGTTATTATTAATGATAATTATACAGAATAAATGCTCAGCTAATTCTCTCATAATAGGATTAAAGCTCAGCCATCTAGTCCAACTCACTCTTTTATAGATAAAGAAACTGAGGCCCAGAGAGATGAAGTAACTTATCCAAAGCCACACAAGCAATAAGTAGCAGAATTGGGATTTTGACTTAAATCCTCTGACCCTGAACCAAGTCCTCTTTCTCCTCTATCACAGAGAAATGCATTGTCCAGTAATGTCTGGAGATTCCCAATAGAAACATTTTTTAAAAGCACTAGGTGTTTAAGCTATTAACAAAGGCGTGAAATACTAAGTAGCAATTGTCTTCTGAAAACTTCTCAACACTCAATATATACCACAAATAAATGAACCGTGTGCAGAGCATTGTGTTAGGTGCTCAGGAAAATGCAAAGTTTAGATGAGGGGAGGTCCTTGCCCTCTCTGAGTTTCTAGTCTTGTGGGAAAGATAAAACCCAAACATTTAGATTTGGAGTCTGAAGGCTTGGTTTTGAATCCTGGTTCTGCTGTTTACTCTTTTTATGACCCTAGTAAAACTTTCTCTTCTCTCCCTCATTTTCTTCACCTATGAGTGTTTTGAACTAGATAATCTCTAAGATAATTTCTGGCCAAGTTCTGTGGTCCTAATATGCAATATGCTATTTAAAGTAAATTAGAAAATTGTAAAAAAAAAAAAAAAAAAGTAAAATTTGAGGGAAATCATCACATTTGCTTTCAGGGCAAAAGAAGACTGCCTATCATGTTAATTGGTTAAACATTTCAAGACTGAGTCCTTTAAATATGACTTCTGGGTTCTGAGAATGCATTTACTCTTGCTCATCCCCTTATCCTCAGGTGCCTTCTTTTTCATCATGCCATCCCCCTGCTATAAGCTCCAATGGCTCCTCAACCTCTATGATCAAATGCAAACTTTTCTTCCGATCTATTTTCCTAGGCTTTCTAGAGTCCATCCGCACTAGCCTTCTTGCCATTCTTCTTCCCATGCTATCATTACACCTCCCAGCTCTGTAGTTCACTCAGACTAAGGCTATTGCTCAGGTCTGCAAAACCCTCCCTCCTGGATTCCATGTCTTGGAATCTCCAGGTTCTTTCAAAACCAGGCTTAAATGCTGCCTCTTATATAGGTATCCCTCCCACAGCAGATAGTGCCTCCCCAACAAAATCACCTTCTACTTTTTAAATATATTTATACGCACATGTTATTTCCCCTGGTAGTTTCTGTCTCCTTAGGGATTTATATAGCATCCATCTTTGTCTTTGTATTCCCAGGACCTACTTAAGTGCCTATAATAGACATTAAGTGTGCTATTGAATTGAATGGACCATTTAGAATAGGTATTATAATAAAGATGTCCAAATCTTTAACTGATTAAAAAAAATGTATGTGTCCATGCACACTTAGGCTCTTGCATCAATCAACAAACATTTATTAAGCAGGTACTGTGGGCCAGGCACTGTGCTTGGTCCTGGGAATACAAAGACAAAGATGGATGCTATATAAATCCCTAAGGAGACAGAAACTACCAGGGGAAATAACATGTGCGTATAAATATATTTAAAAAGTAGAAGGTGATTTTGTTGGGGAGGCACTATCTGCTGTGGGAGGGATACCTATATAAGAGGCAGCATTTAAGCCTGGTTTTGAAAGAACCTGGAGATTCCAAGACATGGAATCCAGGAGGGAGGGTTTTGCAGACCTGAGCAATAGCCTTAGTCTGAGTGAACTACAGAGCTGGGAGGTGTAATGATAGCATGGGAAGAAGAATGGCAAGAAGGCTAGTGCGGATGGACTCTAGAAAGCCTAGGAAAATAGATCGGAAGAAAAGTTTGCATTTGATCATAGAGGTTGAGGAGCCATTGGAGCTTATAGCAGGGGGATGGCATGATGAAAAAGAAGGCACCTGAGGATAAGGGGATGAGCAAGAGTAAATGCATTCTCAGAACCCAGAAGTCATATTTAAAGGACTCAGTCTTGAAATGTTTAACCAATTAACATGATAGGCAGTCTTCTTTTGCCCTGAAAGCAAATGTGATGATTTCCCTCAAATTTTACTTTTTTTTTTTTTTTTTTACAATTTTCTAATTTACTTTAAATAGCATATTGCATATTAGGACCACAGAACTTGGCCAGAAATTATCTTAGAGATTATCTAGTTCAAAACACTCATAGGTGAAGAAAATGAGGGAGAGAAGAGAAAGTTTTACTAGGGTCATAAAAAGAGTAAACAGCAGAACCAGGATTCAAAACCAAGCCTTCAGACTCCAAATCTAAATGTTTGGGTTTTATCTTTCCCACAAGACTAGAAACTCAGAGAGGGCAAGGACCTCCCCTCATCTAAACTTTGCATTTTCCTGAGCACCTAACACAATGCTCTGCACACGGTTCATTTATTTGTGGTATATATTGAGTGTTGAGAAGTTTTCAGAAGACAATTGCTACTTAGTATTTCACGCCTTTGTTAATAGCTTAAACACCTAGTGCTTTTAAAAAATGTTTCTATTGGGAATCTCCAGACATTACTGGACAATGCATTTCTCTGTGATAGAGGAGAAAGAGGACTTGGTTCAGGGTCAGAGGATTTAAGTCAAAATCCCAATTCTGCTACTTATTGCTTGTGTGGCTTTGGATAAGTTACTTCATCTCTCTGGGCCTCAGTTTCTTTATCTATAAAAGAGTGAGTTGGACTAGATGGCTGAGCTTTAATCCTATTATGAGAGAATTAGCTGAGCATTTATTCTGTATAATTATCATTAATAATAACATTTAATAGCACTTTAAGGTCACAAAGCACTATTTTTTAAAGCGTGTTTAAGGTTACAATGGACCTTCAACAAAACACAAAAACAGTCTTTGCTCTCAGGGAACACAATAAGTAGTATTAAATACTTTCCCCTAAATTAAGGTTGAGTTAACCGAGACACTAAAATGTTGTAACTTGCCCCAGGTCATAAGGTCATTAAGTAAAAGAACTGAGATTTGAACCTGTTTTTTTACCTCCTAGTCAATTGTTCTTTCCATGACATCATGCTTCCTGAAACATCACACACACACACACACACACACACACACACACACACAAACACACGTTTGGAGGGATGTGGAGTCCAAAATGAATTCTTTAATGCAAGGACCTCCCAGTGTAGAACTTCTCTATGCCACAGATTACCTACTCATATGTTTATCTTTATACATACATGAGTATATATGTGAGTGTAAATGCATATATTTATATGTGTGTGTGTGTGTGTGTGTGTGTATTCCTATAAAACACACAAGAATGAGAAAGGCAGTGAAACAAGGTGAGGAGTGCCTTGGTATTCAGGAAAACCTGAGCTTAAACCCTGCCTCCACAATGCTTCTCTATGTCTGGGCAACTTTCTCATCTCACATGTCAATTACAAAGTGTTTCTGATTTGCATTGTTGGAGGCAGGGTTTAAGCTCAGGTTTTCCTGAATACCAAGGCACTCCTCACCTTGTTTCACTGCCTTTCTCATTCTTGTGTGTTTTATAGGAATACACACACACACACACACACA
>NW_020951726.1:0-4668 GCF_900497805.2 Vombatus ursinus
ACACACACACACACACACACACACACACACACACACACACTTTCATAATTACCCAATTTCTGTGGGTTGGTCAGCCCCTGATGAAGCAGAGAAGTCAATGGTGGGTACCTGTGGCTTCCATTGTGAGTTTGCAAAATCATAGAATTTCAGAGTTGGAAGGACTCTTTTTACCCTTTCTGTGAACAAAAAAAACTTTCTACATACAACACCCTAGACAAGTGATCACCCAGCCTTTTCTTGATCAGATTCAATGAGGAGCGGCACAGTCTATATCCTGACTTGGACCCATACTAGCTGTATGACCCTGGCCAAGTCATTTAACCCATCTCAGTCTCTGTTTTCTCATCTGTAAAATGGTAACCAAAAATAGCCCCCAACCCACAGGGTTGTTGTAAGAATCAAAGGAGATGGCATGAGTAGAGTCTTTTGCAAATATAATCCTTTGCCTTGTGTAATCCAAATGTTGTTCTGCTTTATTTCCAGAAGTGACCAGTTAAATGTGGGGGATTACATCACATCCGTGAATGGGATCCACCTGACAAAGCTGCGACATGATGAAATCATCAGCCTGCTGAAGAATGTCGGGGAGCGGGTGGTGCTGGAGGTGGAGTACGAGCTGCCTCCTGCTGGTGGGTGCCATCCTGGTGGCTCCCTTGGCTTTGGGGTATTTGCCAGAGTTAGGCATATGGGTGCCTGACTGGTCAATAGAGAATCTGGATTCCATTCCTGTCACTATCTGTGCTGCCTTGGATAAGTCACTTATCCTGTCCAGACCTCAGTTTGCTTATCTGTAAAATGAGGAGGTGGCTTAGATGGCCTCTATGATCCTTTCCAGGTCTAAATCTATGATGCTATCTGAAATACTTGCTATCTGTGTGACCTTGGGTAAGTCGCTTGACTTCCTTAGCCTCAGTTTCCTCATCTGTAAAATAAGGGAGTAGAACTAGGTGGCTTTCCAGCTCTAGATTGATGATGCTAAGGTCCTGTTAAACATCTACCTGGGTAACACAGAGAGAGGCACGTGGGGCAGTGGATGGAGTCAGGAAGACCCGAGTTCAAATCTTGTCTCTGACACATATATACGAAGGAATCCAAAGTGTTCCAGCTTATACTGAGGGAGAGATTACTTCCTGCAGAGGTTGGGTTCAGAGTCAGGGGACGAGGGAATCAGGGAAGCTTGATGAGGGGGTGGCCTTTGAGCTGGGCTGTGAATGAGGAGCAAGTTATCAGTATTCAGAGACTCAGCAAAGCTGGAGGCAGTGAGGCAGGCTTTGATTATGGAAGCCGGACAGATGAGAGGAGGGCCCAGAAGCACAAGGAGAGGGGGATAGCTGAGGCCAGAGCAAGCGGCAGGTCAGGGATTCAGGATGGCCTTCACTTCAAGCAAGGGCTTCTTCTGTGCTCCTCTACAGGACGGAGCTGATCCCTGGGCATGGGTGGTCCTGAGCTCACCTTCATTGGCCATGTTCAGAGAGGGCTTTGCAAGAGAATGAGAGACCAAGCCTGCCATTATATGGTAGCTGCAGGAGTCTCAGGGTAGCCAAGAGATACCAAATCTGCACTTTGATAATCACATGAGTATCTTGGACATCACTGACCCCTCATTTTATAGATATCAGACTTGCAAGTTACACTCCCAAGGGGCCTTCTGCTTGTCCTGGGCACATCGTCTACAATGTGGATACACATCACCCCAAAACATCAATCTGCCAGCTTCCTTGATAGATTGAGTCACGTCTCAATAATACTGACTCAGCATTTCCCCCCCTTCATCCCTACTCCCCCCTCCCCATTCTAAACAGGTCTAAGATAGTTAGGGGCAGCTAGGTAGCACAGTGGATGGAGTGATGGACTTGGAGTTAGGAAGACTTGAGTTCAGATTCGGCCTTGGACTCTTCCTAGCTATGTGACCCTGAGCAAGACACTTAACCTCTGTCTGCCTGAGTTTCCTCATCTCTAAAGGGGGATAACAGCACCTATCTCCCAGAGTTGTTTTAAGTATTAAATGAGATAATATTTGTAAAGCACTTAGCCCAGTGCCTGGCATGTAGTAGGCACCATATGAATCTTAACTATTATTATTCTACATCCTTGTTCATGCATTAATAAAAATCATTTTCCCCTCCTAAGGGCATAGTTCTTATGTTCCTGGGTTTATTGTCCTTTCTCCTTTCCTGTTTCTAGATAGAAGATGCCCTGAAACCACCAAGAACTGCCTTTGGTTAATCAATAGGCAGTAATGTAAGAGATTGAGAAGACCTGAAGTGTAGTCAATCATTCAGTAAGCATTAAGCACCTACTGTATTCCAGGCAAGCCTCTGGGGAAACAGAGACAGAATGAAACTCTCTGCCGTAGAAACAGTACCCCAGGCCTATCCCAGTTATATTCCTAGAGAGACTGATGTCACTGCAAAAGCCTACAGGTAGACCAGGTATTGCTAACTTGAAGAAACTATGGGAAAATGTGTTTGTTCCCATGTAAGAATGCTGTCCCCAGGCAGAACAATGGATAGCACCTATTAGGCTTGTGATAATATTCCTAGAATATTCCGATCACCATTCAGTCACTGTGTCCTGTGCCCTCATCCATCTCCTCCTAACTTTCTATTTCCCTTTGGCAACATTGTAGTCTCCTCCATTCTTCTTGTAATTTTGTATGATCCCTAATTTATTCTGTGTCTTCTCATCCCAATAGCAAGACAATAAACTAACTAGCCATGTCTACGTGGTGGGAGAATATGTGCCTCTGGGATGATTCTGCCCTTGTCTATACAAGTCATGAACATGTCTTGGCTAAAGCAGAAAAATCCAGAGTACGGAATCAATTCTCGGATACTTTCCTCGAGCAACTGCCCTTCATCACAAATTTACAACTAGAAGGGAGATCTTTGGGTCTAACCCCTTCATTTTACAAATGAGGAAACTGAGATTCATAAAGTTAAGTGATTTATTTGTCCAGGGTCCCCAACAGTCCTAACTGCCACTCCCAAGAACATAACTAACAGTGTTTGGGCTTAAGACAAGCACCTCAAAATGTGCCCGGGCCTAGGATAAATGGAGGAAATGACACAAGGCTCCATGGATGAGGAGACTCAATGATAATCTATCCATGGAGGGTGACAGAGACCTGGGGACGGCATTGCCATCCCTCTCCCCTAGGACAGAGATTCTTGAATACTTCAAAGACTGGAGAGAGAACAGGGTCAGGCCAGGGTGGAGTATGCCATCTGATAGCTTTCCATTTTAACTAATTGTTCTTGCTAACTAGACACTAAATAACTCTTTCTATTAGCTGAAATACAAGTGTGTCAGTACCCTCTACATTTAAGCAAAATTTTTATTTGCTCACCTTTAGTTATAACTCTGGACAGGAAACTTCAGTTCTCAAGGCCTTAGTTCCTATTCTGTTAAGCAGGGGAAGGAGCTAGGATTAAGTTTATTTCTGGCTCTAAGATTTTGCGATTCAACCATAGTTCGAAGAGTGCTTGTTTCAGAGGTGGCAGGCCTAAGAAGAGGCCAATATAGTAAAAGAATACTTCTGTGTTTCTCCCACAGCCCCTGAGAACAGCTTAGGAATAATCCCAAAGACCATCGAGGTCTCCCTGTATAAGGAAGGCAATAGCTTTGGCTTTGTACTCAGAGGTCAGTACCTTCCACTCCCCAGGTAAGCAGCAACTTGGCATCTGGGTGAGTGCTGGGCTCAGGACTAACTCTGGCTCTGTCTGCCAGGCAGTGAGTGGTCTTTCTGACCCTCAGGGTTGGGGATGATGGGGACCTCAACTCCAGAGATCCCAATGGGTTTTGTTTAGCAGGGTAAGTAATGCTTGACCCAAGCCTGGACTGTGTGGGAGGCCCAGGGTTGTACCTTCCAATGGTAATGGGAGAAAACAGAGAAAATATGGGGATAGGGTGGAGAAAGATGGATGAGGTTTCATGCATGGATGGTCTTGGCCTGTGTTTCAGGGGGAGCGCATGAAGATTGGCACAAATCCAGACCACTCGTCCTCACCTATGTGAGGCCAGGGGGCCCAGCTGACAGGTAACCACCACCTTGAGAAAGAGGTGCAAATGAATTCAGCACATGAGCTCTCCACCTCCCTGGAAGAGATAAGGGGCAGTCCTGCCTAAGAAAGTGACCTAGGTCCTCCCTGACCCTTGGATCTTTCTCTAGACTACAGATGCCCTTCAATTACATAACTTTTAACCCTTCTTCATCCTAAATCTAAGAGTTAACCAAGAAGCAATGTGGTGATATGGGAATGCACTGGATTAGGAATCAGAAGACATAGATTTCAGTCCTGGCCTTGCCACTATTAATTGTAAGTCACTGAATCTTTCTAGATGGTAATTTTCTCTTCTCCAAATTGAAGAAACTAGACTAGAGGCCCTTTAAGATCTAACTTTCTGTGATTCTATGTGACCACTTCTGTTGTAGAGGCAGAATTGTCCCTAGGGTATGATAGATTTGGAGAATTACTGTAGGACACATCTTTCAGAGTCCCATCCTGCCAATGTTAGGCTATGACAAGGGAGGCTGCTAGTGGAGGAGAAAGTGTTGGGGCCTATTAGTTGATGATTGAAAAAAAAAATTTTTTAATCCAGACTCATAAACTGCCTCCCTTCCTCCCCGCTCCTATCTCTCTCTCTCTCTCTCTCTCTCTCTCTCTC
>NW_020951727.1:0-4560 GCF_900497805.2 Vombatus ursinus
TAAAGGGAAAAGTCCGGAAAGAATTGTAAGCTGGAGAAATAGTGTTTCTAGAGAAAGGAAAAAGGATGTTTTAGAAATATACTTCTACAACATCATTCCTGGTAATTTGTCTTATTTTTTCATTTTATTTTGTTTTGAATTTAAACACCAAAAAAGAGCATTTATATAAACACAGCAGAATAGATTTGAAATGAAGTTGGATCTCCATTCTATCCCACTCAATAATATTTGCATATGTATATGTACTTGTGTGTGTGTGTGTGTGTGTGTGTGTGTGATATACACACATATACATCCACATATACAGAATCTACATGTTAATTTGGAAACTGTCTTGCTTGGACTTCCTACTGAATTTCTTTCTGTTTTCTTCTGTGCATTTAAAAATGTTTTAATAGCCCTCTTTTATTTTTTCAGACATCACTGTTGCTAATTCATATCTAGTAATTTGGAATCTCTTGTCTTTTTCCTTTGACAGGTAACATAAGAGATGATCCTGCTGAGTCAATGGACAAAGAGAATTATTCTGCGGTGTCTGAATTTGTATTCCTGGGACTTTCCAATTCTTGGGATATTCAACTTTTTCTCTTTGTGTTCTCCTCTGTGTTCTACTTGGCAAGCATGCTGGGAAACTCCCTCATTGTGCTCACAGTGACCTCTGACCCTCACTTGCACTCCCCCATGTATTTCTTGCTGGCCAATCTCTCCTTTATTGACCTGGGGATGTCCTCTGTCATTTCCCCTAAGATGATGAGTGATCTTTTTCGAAAACACAAAGTCATCTCATTCTATGGTTGCATCACTCAGATGTTCTTTATTCATCTGATTGGTGGTGTTGAGATGCTGTTACTCATAGCCATGGCCTTTGACAGATATGTGGCCATATGTAAGCCTCTCCACTACCTAATTATTATGTGTCCAAGAATGTGTATTTTGCTTTTGGCTGCTGCCTGGATCATTGGCTTCATCCATTCAGTGGCCCAACTGGCTTTTGTAGTCCACTTGCCTTTCTGTGGTCCTAATGAACTGGATAGTTTTTATTGTGACTTTCCTCGGTTTATCAAACTTGCTTGCACGGACACATATAGACTGCAGTTCATAGTCACTGCTAACAGTGGCTTCATGTCCCTGTGTGTGTTTTTCATCTTGATCAGTTCCTACATTTCCATCCTAGTGACTGTTCAGAAGCATTCATCAGGTGGTGTCTCTAAGGCCCTCTCTACTCTGTCAGCTCATATCACTGTTGTGGTTTTATTCCTTGGTCCATTGATCTTTGTTTATACAAGGCCACATGCTACGTCACGTCTTGATAACTTCCTTGCTGTCTTTGATGTAGTTCTTACTCCCTCTCTGAATCCAATCATCTATACCTTAAGGAACAAAGAGATGAAGGTAGCAATGAGGAGAGTGTGCAGCCAGTTTGTGAGTTTCAGGAAAATCTCTTCAGGGATTTGGTGAAGATATGAGAACTCCCTGTTAGAAGAATTAGTAAAGTCTGGAGGAAGAGCTTATTCACAGGAGAACATAGGAGTTACATTTTGAAAACACTCAATTGGAGGTACACATTATAGAAGCTGAAACCAACGGCATGTAGCCAAAGATAAAGAAAAGGCATAGTCCTATATGAATGATTCTAAGAGTGCTTACTCCCAGAATAAGCTGTGATTGGGAGTGAATGTTCTGGATAATACAAAAGACTTTAAAGAAGCTATATTGGGGCAAGAGAAACATTCTAAAAATGGGATGGGATGATTGCAAGAAGGCAGAACTACTCAATCCTTATTTTGCTTCTACCAAGGGGAATGATCTTTGGACTGGGAAACATAGAGCAGTTGTAATTATTAGAGATCTGAAGTGAAGCCAAGTGAGCATGGTAAGAGAGCTGCCCTCAATGATTCAAGTCACCAGGTCTGGATGTACTACATCTCATAGTCCTGAAAAAACTGGTGGATGTGATTGATGAGGTGCTGTTAGTAATATTTAAAAAAATCATGGAGAATGATATAGAAATGGCCTTTAAGCAATGATGGAATGGATGTTTTCATAGAACCCTGGGAAGACTTGTATAAACTAATGCAGAGTGAAGTGATTAAAATCAAGAGAATAGTTTATACTATGACAATAACATTGTAAAAATGAACAAATTTGAGATGTATCAATGCAATGAGTAATGCTTTGCCTTATCTATCCCGAGGTAAATCATGACAATAGTCACTTCAGGGGATGGGGAAGCAATCATCTCATCAAGACAAGAGTTAAATTTGGTTATCACCATTACTTCATTTCCAAGGAAGACCTTACCCCTCATTCTTACTACTTTCCTAAAGGGAAAAGTCCGGAAAGAATTGTAAGCTGGAGAAATAGTGTTTCTAGAGAAAGGAAAAAGGATGTTTTAGAAATATACTTCTACAACATCATTCCTGGTAATTTGTCTTATTTTTTCATTTTATTTTGTTTTGAATTTAAACACCAAAAAAGAGCATTTATATAAACACAGCAGAATAGATTTGAAATGAAGTTGGATCTCCATTCTATCCCACTCAATAATATTTGCATATGTATATGTACTTGTGTGTGTGTGTGTGTGTGTGTGTGTGTGATATACACACATATACATCCACATATACAGAATCTACATGTTAATTTGGAAACTGTCTTGCTTGGACTTCCTACTGAATTTCTTTCTGTTTTCTTCTGTGCATTTAAAAATGTTTTAATAGCCCTCTTTTATTTTTTCAGACATCACTGTTGCTAATTCATATCTAGTAATTTGGAATCTCTTGTCTTTTTCCTTTGACAGGTAACATAAGAGATGATCCTGCTGAGTCAATGGACAAAGAGAATTATTCTGCGGTGTCTGAATTTGTATTCCTGGGACTTTCCAATTCTTGGGATATTCAACTTTTTCTCTTTGTGTTCTCCTCTGTGTTCTACTTGGCAAGCATGCTGGGAAACTCCCTCATTGTGCTCACAGTGACCTCTGACCCTCACTTGCACTCCCCCATGTATTTCTTGCTGGCCAATCTCTCCTTTATTGACCTGGGGATGTCCTCTGTCATTTCCCCTAAGATGATGAGTGATCTTTTTCGAAAACACAAAGTCATCTCATTCTATGGTTGCATCACTCAGATGTTCTTTATTCATCTGATTGGTGGTGTTGAGATGCTGTTACTCATAGCCATGGCCTTTGACAGATATGTGGCCATATGTAAGCCTCTCCACTACCTAATTATTATGTGTCCAAGAATGTGTATTTTGCTTTTGGCTGCTGCCTGGATCATTGGCTTCATCCATTCAGTGGCCCAACTGGCTTTTGTAGTCCACTTGCCTTTCTGTGGTCCTAATGAACTGGATAGTTTTTATTGTGACTTTCCTCGGTTTATCAAACTTGCTTGCACGGACACATATAGACTGCAGTTCATAGTCACTGCTAACAGTGGCTTCATGTCCCTGTGTGTGTTTTTCATCTTGATCAGTTCCTACATTTCCATCCTAGTGACTGTTCAGAAGCATTCATCAGGTGGTGTCTCTAAGGCCCTCTCTACTCTGTCAGCTCATATCACTGTTGTGGTTTTATTCCTTGGTCCATTGATCTTTGTTTATACAAGGCCACATGCTACGTCACGTCTTGATAACTTCCTTGCTGTCTTTGATGTAGTTCTTACTCCCTCTCTGAATCCAATCATCTATACCTTAAGGAACAAAGAGATGAAGGTAGCAATGAGGAGAGTGTGCAGCCAGTTTGTGAGTTTCAGGAAAATCTCTTCAGGGATTTGGTGAAGATATGAGAACTCCCTGTTAGAAGAATTAGTAAAGTCTGGAGGAAGAGCTTATTCACAGGAGAACATAGGAGTTACATTTTGAAAACACTCAATTGGAGGTACACATTATAGAAGCTGAAACCAACGGCATGTAGCCAAAGATAAAGAAAAGGCATAGTCCTATATGAATGATTCTAAGAGTGCTTACTCCCAGAATAAGCTGTGATTGGGAGTGAATGTTCTGGATAATACAAAAGACTTTAAAGAAGCTATATTGGGGCAAGAGAAACATTCTAAAAATGGGATGGGATGATTGCAAGAAGGCAGAACTACTCAATCCTTATTTTGCTTCTACCAAGGGGAATGATCTTTGGACTGGGAAACATAGAGCAGTTGTAATTATTAGAGATCTGAAGTGAAGCCAAGTGAGCATGGTAAGAGAGCTGCCCTCAATGATTCAAGTCACCAGGTCTGGATGTACTACATCTCATAGTCCTGAAAAAACTGGTGGATGTGATTGATGAGGTGCTGTTAGTAATATTTAAAAAAATCATGGAGAATGATATAGAAATGGCCTTTAAGCAATGATGGAATGGATGTTTTCATAGAACCCTGGGAAGACTTGTATAAACTAATGCAGAGTGAAGTGATTAAAATCAAGAGAATAGTTTATACTATGACAATAACATTGTAAAAATGAACAAATTTGAGATGTATCAATGCAATGAGTAATGCTTTGCCTTATCTATCCCGAGGTAAATCATGACAATAGTCACTTCAGGGGATGGGGAAGCAATCA
>NW_020951728.1:0-5746 GCF_900497805.2 Vombatus ursinus
GGCAGATAGTGAGATAAAGAGACAGACAAGCCCAGCTAAAAGGAAAGGGAAATAGGAAAGGGGAAGGAAAAAGTAAGAAATGACAGATAGGAAGGGGGATGATGACAAACTTGGAGGATGAGGGATAGATTTGAGAGAGAAGGATGAGCCATTGTGTGTGTGTGTGTGTGTATTAGAGTAGAAGTAGGGGAGTGAGTTGAAGTATATTGTATCATGAAGTACGCCTTATATATGTAGCTCAGAACATGGAAGGACAGTTTTGTGTATAGGAAATCTTGTCAGCTGAACGCTGCTCACACTAACAATACTTTGCCTGGCATGTTGTATAGTATAAATTATGATTAAGAGGTTTATGTAGAATATACAAAAGATAACTATGCCACCTGAGGGGGTGAGATTAGGAGGGGAAAACAATTCTATACAGACTCAATCTGGAAGAGGGAAGCAATGTCACATGTGGCTACATGATTTGTTCTTTGTTGAATCTCAGGCACCACATGCTAGAGACAGGTAAGACTATGGGCTAAGGAACATATAACTTGAGACATCAGGAATGTGTGTATGGCAGGTGGGATAGATATAAGTAGTAGAGAATGAGGAAAATGGGGGTGGATAGTCTGGGGGGAGAGTGGAGGGGTCATGAAAGAAATAAAGATCTGGAAGATCCCTGGGGGCTCTTCCAATTCAGTCCCCCTCCCCCTTCACATTCATGTTACCTTTCCCCTAAACCCTCCTAACCCCACTCCCTTTTCCCAGAACCATGGTCTCCTAGCCCCCAGCCTTCGGTTCTCCCTCCCAGCCTCAACCTTTCCTGCCTTCGGCAGAAACACCAGCTCGTTCTTCTAAGCCCTGGGGGCTTCCCCGGCCAGGCTAGGGCCCTGAACCCTCCCGCCCTGCTGCCGCTTCCTCTATAAAGGGACCCAGGCGTCCGGGCCCAGGAAGCCCAGCTCATAGCAGGTAGGGGCCCCTGGCTGAGACACTCCTGAACCCTGAGCCATTCCCCCTGGCCCTTAAAACCCCCTGATTCCACATTCTCTCACCATAGCTTCCTGTGTCTATTATTTCCACCTGCCTCTCTCTGGGTCTGCCTTGGGCTCCGTCTCTACCTCATTCTTTCTGGGTCTCTGACTTTCTCTCTTTCAGTCTCTTTCAATCTGCTTCTGTTTCTGTTCCTCTCTGCCTGTTTCTGTTTCTCTGTCTCATTTCTCATTTCTGTCAATTAGTCTCTCTCTGTACTTCTGTTTTTCTCTCTACATGTGTCTCTCTCGGTATCTTTGTCAGCTTCTTTATGTCAGTATGTTTTCCATATCTTCCCTTTTCTGTCTCTGTGCTTATTTCCCATTTCCTTTCCCTCTTTCTCCCCCTCCCTCCTCCCCATTATCTCCACCCTGGGCCCTTCTCCACTTTCTCTTTCTCTCTCCCCAGGTTCTCCCCATGACCTCATCTGGAGTCCTGTGCCTCCTGGGGGCGCTGTGCCTCCAGGTGCTTTGGCTGCAGCTATCAGGGGCTCAGGTGAGAGGCAACAGGACGGGATGACCTGGGGGTCAGGAGCTTAAAGGGGCAAGAAAGAAATCTTGGCCCTCTGGTACCTTCTTAACCATGTTCTTTCATAGGGGGCTCCCAATCCTGATAACTCCCACTCATCTAGCCCAGCCCCACCTCAGACACCTCAGCATCTCAGCCAGAAGAGCCCAAAAAGAGACACCCTCAAACCAGCTGCCCACCTTGTTGGTAAGAATCTAGGTGTTACACCTTCTCCACTTCCCTCCTAAACCCAAGCATCCAGCTCCCAGTTTCCCACCCTCCCCTCAGTGACCTGTACATTTGTTCTCCCCAGTCCCATAACACTCCCTGACTTCTGTGTCTCTCCCCTAGGAGATCCCAGCACCCAGGACTCTATACATTGGAGGGCAAGCACAGACCACGCTTTCCTCCGACATGGCTTCTCTCTAAGCAACAACTCCCTGTTGGTCCCCACAAGCGGCCTCTACTTCGTTTACTCCCAGGTTGTCTTCTCAGGAGCCAGCTGTTCTTCTGAGATTACTCCTACCCTACTCTACCTGAGCCATGAGGTGCTCCTCTTCTCCTCCAAGTACCAGGTTCATGTACCCCTCCTGAGTGCCCAGAAGTCTGTGTGCCCAGGGACCCAAGGACCCTGGATGAGATCAGTCTACCAAGGAGCTGTGTTCCTGCTCACCCAGGGAGATCTGCTTTCCACTCATACAGATGGTGTCTCTCACCTGCTCCAGTCCCCTAGTAGTGTCTTTTTTGGGGCCTTTGCACTATAGAGAAAGAGAAAAATAAAGAGGAAAATGGCTTCAAGGCCCACCTCCATGGCCCTTTCCTCTATTCTGAAAGTTTCAAGGGTCCACACCAACATTCCCTGCTTCCACCATTGCTTCGGTTTCTTTCAAGTATTTCCCTTCTCTGTAACCTCCAGAGATGGAATTCTGGGTGGTGTGAAGGCTCTCCAGAATGGGGGTTGAGGTGAAGGCAACCAAACACCCCACTACCCCTGAACCACTGCCAGATGCTGGACTGAGAATTTCAAGTCTAACCAGAACTACCTAGACAAAAGTAATTTGGTTGGCTGGCTCATAGTCTGAATGGGGTTTAAGACTGGCCATGGAAGGAAAAAGGAAAGAAAGGGTGTGTAGGGTGGGTATCAGGGGTTGGTTGGGACAGGGAATGGGGGAAATTATTTATGAATGGTGATTATTAAATTATTTATTTATAAAGAAGCAGAGAATGGGAAGAGGGAGATAGAAAGACAGACAGACATCTCAGAGGAAAAATATTTATTGAACTTTGCTGAGGGCATAGGTCCAGATAGGGTCCCTAGCACTCTGTTGTCCCCATTTTTACAAGCCCTTCTCCTTTTCACCTGAAACACTCCCTCCCTCCCTCATTCCTTTTCTACTTTTTCTCTTTTGCCTGTGTGTCTACCTGATATGTCTCCCTGAGATATCTTTCTGTCTTTCTATCTCCCTCTTCCCATTCTCTGCTTCTTTATAAATAAATAATTTAATAATCACCATTCATAAATAATTTCCCCCATTCCCTGTCCCAACCAACCCCTGATACCCACCCTACACACCCTTTCTTTCCTTTTTCCTTCCATGGCCAGTCTTAAACCCCATTCAGACTATGAGCCAGCCAACCAAATTACTTTTGTCTAGGTAGTTCTGGTTAGACTTGAAATTCTCAGTCCAGCATCTGGCAGTGGTTCAGGGGTAGTGGGGTGTTTGGTTGCCTTCACCTCAACCCCCATTCTGGAGAGCCTTCACACCACCCAGAATTCCATCTCTGGAGGTTACAGAGAAGGGAAATACTTGAAAGAAACCGAAGCAATGGTGGAAGCAGGGAATGTTGGTGTGGACCCTTGAAACTTTCAGAATAGAGGAAAGGGCCATGGAGGTGGGCCTTGAAGCCATTTTCCTCTTTATTTTTCTCTTTCTCTATAGTGCAAAGGCCCCAAAAAAGACACTACTAGGGGACTGGAGCAGGTGAGAGACACCATCTGTATGAGTGGAAAGCAGATCTCCCTGGGTGAGCAGGAACACAGCTCCTTGGTAGACTGATCTCATCCAGGGTCCTTGGGTCCCTGGGCACACAGACTTCTGGGCACTCAGGAGGGGTACATGAACCTGGTACTTGGAGGAGAAGAGGAGCACCTCATGGCTCAGGTAGAGTAGGGTAGGAGTAATCTCAGAAGAACAGCTGGCTCCTGAGAAGACAACCTGGGAGTAAACGAAGTAGAGGCCGCTTGTGGGGACCAACAGGGAGTTGTTGCTTAGAGAGAAGCCATGTCGGAGGAAAGCGTGGTCTGTGCTTGCCCTCCAATGTATAGAGTCCTGGGTGCTGGGATCTCCTAGGGGAGAGACACAGAAGTCAGGGAGTGTTATGGGACTGGGGAGAACAAATGTACAGGTCACTGAGGGGAGGGTGGGAAACTGGGAGCTGGATGCTTGGGTTTAGGAGGGAAGTGGAGAAGGTGTAACACCTAGATTCTTACCAACAAGGTGGGCAGCTGGTTTGAGGGTGTCTCTTTTTGGGCTCTTCTGGCTGAGATGCTGAGGTGTCTGAGGTGGGGCTGGGCTAGATGAGTGGGAGTTATCAGGATTGGGAGCCCCCTATGAAAGAACATGGTTAAGAAGGTACCAGAGGGCCAAGATTTCTTTCTTGCCCCTTTAAGCTCCTGACCCCCAGGTCATCCCGTCCTGTTGCCTCTCACCTGAGCCCCTGATAGCTGCAGCCAAAGCACCTGGAGGCACAGCGCCCCCAGGAGGCACAGGACTCCAGATGAGGTCATGGGGAGAACCTGGGGAGAGAGAAAGAGAAAGTGGAGAAGGGCCCAGGGTGGAGATAATGGGGAGGAGGGAGGGGGAGAAAGAGGGAAAGGAAATGGGAAATAAGCACAGAGACAGAAAAGGGAAGATATGGAAAACATACTGACATAAAGAAGCTGACAAAGATACCGAGAGAGACACATGTAGAGAGAAAAACAGAAGTACAGAGAGAGACTAATTGACAGAAATGAGAAATGAGACAGAGAAACAGAAACAGGCAGAGAGGAACAGAAACAGAAGCAGATTGAAAGAGACTGAAAGAGAGAAAGTCAGAGACCCAGAAAGAATGAGGTAGAGACGGAGCCCAAGGCAGACCCAGAGAGAGGCAGGTGGAAATAATAGACACAGGAAGCTATGGTGAGAGAATGTGGAATCAGGGGGTTTTAAGGGCCAGGGGGAATGGCTCAGGGTTCAGGAGTGTCTCAGCCAGGGGCCCCTACCTGCTATGAGCTGGGCTTCCTGGGCCCGGACGCCTGGGTCCCTTTATAGAGGAAGCGGCAGCAGGGCGGGAGGGTTCAGGGCCCTAGCCTGGCCGGGGAAGCCCCCAGGGCTTAGAAGAACGAGCTGGTGTTTCTGCCGAAGGCAGGAAAGGTTGAGGCTGGGAGGGAGAACCGAAGGCTGGGGGCTAGGAGACCATGGTTCTGGGAAAAGGGAGTGGGGTTAGGAGGGTTTAGGGGAAAGGTAACATGAATGTGAAGGGGGAGGGGGACTGAATTGGAAGAGCCCCCAGGGATCTTCCAGATCTTTATTTCTTTCATGACCCCTCCACTCTCCCCCCAGACTATCCACCCCCATTTTCCTCATTCTCTACTACTTATATCTATCCCACCTGCCATACACACATTCCTGATGTCTCAAGTTATATGTTCCTTAGCCCATAGTCTTACCTGTCTCTAGCATGTGGTGCCTGAGATTCAACAAAGAACAAATCATGTAGCCACATGTGACATTGCTTCCCTCTTCCAGATTGAGTCTGTATAGAATTGTTTTCCCCTCCTAATCTCACCCCCTCAGGTGGCATAGTTATCTTTTGTATATTCTACATAAACCTCTTAATCATAATTTATACTATACAACATGCCAGGCAAAGTATTGTTAGTGTGAGCAGCGTTCAGCTGACAAGATTTCCTATACACAAAACTGTCCTTCCATGTTCTGAGCTACATATATAAGGCGTACTTCATGATACAATATACTTCAACTCACTCCCCTACTTCTACTCTAATACACACACACACACACACAATGGCTCATCCTTCTCTCTCAAATCTATCCCTCATCCTCCAAGTTTGTCATCATCCCCCTTCCTATCTGTCATTTCTTACTTTTTCCTTCCCCTTTCCTATTTCCCTTTCCTTTTAGCTGGGCTTGTCTGTCTCTTTATCTCACTATCTGCC
>NW_020951729.1:0-1045 GCF_900497805.2 Vombatus ursinus
TGAAGGATGGGAGGTTGGGGAGCTTGAGAAACCTGGGGGGTGGGGAATATGAAGAACTGAAAGAGAGACTGAGGGAGGGAGAGAGAGACACAGAGAGAGAGAAAGAAAGACTGAAAGACTGAAGGACCAAGAGAGGGGGAACCAAAAGAGCAGAGAGGTGAAGAACCGAGAGGTGAAGACTGAGGGAAGGATTATGAACTCATTTTGAGACTGGAAAAGCTGAAGGCTGAGATAGGATGCTTGAGACTGGTGTCAAAGACATTATGACGTTCTACTAGAATCCTGTTAGGAAGGGCAGGTCTCGGTTTCAATCTCAGTTTCAGAAACTGGGAAGGATACAGTTTCTCTCTGTGGAGAGGCAAGTGGTTAGTTGCAAGTTTCCCTGTATGTGAAGGGTGATAATGTGGAAAGCTGGTTCTAACCTAACTTTACGGTGAGGAGCAGGGAGGCTTTTACAAAGAAATTAATGAACTCACTGGAGTCTCCACATAGAAAGAGAAATCAAATAAGGCTCTAACCCAACCCCAGCCTGGCACTTAACATTACTCTAACTCAAATTTAACTCCGTCTTTAATCCCAATTCTAACTCAACACTAACCTTGAATTTAAACCCCAAACCAAAGCCAACTACAACCTCACAATGATCTTAATACTCACCTTCCAAATCCATTTGGCATTTTATCCTCAATACGATGCAACCTTTATTCCAACACTAACTTTAAACCCTAATCTGCACCTCTAACCTGAACTCCCAACACTAATGTTGACCTCATCCTATTAAACCCATTTCTAGCCTTACCTATTAATTCAATAAAGGTTTGTCAAAGGTATTGCACAGGCAAGCTCCCATGGGAAATATAAAGATGAATGAGACGCAGCTGTCCCCACAATGTTTGGAATTTGGTAGGGTAAATTACATACATCCAAATAATTTTAATATAAGGTAATACGTGATGTGTCAAAAGAGAGGCACAAGTACTAGAGTAGTCAGAAGAGAAAATATCTGGCTCATCAATAACCTAATTCTTCCTCTGGTATCTTCCCC
>NW_020951730.1:0-1045 GCF_900497805.2 Vombatus ursinus
GGGGAAGATACCAGAGGAAGAATTAGGTTATTGATGAGCCAGATATTTTCTCTTCTGACTACTCTAGTACTTGTGCCTCTCTTTTGACACATCACGTATTACCTTATATTAAAATTATTTGGATGTATGTAATTTACCCTACCAAATTCCAAACATTGTGGGGACAGCTGCGTCTCATTCATCTTTATATTTCCCATGGGAGCTTGCCTGTGCAATACCTTTGACAAACCTTTATTGAATTAATAGGTAAGGCTAGAAATGGGTTTAATAGGATGAGGTCAACATTAGTGTTGGGAGTTCAGGTTAGAGGTGCAGATTAGGGTTTAAAGTTAGTGTTGGAATAAAGGTTGCATCGTATTGAGGATAAAATGCCAAATGGATTTGGAAGGTGAGTATTAAGATCATTGTGAGGTTGTAGTTGGCTTTGGTTTGGGGTTTAAATTCAAGGTTAGTGTTGAGTTAGAATTGGGATTAAAGACGGAGTTAAATTTGAGTTAGAGTAATGTTAAGTGCCAGGCTGGGGTTGGGTTAGAGCCTTATTTGATTTCTCTTTCTATGTGGAGACTCCAGTGAGTTCATTAATTTCTTTGTAAAAGCCTCCCTGCTCCTCACCGTAAAGTTAGGTTAGAACCAGCTTTCCACATTATCACCCTTCACATACAGGGAAACTTGCAACTAACCACTTGCCTCTCCACAGAGAGAAACTGTATCCTTCCCAGTTTCTGAAACTGAGATTGAAACCGAGACCTGCCCTTCCTAACAGGATTCTAGTAGAACGTCATAATGTCTTTGACACCAGTCTCAAGCATCCTATCTCAGCCTTCAGCTTTTCCAGTCTCAAAATGAGTTCATAATCCTTCCCTCAGTCTTCACCTCTCGGTTCTTCACCTCTCTGCTCTTTTGGTTCCCCCTCTCTTGGTCCTTCAGTCTTTCAGTCTTTCTTTCTCTCTCTCTGTGTCTCTCTCTCCCTCCCTCAGTCTCTCTTTCAGTTCTTCATATTCCCCACCCCCCAGGTTTCTCAAGCTCCCCAACCTCCCATCCTTCA
>NW_020951731.1:0-5215 GCF_900497805.2 Vombatus ursinus
GGTAAGACTCTGGCGGTGTACTTCTCTTAGGAGAAGTGGGTACTGGCGCACGACTGGCAGAGGGTCAGCGTGCGGCCCGTATAAGTGGCGCCCAACGTGGGGCGGAGGAAATAGGCCAGAGGCCCCGTGGACCAGCTGGTCTGGTTGCGGAGACCCTTAGCCGATAGGGCTAAGGAAGGAGGATGGGACAGTTGTTTGGTAAGGTCCCGGATCGGGAGGTGCAAGGGAAAGAAGTGTATAAAAGAGTGAAAGAAGCAGAAATCAGTAGTGAGGAAGAGTCTAGGAGTGAGACAGACTCAGGAAGTGAGACAGAGGTCACTAGAAACAGCGAATTGGAAAATAATCAAGAGAAAAGAAAGCAAGGCCGAGCAGGAGGGCAGGAGCGGGAGGGCAGGAGCCGGGAGAGAGCAAGAAACCGTAGCAAGGAAAGCCACGCGGAGGGATGGCCCCCTCCCCCAGACTTCCCTTTTGAGGAGAATGGCTCATTCGCTCCTCCGGCTCCCTCTTATGGGGCCATGGGGGACCCCCCAACCAGGCTAGGACAAATGCTCCAGAAGGCAGTGGCAGAAGGAGATATGGACGCCAAGGCATGGCTAGATGCCTGCCCGGTGTTCGAATCCGACGGAGGGAGGACCTGGGCCCCTTTAGAATGGAAGAAGTTTAAGGAATTAAAGGAGGCAGTTAGTACTTATGGAATTGAATCCTCCTATGTCAAGGAATTGATGGCCCTTCTGGCCGATAGTCAGGTACTGACCCCGAATGACTGGAAAACCATTGCCAAGGTATGCCTTAAGCCAGGAGAAACCCTGCAATGGATGACTTTGTTTGCAGATATCGCAAAGAGCTTTGTTAGAGATATGCAAAGTCGCACTCCCCTAGATGACTTTCATAAGATAGTGGGGGCAGGAAAATATGAGAAAAATAAAAATCAGATGCGATATGACGCGACAGTGTATGCAGCTGTCTCCCAATGTGCCCTACGGGCTTTTGGCAGGGTTCAGGTTTCGGGGAAAGAAAGACCCCCCATGACCCAGATTAAACAAGGTCTTGATGAACCCTTCCCGGATTTCGTGGCCCGCCTACAGGCGGCTATTGAGAGATCCGTGGGAAAGGGAGAAGCTGCAAGCCTCATTATACAGAGGCTAGCACGGGAAAATGCCAATGCAAATTGCCAGAAGGCTATGCTTACATTAGATAATGATGCTGGCCTAGAAGAAATGATAAAGAGATGTGAACATGTGGGATCTAGTGCCTTTCAAATGGACGCCCTCGCTGCTGCTTTTTCGAAAGGGCTATCAGAAGTGCTGAAAACAAAAGAGACTAAATTGTACTATCTATGTGGGAAAGCCAGTCAGTTCAAGGCACAATGCAGCCAGAAACCTGGTGGAGCCTGCCCTAAGGCAATTTGTTACAATTGTAACAAATCCGGCCATTATGCTAAGGAGTGCCGCAAGCCAAAGTCGGAAACGGGGAAAGGGGCCCCTCGAGGGCCCCTCTACAAGCTTATCAGATGGAAGCCCAACCCCCTCAGAATGCGCCCTCGGGTCTGCATAAGGAAAATCTACTTTACCTGGTGGTTCGGACTTCCCCTTTACAGCAAGCGAATTTTCCAAATCGACCCCAGTGGTTGCTGGTTTGAGATACAATTTATGGGGAAGAGATATTTTGAAGGCTTGTGGTGCATCTGTTTATATACCACCCCCGCAGGATTTTTAATTGGGGCCGTTGGGCAACAAGAGAAATTTTATTGTATCAGACCCACTCCTCTAACATGGAGATCTAATAACCCAGTCTGGGTACCCCAATGGCCCCTCCCTGCAGAGAAAGCCCAGGCTTTACGTGATATAGTGCAGCACCAGTTACAGGTGGGGCACATTGAGCCCACGTCCAGCCCCTGGAACAGCCCAGTGTTTGTAATAAAAAAGAAATCAGGGAAATTTCGAATGTTAATAGATCTCAGGGCGGTTAACACCACCCTAGAGCCCATGGGAACCCTACAGCCTGGCCTTCCCTCTCCTAATTTAGTGCCATCTGGATGGCCTGTGACAGTCATAGACATCCAAGATTGTTTTTTCTCTATCCCATTATCCCCAGAAGATAGAAAGAGATTTGCCTTTACCATACCCACTACCAATAATGCAGGACCAGATTTAAGATATCAGTGGAAGGTCCTGCCCCAAGGAATGTGCTGCAGTCCCACCTTATGTCAGGCTTATGTGGGAAGAGTGCTGGACCCTATCAGGGACAAATGGCCTAAAGCCACAATACTTCATTATATGGACGATATTTTATTAGCCACCAGCAGTCATGAGACACTAGCAAGATTAGTAAAAGAAACTGTCTCTGCACTTGCTCATTATGGTTTGGTGGTGGCCCCTGACAAAGTCCAACAAAATTACCCACTTATATACCTAGGCCTTCGTATGGAGGCTGTCTATATTAGCAATCAAATTCCTGAACTAGTGCTTGATAAGATAACCACCTTGAATCATTTCCAAAAGTTAGTGGGACAGATCCAATGGCTCAGGGCCCGAACACCCATTCCTCCTGCTGTAATGCAGCCTTTATATGATATATTAAAAGGAAATTCAGATTTAAACTCCCCTCGGGCATGGACTCCTGCTGCTAAGGCAGCAGTGTCCCAAATATTCTCACTTGCTGCCCAGGCCCAGACTGCCAGATGGGACCCCAAAGGTAGAATAGAGGTCTCCTTGGTCAATCAACAGAGTCCTTTTTGTGTTATACACCAAGGTCCCAAATTGTTAGAATTTGTATATGCAAAGAAGGCTCACAAGGTACTGCCAAATTATTATGAGATGTTAGGGGAACTAGCCTTAGCTGCAGTACAAAGGGCTGTCCACTTGTCTGGACAGCGACCTTTACTTTACTTGAATTTTGAACCTGGACAGCGAGAAGCCATTTTGCAAACCTATTGGTCTTGGGCACATTGCTCCCAATGGGCCGAGATAAGTCCTCATTCCTCCTGTCTGCTTCTCCCTATGCTAGAGCAAATAACCTTAGCACCACCCCAAAGAAAGGTTATGGGAGAACCTGTTCAAGGCTCAAATGTTTTCACTGATGCTACAAAAAACTATAAGGCCTCTATTTATCATGAGGCCTCCAAGGAAATAACAGTATTAGAAACCCCCTATGACTCTACTCAGAAAAATGAGCTCTTTGCCATCCTCCAGGCTTGCAGTAAATATCCTGAGCCTATAAACATAATCTCTGATAGTCTATATGCAGTAAAGGTTCTTAAATGCATAGAGGACGCTGTCCTCCAACCTCATAAGTCCACCATATCCTCTCTCCTGAGGGAATTACAGCAAATTTTGTTGCAGCGAAAAAATCCCCTTTACATTCTCCATGTTTATTCTCATCAGTCCACCTCAGGAGGCATTTTTGAAGGCAATGATGTAGCGGATCGTGCCTTACAGTGCTCCCTACTGCCAGTCCTCACTCCTCCTGAACAAGCCCATGATTTTTTACACCTACCAGCGAGCTCCCTGAGACGCCTGTATGGTTTAACTCGTGAACAGGCTCGACAAATTGTGAGGCGATGTGTGCGCTGTGTTCCTTTTCTCCCCCCTCCACCCAGTAAGGGGATTAACCCACGAGGTCTTTTTCCCAATGACTTGTGGCAAATGGATGTCACTCATCTTGGCCGTGTCACTATCCATGTCTGCATTGATACTTTTTCCAAATTTATAATGGCCACTGTATCCAGTAAGGAGAACACCCCATCAGTTATTAAGCATCTGTACCATTGTTTTGCCTCTGTGGGGATCCCACACGTCATTAAAACTGACAATGGGCCTGCCTATTTATCTACACAAATGACTGCCTTTTTTACATCCTTTGGCATTAAGCATGTTACAGGGATCCCCTATAACCCCACAGGTCAGGCTATTGCTGAGCGAGCCCATCGTACCTTGAAAGCTACCCTCAGTAAACAAAAAGGGGGAGTAGGAGGTCGGGGCTCAGGGCGGTGGCCTACCCAAGCAGATGTGGATAAAGCTTTATATACATATAATTTTCTCTGTCTAGATAGAGACACGGGCCTATCCCCTAGCATGCTACAGCTAATAACACCACCCACTTGTAATTCATCTGGCCCTTTAAAAACAGCACTACATGCACCATCCCTTATCCAGAAAGTCCTCTGGAAGGACGATGAAGGAAACTGGCAAGGCCCATCTGTAGTGTTGTGGAGAGGGCCGGGGTATTTATGTCTTACAGATTGTGATGGCCAGAGCCGCTGGGTACCAGAAAGAAGAACAAAACAAGTTGAAGAAGCCCCGGGAGAGACAACAAGGACGGGAGAAGAAACACAGTCAACAGAAAATTCAGAGAGAGCAGAAAGAAAAGACAGTTAGGATGTCTAATCTGAGTAAAACTGTTTTCACTTTTTGCGCGATCAGGACTTTGCCACAGGTTGCACCAGCTCCAGTGCCCTGGGAGACACGAGAGAATGGCTGGGGCACTTGGCGTTGGCAGCATCCATCTTCGAGGAGTTCCAGATACAGGACTTATACAGTGGACAGCAATTGCTTGCCTCAAAATAGAGGAACTGGCCAAAAAATTCGTCCAAGCCCTCCAAGTGCAGGCTGATATTGATCAGCAGCTGGAGGAGTAGATTCAAAAAAGTAGCATTGGCTACTCAGGACATTGGGAATGAACTTATGTGGCTGGAATTGAGACAGCAGTTGCCATGCGATGGCTGATATTGATCCATTTGTGTAACACCCTTAAACCATAACGCCACTTGCGACACCGTTTCACAAAGTATATGACACTCTCTTTTCTTTTCTATTTGATGTAATGTTACCTGTGCCTTTTCCCAGATCTAGGCTACAAATCTTTCCTCTGTACTCCAGGCTTTGTGGGTGTTGATTAGACTGGCACGGTACATATCTGACACTTGGCACCAACACGAGACTGATGATATTGTTCATCACCTTAGTGATTGGATTAAGCATATGTCTTTCCCCATCCCCTCCTTTGTAACCCATTGGGCATTTGTTACCCCTTTTGCATTTATACTGTTATTGTTACTACCCACTATTTTAGGAGGTTTTCTTAGGATTCTTAGAGGTTTTGTAGAGGCACTCAGTACCGAAGGCCTAGTATGGAGACCCCGTCTCCACCCCTCTATTAAACAAAAAGGGGGAATTGTGAGGGACTGTCTGATGTTGGCAGCTGCCAGTCGGGTACT
>NW_020951732.1:0-1304 GCF_900497805.2 Vombatus ursinus
GTGGCTGTTCCTCATGTTTGAATGGTATGGCCATTTTTCTCAAGGTGATAAATTCAGTCATCATTATTTTCTTTGTTTCTGAAGATCGGAGGTTGATACAAAGTTCATTCTAACATGTCTCTCTACTGGAAGTATAAGTAGGTTCTCATGAGATTTTTACTATTTCCTGTTCTCAGCTGATTTGGGAATAACTTGAACTCAGATGACCCTGGGTTTTCAGAGTATTCTCTCTCTGTCCACGTTGGACAAAGCCAAGTAGTAAGACAAATATTTTTAAGACCTATTTATCTTTCTTTGTTCCAGTCCTCAGAAATACTGAAACTGAAGGTCTTTATCAAGGCAAGTCAGCTCACCTGAGAACTACTCATTATGTGTTGGGAATAAAAAGGAAGATAAATTGTTTCTAGAGCTTTGGGTTGGAGAAGGTATTGTTTTCAGGTGGTTTTAAAATGTATTTTTAAAGCTCCATTATGTTTCACAGAGGACAGTTACCTTGGTTGCCATGGTAACATTGAAATGGTGTGTAGGTGCAATTAAAGAGAATGATTGCATTAATAGATGGTTTAGTATTTCTGTTTAATATGAAGCTTGCCCAATATTTAAACCTATTCAAGCATTTTAAAACTATCATTACTTTATGCGTATGTCTAACATCATGTTTCTCTAATGAAAAGTTCAAGTTGACTTTTTCTGAAAATTAAAGTTAGTAGCAAAGAAAATTAGAGAAGTCCTCACCTTGTCTTGCTTTTAACTGATTGATGTAAATAATTAGCCCTTTGTCCATTGACCAGAGCACATATTCTACTAGCCATGGTGTTGGGAAGGCAGGAGGGTCAGGGTCTCTAACCCCATACAGAGTGAGGAAACATAGTTCCTGCCTCAAGGAGCTTTTAGTCTCTCTTCAACTTGACTAAGGCAGGACACTAAAAGTTAATTTCCACTGAGTTTAGCAATCAATAACAATAATTGACATTTATATATCACTTCTAATTTAAGCCTCCCAACAGCCTTATGAAGTAAGGATGCTGCAGACATTATTTCCCATTTTACAGATGGAGAAGCTGAGGCTCAGAGAGGTTAGGTGACTTTCCTATAGTCATACAGCTAGTAAGTCAGAGATGAGACAAGAAACTAGGTTTTAATGATTCTTGGTCCAGTCATTGATCTACTATACCATATGTACCCCAGGGACATATTACAGAGGATGAAGAAGGTGCAAAGCCACTGTGGATGACTATTAATAATGACAGCTCACATATAGATAGATAGATAGATAGATAGATAGATAGATAGATAGATAGATA
>NW_020951733.1:0-7804 GCF_900497805.2 Vombatus ursinus
TTTGGAGGTCCCACCGAGATCGCCCTCTGGGCACCAGACACGGGCATCTCTGGAAGGCCAGGCTTCTCACCGTCCAGGGGGTGGCCACCAGGAAGACGTTCCCTGGCCCCGAACGCTGAGATAGCCCGTGCGTACCAGGCTGCCCGGACCACAAATCCTCAATTGGGCATAGAGCAATCTGTAATCTGTCTGTTCTGGTGAGTACTCTTCTGAAGTAAGTGGCCAGGCTGGACGCAGCTGCAACGCCCTTACTGACCTCCACGGGACGCCGTGTGAGAGTCCTGCCTGTCTGATTGTGTCTGTCCGGCGCCGATGTCATTGTGTGTGTGTGTGTCCACTGTGCGCTCCGTGGCGGGGTGGGGGAGAAAGACTTCCTGCCTCATTCTCCAGGTTGTTCGGAACTGAGACGGGTTTGTTCTCCGCTACTGTGTCAGGAGCATCCAGGGTTTTGACTGTGTCTTTTTTTCCGTTTTTGTGTCGACTGTGTGCACGTCTATCTACTATTTGTTCCGTGAGGGGGGGGTGTAAATTCCTGTCTCATTGTCTAGGTCGTTCGGAATTGAGGCAGTTTGATTCCCCTCTACCCTGTTTTGACTGTGTCTTCCCTGTGTCCGTGTTTGGTCCTTGCTTACGTGAGCACGTCTATTTGTTACTCTTTTCTTTCTCAGTCCTTAATCCACCATGGGACAAGGACCCTCGAGCCCTAAGCCAGGCTCCCCTCTCTTTATTGTCTTACGGGACCTCAAACAATATCGGCGTATAGCAGAAGGTTATGGGTTTCAGGTTACTAAAAAGAAATTAGCTCTCCTTTGCCAACAGGAATGGCCCACCTTCGAGGTAGGCTGGCCCCCGGGGGGTACGTTTGACGTCTCGGTGGCCGGCCGGGTCAGGGGAATTGTCTATGGTATACCTGGCCACCCCGATCAGGTCCCCTATATCACCGCCTGGATTGATTTCAAACCCCCTTCGGGACCACTACAGGTCCAGGCCCTTTCAAAACTAAGACCAGGAACGGAATCAAAGACGACCTTTAGCCGCAAGCCTCCCGAAAGTCCTAAGGTCGTCACACAGCTTACTCCTGTCTTACCACCCCCTGATTCTGACCCCCTAGATCCAGCTGAGTACTCCCAGTCCCAGGTTTCAGATCCACCCCCGTACCCAACCTCAGGGTCTCTGAGCCCCTCAGCCCCTCCTCTGATAAGTCCACCCCATACTCGAGCAGGTGCTCCTTATGGCCCTTCTAATTCCAGTTTGACCCCAGATTCCACTGTGTCAGCGTTTCCCCTGCGGCAAGTTCCTTCCCCTCCCGGAGAATCAGGGAGACCGTTCATGGTATATGTTCCCTTCTCCACCAGTGATTTGTACAATTGGAAACAGCAAAACCCATCCTTCTCTGATAAGCCCCAGAGCCTAATCTCCCTCCTAGAGACTGTCTTTTATACTCATCAGCCCACCTGGGATGACTGCCAGCAGCTCCTCCGGGTTCTTTTCACAACCGAGGAGCATGACAGGATTCTTTTAGAAGCCAGGAAGGGAGTTCTGGACCCAGATGGACATCCCTCTACTGACCTGGGGCGCCGCAACCACATCTTCCCTGAGAACCGGCCCGACTGGGACCCCAACACTGATCGCGGTAGGGAAGCACTGGACAGGTATCGCCAGTTATTGCTGGGAGGGTTACGGGCAGCAGCACGGAAGCCAACTAATATGTCCAAAGTCAGTGAGGTTAAACAGGGCAAGGATGAGTCCCCAGCTGCATACTTAGAGCGCCTCTACGAGGCATATCGAACCTACACCCCTATCGACCCAGAGGATCCCAATAACCGGAGAGCCATCATAATTGATTTCGTAGCCAATTCAGCTCCGGACATCCGTCGGAAGCTACAGAAACTTGAAGGTTTTGAGGGTAAAAATCTGACTGAACTCATGGAAGTGGCCAAGCGGGTGTTTGACTATCGTGAAGAGACTCAAGACAAGCAAACTCGCACGGTCGCAAGGGCGGTAGTGGCAGCTTTAGCACAGGTTCCAGGGGAGGCTCAGAAGCAAGGGTGGAAAGGAAGGCGGGAGGGGCCAAACGCTGGGCGCCCCTATAAGGGTAAAGGCTTGGGAAGGCCTCCTTTAGCTCGGGATCAGTGTGCTTACTGCAAAGCCATGGGTCATTGGAAATCTGAGTGCCCTAATCGCGGGCTGAAAGAGAAGGCAGAGCCATTATTGACTTTGAATACAGACTAGGGGTGCCCCGGCTCAAAGTCCGTTGTGACTCTTGACCCCCTGGAGCCGAGGGTTACTCTCAGTGTTGGGGGTCAACCTGTCTCATTCCTAGTCGACTCTGGAGCTGCGGCATCGGTCCTGAAATCCCCACTGGGCTCCCTCTCATCGTCCACTGTGCAGGTCCAGGGAGCTACTGGACGAAAACAGTCTGTACCCCTCACCACTTCTCGGGAAGTCCGGTTAGGGAAGGGCCTAGTCTCCCATTCTTTTCTAGTAATGCCTGATTGCCCTTACCCCTTGCTTGGCCGAGATCTCCTACACAAGCTTCAGGCTATCATTTCCTTTAAGGGACCTAACCCCACTCTCGGGTTTAACCTGCCACAACTTGTTCTCACCTGCCCGTTGTCAGAGGAGTCTCGCCTCCTCCCCCTAACGTTTTCCCCAGACCGCCCCTCGACCACCTCCACCCCTACCTCCCTAACTCTGTTGAACCATTTCAAAGGCTTGGTTCCTGGAGTCTGGGCTGAGACCAACCCGTTTGGTCTAGCAGGACACCAGCCCCCAGTGGTGGTCCAGCTCTCGTCCACAGCAACCCCTGCGTGTGTCCAACAATACCCGTTGACTCGAGCTGCCCTTTTGGGCATCAAGCCTCACATCGATCGACTCTTGGCGGCAGGCATTCTACGACCCTGCCAGAGCTCGTGGAACACCCCCCTACTTCCAGTTCGCAAGCCCGGGTCTGGAGACTTCCGTCCTGTCCAGGATCTATGAGAAGTCAACGCCCGGGTGGAAACTGTACATCCTACTGTGCCAAACCCATACACGTTGCTGTCTTCCCTGGACCCTGCTCGGACTTGGTAGACAGTTTTGGACCTGAAGGATGCTTTCTTTTCCATTCCCTTGGCACCAGTAAGCCAACCTATATTCGCTTTTACTTGGACAGATCCTAACACTGGGACATCCTCTCAGCTCACCTGGACCCGGCTTCCCCAAGGTTTTAAGAACTCCCCTACACTTTTTGGCTCAGCTCTGGCCTCCGACCTGGCCGCCTTCCGGGTCTCGTATCCGGAGGTCACTCTCCTCCAGTATGTTGATGACCTTTTGTTAGCTACTTCCTCTGAGGCAATATGCAAAGATGCAACTCTCCACCTTCTCCAGCTGCTTGAAGCTTCCGGGTACCGTATCTCTGGAAAGAAAGCACAACTGTGCTCTCAATCCGTTGTTTACTTGGGTTTCACCCTTCGTTCTGGTCAAAGGTTACTGTCTCGGGGGCGTGTAGCTGCCATTTTGGGCATGCCCGCCCCGAGGAACCGCCGCGGGCTCCGGGAATTCCTGGGGATGGCTGGATACTGTCGCCTCTGGATCTTGGGGTTTGCCGAGGTTGCCAAACCCCTATATGAGGCCCTAACTGGTGAACCCACCCAATTTGTTTGGGGACCACGGCAGCAGGAAGCATTCGACAAGCTCCGAAAGGCGCTGTCCAGCACGCCTGCCCTCTCCCTGCCAGACCTGTCCAAGCCCTTCCGCCTCTATGTGTCTGAGTCTCGAGCTGTGGCCAAAGGGGTTCTGACCCAGCCCCTGGGGCCCTGGAATCGTCCTGTTGCCTATCTCTCCAAGCAGCTGGACCCTGTGGCTTCCGGGTGGCCCTCTTGCCTGCGAACTGTGGCGGCCATTGCCGTCTTGGTTAGGGAAGCCGCAAAGCTCACTTTTGGGCAGCCTCTTGAGATTTCAGCATCACATCATCTGGAACAGCTTTTACATTCCCCGCCGACAAGATGGATCTCAAATTCACGCCTGACTCATTACCAATCCTTACTCCTAGATTCCGCGCGCATCTCTTTCGCTCCTCCGGTCACACTCAACCCGGCCACCCTGCTCCCTGACTCCCCTCCTTCCTCCCCTATACATGACTGCCTGGACACACTGGACTCCATCCACACGTCCCGCCCTGGACTTACTGATGTTCCTTTAACAAACCCCGACCTAGTGCTCTTCACAGACGGCAGCAGTTTTGTTCAGGAGGGGATCCGTAGGGCGGGTGCAGCCGTGGTCACTCCGGTTGAGACCCTCTGGGATACCGCTCTACCCCCTGGCACATCTGCTCAACTGCTGAACTCATTGCCTTAACTCAAGCCCTTAGACTCTCTGCAGGGAGGCGAGTAAATATTTACACAGATAGCCGCTATGCCTTTGCCACTGTTCATATCCATGGATATGTATATCTCCAAAGGGGTCTGTTAACCTCGGCGGGAAGGGAGATTAGGAACAAGAGTCAGATCCAGGACCTGCTGGATGCTGTCTGGCTTCCCAAGGAGGTGGCGGTAATTCATGTTCCTGCTCACACCCGTGGAACTGACCCCCAGTCTCTAGGGAACGCAGCAGCGGATAAGGCTGCCCGAGCGGCTGCCTGCAAACCCTTGATACCCGCTATGGTCGTGGAACCTGAGGGGATGCTTCCTGTCCAACCATCTTATCAATCCAGTGATCCGGATGGCACCCCTGAAAAGGGGGGATGGAGAAGACACCCAAATGGCTTGCTAATTCTGCCCAAGGCACTGTTGCTACCCCTATTGATGACTCTTCATAGCCTTACCCACTTAGGCGGAACCCGGCTTTACGACCTGGTGAGCCGACACTTCTACAGCCCTGGGATGAAGCAGGCGGCCGAGGAAGCCGCAAGAAGGTGCCTTGCATGTGCCAAAGTCAACCCACGATCACAATCAAGGATACCAACTGATAGACCACGAGGAACATTTCCTGGCAACCATTGGGAAGTAGACTTTACTGACATGGGAACTGGGTTGGGAGGGTACCGTTTTCTCCTTGTATTCGTGGACACATTTTCTGGATGGCCAGAAGCATTTCCAGTCAAAACTGAAACTGCAACCGTAGTGGCCAAAAAGCTGTTCTTTGAACTTATTCCTAGATTTGGCCTGCCGGCCTCGATAGGCTCTGACAACGGCGCAGCATTTGTATCTGCAACAATTCAAAGCCTATCAAAGATGCTGGGATTGAAATGGAAATTGCACTGTGCATATAGGCCTCAAAGTTCAGGGCAGGTAGAAAGGATGAATAGAACTCTAAAGGAACACATTGCTAAACTTAAAATAGAAACTGGCGATAGCTGGGTCAGTCTCCTTCCCTTCGCCCTCCTCCGGGCCCGGTGTACTCCCAATTCCTCAACCCTCTCTTTATCTCCATACGAGATCCTCTATGGAGCCCCTCCTCCTATTATTCCAAGAGTATCTGCAGCTATTTCAGCCCCAGATTTTACTAATCCGACTCTTCTTAAGTCCTTCCAGGCTTTGCGTGAGGTCCAGAACGCTGTGCGCTCGGTCCTGAAAGCTGCGGGGAAAGAACCAGCCCCTGCAACCTCATCGGACGCCCTGTCACCGAGAGACTGGGTCCTCACTCGCAAGCTTCCAGCTGGACCAGCCCTGGAACCACGGTGGACGGGCCCGTATCAAATTATCCTCTGCAACCCCTCTGCCGTCAAGGTTGCCGGCCGCAAGGCATGGATACATCGGTCACACATCAAGAAGGCCCCAGAGCCCAACTCCACCGCCTGGACAGCAGAAGCAGTGTCCGACCTAAAGCTTCGACTCTCCAGAACTTGACTCTTCTTCTCTTTCTTTTTGCTTGTGAGATGACTTTGGGTGACCCCTATAGCCCTACCCCATCCAGGTGGATTCTCTCCCAAACTAACGATGGGACCACCGTCCAAGCTCTCACCAGTTACGGAGCCCCTACTTTCAGGTTTGACCTCTGTGCCCTCTTGGGACCAGGATGGAATCAAAACCGGGCTATGTGGGACCCTATCGCTGGGGGATGGGGATACTGCCCCACTTTTCCCACCACTCCAACCATACCCGGGGTAGGGGAAGTGAGAATCAGAAGTATTGAATTCTATGTTTGTCCGGCCACGGGGAATCCTTCCTGTCAGGGTAGTAATCACTTTCACTGCGCAGAATGGGGTTGTGAGACTGTGGCCAGGTGGATTCTTAGAGGTGGCCGAGACCCCCTAATCACCCTGGAGAGACAAAGCCCCCTCCCCGCCTCCTGCTGGCCTGGGAAATGTAACCCTATGATTCTAACAGTCAAGCAGGACACTGATGACTCTTGGAATCTCGGACATTCTTGGGGTTTGAGGTTATACATGACTGGATGGGATAACGGGGTCCTTTTTACCATTCAGAAAATCGCAGTTTCCACCCATACACTCACCATAGGACCGAATCCCATCCTTAACCCACAAGCCATGTTGACTCTCGCCCCACCATCTGTTAGGGACCTGGTACCAGAGGCTCCCGAAAATCCAGAGACCCTCACTAACCTAGGTTCCCCCATTTTTGATACACTCTCTGCTGTCCATTCATTCCTAAATTTGTCTGATCCAAACATAACCACCTCCTGTTGGCTGTGTCTGAATCCAGCTCCCCCCTATTTCGTAGGAATTGCTATCGAACTCAACATCACCTCTGTGGGAAAGTTGTCTTTAAGTAAGTCCAAACAATCCTCTGCCATACCTGCCCGCTGTAACCCAGACAAGCCTAGACTTACCCTAGACGATGTCCAGGGCAAAGGAATGTGTTTGCTCGGGCCTGACTACCCGCTGCGGTCCTCCCCATTCAACGCTACGTGCACTTCAGTCATTCTTATTTCCCCCACATCCAAAAGCTCTGACCTCCTGTTAACCGCCCCACCTGGAGTATGGTTCGCTTGTACCAGAGGACTCACCACCTGCATACAGGACATTCATTTCCTCAACCCGACCGAGCTCTGTGTAGTGGTGCGTGTCTTTCCTCAGGTATATGTCTACTCAGAGGAAGGGGCAGCTGAGCATATTGGCTTAACTCACTCCAGGAGGGCTGTACCCTTCTTGGTTCCCATACTGGTGGGACTCGGAGTGGCCGGCTCCGCTGCTGTTGGGGCCTCAGCCCTGATACAGGGGAAAGCCAACTACGGTGCCTTGAGTGCACAGGTAGATAGGGACCTACGCTCCTTGGAAGAGCTAGTCTCACACCTTGAGACTTCCCTAGACTCTCTGGCCGAAGTGGTTCTCCAGAACCGCCGAGGCTTGGACCTACTGTTCCTCAAACAGGGAGGCTTATGCGTGGCGTTGGGAGAAACCTGCTGTTTCTACGCCAATCGGTCTGGAGTTATTCGGGAGTCCTTGCAAGCCTTTAGGCAGCGGTTAGATGAGAGGGACCGCGCACGGGCAACGGGGTCTTTTTGGTATCAGACCCTATATAATTGGTCCCCCTGGCTAACCACCCTACTCTCCGGAGTGGTGGGCCCTCTGGCCCTTCTCCTCCTTGGGTTACTCATGGCCCCTTGTCTCATAAAATGCATCACCCGCTATGTCCAGAAACGAGTGCAAGCACTCCAGTTGTTTGTCCTGCGTCAATCCTATGCTCCTCTGGACTCTGATGAGTCCCCCGTCTGACTCTTTTCGTCCGTGAAAAGGGGGGAGTGAAGTGGACTGAGTTGTCACAAAAAAAAACAACCCCCTAGCCTAACCTCCTCAGTTTCTACTTCAAAGGATCGCTAATCCCAATTGTAAACTGCTCTACCTCAAAGGATCGCTAATCCA
>NW_020951734.1:0-1361 GCF_900497805.2 Vombatus ursinus
GGCCCAGGCTCCTGCAGCTAGTAAGCATCTGAGGCAGGATCTGAACTCGGATCTTCTGGACTCCAAGTCCAAAACCATTTCTCCACTGTGCCATGCAGCCGCCTGGAATGATCTTCACTATGCAGTTTAAGAAGAGAGAGAAGCGCGTGATGCCTTCTGGCAAGATTTCCAGGGAGAACGATTACATTTGTAAACAGGGACTCTTCGAGAGGTCAGCAGCATTTCCAGATAACTGAAGCTCGTGTGACATGTCTGTCTGACAGAACATTGAAACAAGGCTCTGCAGGAAAAGCTAAGCAGCCACACTGACACCCAATAGTGATCTAGGACCATTCTGGGTAAAGGCCAAATAAAAACCAGGATGTGGGGAACATCCACTTCTGTAAAACCAGACCATGAGGCCAGCTGGCTCTGTGATGCTCTGGCCCACTCAGCGGCCCACGTCTCAAGGTAGGTGCCACCTACCCCGCGTCTTGCTCTTGGAGATGTGCTCGATGACCCACCGGGGCCCCCGCTTTGCCTGATCGTAGGACAGCGCATGGTTTGTGTAGCATCGGGGCTGGGTGCCGATCACAGGGAATCCATATTGCTCCAAGATAGTCTCTTCTGACGGCTCTAAAAAACAAATCAGACAAAGCTGTTAGTGACAGGCCAAGCTCGCAGCCAGAGCCAGACGTGGCACAGAGAACGTGGTGCGGACCAGGGCAGGACCTCCCCAGAGATCGCCTGCGGCTCCACGCAGGTGACCTGCTGCTAGCTCGTGAACTTTCCAATCGGGTTCTATGCTGACACCAAATTCTTGATGGCAGAGACATCCCCATCCTGCTCCACCTCCTGTGCCAAATTATTTGGGTTCTAGAAATAATCAAAGTATAAAAAAGCAGCAATCAAAAGAAAAAATATCAGCTTTACCAGCAATTAGCCACTGATTTGATTGAGCTCGGGGAAGCAGCCTCCGTATTACGATCCTGATTGACTGAGAGTGGGTGTAAGAACAAAAGGAGTCTTTGATTTTCTCATTTTAAAAGGGTTTCTTGCACTTATACAGCAGCATCAAAACCTGGCACTTTCCTCTGGCTGCGGAGAGGAGAGCAAGCAGCGCTAAGACAAAAAACAAGCCCAGACTTAAGAGAAAATGACTCCCACGCTAATGTCCAAACCAGCAGCGGGTCCGTGTTCTGTCTGAGGCACAGCAGAGACAAGGAAAGTAAGGCGAGGGGCTACAGGAAAGTGCTTGTGTTCATCAGGCCCATAAAGCATCCGGAGTCCTTTACGTCTGGGGCTTCACTTCCTTTCTAAAAAGGCAAGGATAGGTTTGTCTGCTGGACAGCTGGACAGGCTCCTAAGCCACTCCCTCCATA
>NW_020951735.1:0-3487 GCF_900497805.2 Vombatus ursinus
AAGTCAATTGGGTGTGATGCTCTGATTTCTCTCGGGCGTCCAGTTCATTTGGAGGTCCCACCGAGATCGCCCTTTGGGCCAGCTGCTTCGGCGTTGCTGGAAGGCCGGGGGGGACGTGTTCAGGGGATGGCCACCGGGAAGATGTGCCCCGGCCCCGAACACTGACTTATCCCGTGCGAACCAGCCCGCCCTGTATTCTTCCTCTAAATTTCTTAATTGGGCACCGAGCGCTCTGGTCTCAGTCTGATCGGTGAGTACTCAACGGAAGTAAGTGGCCTGGCTGGACGCAGCTGTAACGCCCTTACTGACCTCCACGGGACGCCGTGTGAGAGTCCTGATTATCTGCAGTCTGGCGCCACATGTTAATGTCTGGAGTGTTGCCTTAACTGTTTATGTCTGTCTTATATGTTTTATCCGTCTGTGATTGTCCTAATTGATTCGCCTCTTCCCGTCCGTGATGGGCCAGGGGCCGTCAAGCCCCACACCGGGGACCCCTCTCTCAGTTGTCCTACAGAATTTTAAACAGTTTCGGCGCATTGCCAAGGGATATGGGTTTCAGGTTACCAAAGAAAATTTGTCCACTTTTTGCCAGCAAGAATGGCCTACATTTGGGGTTGGGTGGCCCCCGGAAGGGACATTTGACGTGACCATTACTGGGAGGGTCAGGAAGATTGCTTATGGGACCCCTGGCCATCCCGATCAGATCCCATATATAACTGCATGGATAGATTTTAAACCCCCATCAAAGCCACTCCGGGTTCAAGCTTTGTCCAAAGTTGGGGTGCACTCGGGGCCAACATCCGGTCAAAAAAATTCCCGGGACTACGCAAGTAGGAGCCAAGGTCTTACCCCCTTCCGATCCTGACCCCCTGGACCCGGCTGAGCCCCGACCCCCACCATATCCTGTTCAGGGGCGGAGCCACCCCTCGGCCCCGCCTCTGACAAGTCCTCCTCATACTCGAACAGGGACGCCTTACGGCTCCTCCGGGTCCGGGTTTTCCCCCGACTCCACTGTATCTGCCTTTCCCCTGCGACAGGTCCCCACGACCCCCGGGGAGTCGGGGAGACCCTTCATGGTCTATGTCCCCTTTTCAACCAGTGATTTATACAATTGGAAACAACAGAATCCGTCCTTTTCAGACAAGCCCCAAAGTCTGATTTCCCTGTTGGAGACAGTCTTCTATACACACCAGCCTACTTGGGATGACTGTCAGCAGCTCCTGCGGGTTCTTTTCACCACTGAGGAGCGCGATAAGATCATATTGGAAGCCAGGAAAAGGGTTATGGACCCCGACGGCCGCCCCTCAACTGATCCGGGCCGCCGGAATCATGTTTTTCCCGAAAGTCGCCCTGACTGGGACCCAAATTCTGATCGGGGGCGAGAGGCTTTAGACAGGTATCGCCAGTTACTGTTAGGGGGGTTAAGGGCTGCAGCGAGGAAGCCCACCAATATGTCTAAGGTTAGTGAGGTCAAGCAAGGGAAAAATGAATCTCCAGCTGCTTATTTGGAAAGATTGTATGAGGCCTACCGCACTTACACCCCCATTGACCCTGAGGATCCTAACAACCGGAGAGCAGTGGTGATAGACTTTGTGTCTAATTCGGCTCCTGACATCCGGCGAAAACTGCAAAAATTGGATGGATTCGAGGGTAAGACTCTTACTGAACTCATGGAAGTAGCCAAGCGGGTTTATGACTCCCGGGAGGAGCTGCAAGAAAAACAGGCACGCTCCATGACACGGGCAGTCGTGGCAGCTCTGGCACAAATCCCGGGGGACAGGCAAAGCGGAAAAGGGGGAAGGCCTGGTCCCCGGCCTCAAGGGAGAAATACGGGCAGGCCCCCTTTAGGCCGAGACCAATGTGCATATTGCAAAGCTACTGGCCACTGGAAGTCCGAATGCCCAAATCGGCAGCAAAAGACTAAACCAGAGCCGGTCCTAACCTTGGACATGGATGATTAGGGGTGCCCTGGCTCCAAGTCTACTATGACTCTGGACCCCCTGGAGCCAAGGGTGACACTCACTGTTGGGGGTCGGCCAATCTCTTTCCTCGTAGACTCAGGGGCAGCTGCATCAGTTCTGAACTCTCCACTAGGTCCCCTGTCCTCCTCTAAAATACAGGTCCAGGGGGCTACAGGCCGTATCCAAGCAGTGCCTTTCACCACCGCCCGTGAGGTCCGGCTAGGGGAAGGCTCGGTGTCTCACTCTTTTCTGGTCATGCCCGACTGTCCCTACCCCCTCCTGGGTCGAGACCTCTTGCATAAGCTCCAAGCTGTAATTTCTTTTAAGGGACCTACTCCCACCCTGGGGGTCAGCGTGCCCCAGCTCGTCTTGACCTGTCCCCTCTCCGAGGAGTCCCGCCTCCTTTCTCCCAGGCGGCCGTCGGTTGATGCCCCGTCCCCACTGCTGAGTCAGTACAGGAGTTTAGTGCCGGGAGTGTGGGCTGAGTTAAACCCTTTTGGGCTAGCTGCCCACCAGGCCCCTGTGGTGGTCCAACTCCTGTCTACTGCTACTCCTGTGCGGGTCCAACAGTATCAGGTATCCCGACCTGCTCTTCTGGGAATCAAACCCCATATCGACCGACTTCTTCAGGCTGGCATACTACGACCATGTCAAAGTCCTTGGAACACTCCCCTGTTGCCGGTCCGTAAGCCCGGATCCGGAGATTTTCGCCCAGTCCAGGACTTGCGGGAGGTGAATGCCAGGGTGGAGACAGTCCATCCCACTGTGCCTAATCCGTATACCTTGTTGTCCTCTTTGACTCCAACCCGCACATGGTACACTGTCTTGGACTTGAAGGACGCTTTCTTTTCCATCCCGCTGGCCCCTATCAGCCAGCCTATATTCGCTTTCACATGGACCGACCCCTCAACCGGAACGTCCTCCCAACTAACCTGGACTCGATTGCCTCAAGGGTACAAGAACTCTCCTACTCTTTTTGGCTCAGCCCTGGCCTCGGACCTAGCCAGGTTTCGCGTATCCCACCCCGAGGTCACACTCCTCCAGTATGTGGATGACCTGCTGCTGGCCGCTTCATCCGAGACGACCTGCCGAGATGCTACACTGCACCTCCTGCAGCTATTGGACAAGTCGGGCTATCGGGTTTCGGATGGCAGCAGCTTCGTGGACGATGGGATTCGGAGGGCCGGGGCCGCAGTGGTGACCCCGACCGAGACCCTCTGGGACGCAGCCCTGCCGCCTGGTTCTTCTGCCCAGCGGGCAGAGCTGGTTGCCTTGACACAGGCACTCCGGCTCGCGAAGGGCAAGAGAGTCAATATCTACACTGACAGCAGGTATGCATTCGCGACTGTCCATGTTCACGGATTCGTGTACCAGCAGCGCGGCCTGCTAACTTCAGCAGGGAAGGAGATCAGGAATAAGAGTCAGCACCCCTGGACTCTGATGAGTCCTCTGTATAACTTGCCCTTGAAAAGGGGGGAATGTGATAGACCCTCCGTTAGGACCCAGGGGCACCACGCCCCGGGGCC
>NW_020951736.1:0-3487 GCF_900497805.2 Vombatus ursinus
AAGTCAATTGGGTGTGATGCTCTGATTTCTCTCGGGCGTCCAGTTCATTTGGAGGTCCCACCGAGATCGCCCTTTGGGCCAGCTGCTTCGGCGTTGCTGGAAGGCCGGGGGGGACGTGTTCAGGGGATGGCCACCGGGAAGATGTGCCCCGGCCCCGAACACTGACTTATCCCGTGCGAACCAGCCCGCCCTGTATTCTTCCTCTAAATTTCTTAATTGGGCACCGAGCGCTCTGGTCTCAGTCTGATCGGTGAGTACTCAACGGAAGTAAGTGGCCTGGCTGGACGCAGCTGTAACGCCCTTACTGACCTCCACGGGACGCCGTGTGAGAGTCCTGATTATCTGCAGTCTGGCGCCACATGTTAATGTCTGGAGTGTTGCCTTAACTGTTTATGTCTGTCTTATATGTTTTATCCGTCTGTGATTGTCCTAATTGATTCGCCTCTTCCCGTCCGTGATGGGCCAGGGGCCGTCAAGCCCCACACCGGGGACCCCTCTCTCAGTTGTCCTACAGAATTTTAAACAGTTTCGGCGCATTGCCAAGGGATATGGGTTTCAGGTTACCAAAGAAAATTTGTCCACTTTTTGCCAGCAAGAATGGCCTACATTTGGGGTTGGGTGGCCCCCGGAAGGGACATTTGACGTGACCATTACTGGGAGGGTCAGGAAGATTGCTTATGGGACCCCTGGCCATCCCGATCAGATCCCATATATAACTGCATGGATAGATTTTAAACCCCCATCAAAGCCACTCCGGGTTCAAGCTTTGTCCAAAGTTGGGGTGCACTCGGGGCCAACATCCGGTCAAAAAAATTCCCGGGACTACGCAAGTAGGAGCCAAGGTCTTACCCCCTTCCGATCCTGACCCCCTGGACCCGGCTGAGCCCCGACCCCCACCATATCCTGTTCAGGGGCGGAGCCACCCCTCGGCCCCGCCTCTGACAAGTCCTCCTCATACTCGAACAGGGACGCCTTACGGCTCCTCCGGGTCCGGGTTTTCCCCCGACTCCACTGTATCTGCCTTTCCCCTGCGACAGGTCCCCACGACCCCCGGGGAGTCGGGGAGACCCTTCATGGTCTATGTCCCCTTTTCAACCAGTGATTTATACAATTGGAAACAACAGAATCCGTCCTTTTCAGACAAGCCCCAAAGTCTGATTTCCCTGTTGGAGACAGTCTTCTATACACACCAGCCTACTTGGGATGACTGTCAGCAGCTCCTGCGGGTTCTTTTCACCACTGAGGAGCGCGATAAGATCATATTGGAAGCCAGGAAAAGGGTTATGGACCCCGACGGCCGCCCCTCAACTGATCCGGGCCGCCGGAATCATGTTTTTCCCGAAAGTCGCCCTGACTGGGACCCAAATTCTGATCGGGGGCGAGAGGCTTTAGACAGGTATCGCCAGTTACTGTTAGGGGGGTTAAGGGCTGCAGCGAGGAAGCCCACCAATATGTCTAAGGTTAGTGAGGTCAAGCAAGGGAAAAATGAATCTCCAGCTGCTTATTTGGAAAGATTGTATGAGGCCTACCGCACTTACACCCCCATTGACCCTGAGGATCCTAACAACCGGAGAGCAGTGGTGATAGACTTTGTGTCTAATTCGGCTCCTGACATCCGGCGAAAACTGCAAAAATTGGATGGATTCGAGGGTAAGACTCTTACTGAACTCATGGAAGTAGCCAAGCGGGTTTATGACTCCCGGGAGGAGCTGCAAGAAAAACAGGCACGCTCCATGACACGGGCAGTCGTGGCAGCTCTGGCACAAATCCCGGGGGACAGGCAAAGCGGAAAAGGGGGAAGGCCTGGTCCCCGGCCTCAAGGGAGAAATACGGGCAGGCCCCCTTTAGGCCGAGACCAATGTGCATATTGCAAAGCTACTGGCCACTGGAAGTCCGAATGCCCAAATCGGCAGCAAAAGACTAAACCAGAGCCGGTCCTAACCTTGGACATGGATGATTAGGGGTGCCCTGGCTCCAAGTCTACTATGACTCTGGACCCCCTGGAGCCAAGGGTGACACTCACTGTTGGGGGTCGGCCAATCTCTTTCCTCGTAGACTCAGGGGCAGCTGCATCAGTTCTGAACTCTCCACTAGGTCCCCTGTCCTCCTCTAAAATACAGGTCCAGGGGGCTACAGGCCGTATCCAAGCAGTGCCTTTCACCACCGCCCGTGAGGTCCGGCTAGGGGAAGGCTCGGTGTCTCACTCTTTTCTGGTCATGCCCGACTGTCCCTACCCCCTCCTGGGTCGAGACCTCTTGCATAAGCTCCAAGCTGTAATTTCTTTTAAGGGACCTACTCCCACCCTGGGGGTCAGCGTGCCCCAGCTCGTCTTGACCTGTCCCCTCTCCGAGGAGTCCCGCCTCCTTTCTCCCAGGCGGCCGTCGGTTGATGCCCCGTCCCCACTGCTGAGTCAGTACAGGAGTTTAGTGCCGGGAGTGTGGGCTGAGTTAAACCCTTTTGGGCTAGCTGCCCACCAGGCCCCTGTGGTGGTCCAACTCCTGTCTACTGCTACTCCTGTGCGGGTCCAACAGTATCAGGTATCCCGACCTGCTCTTCTGGGAATCAAACCCCATATCGACCGACTTCTTCAGGCTGGCATACTACGACCATGTCAAAGTCCTTGGAACACTCCCCTGTTGCCGGTCCGTAAGCCCGGATCCGGAGATTTTCGCCCAGTCCAGGACTTGCGGGAGGTGAATGCCAGGGTGGAGACAGTCCATCCCACTGTGCCTAATCCGTATACCTTGTTGTCCTCTTTGACTCCAACCCGCACATGGTACACTGTCTTGGACTTGAAGGACGCTTTCTTTTCCATCCCGCTGGCCCCTATCAGCCAGCCTATATTCGCTTTCACATGGACCGACCCCTCAACCGGAACGTCCTCCCAACTAACCTGGACTCGATTGCCTCAAGGGTACAAGAACTCTCCTACTCTTTTTGGCTCAGCCCTGGCCTCGGACCTAGCCAGGTTTCGCGTATCCCACCCCGAGGTCACACTCCTCCAGTATGTGGATGACCTGCTGCTGGCCGCTTCATCCGAGACGACCTGCCGAGATGCTACACTGCACCTCCTGCAGCTATTGGACAAGTCGGGCTATCGGGTTTCGGATGGCAGCAGCTTCGTGGACGATGGGATTCGGAGGGCCGGGGCCGCAGTGGTGACCCCGACCGAGACCCTCTGGGACGCAGCCCTGCCGCCTGGTTCTTCTGCCCAGCGGGCAGAGCTGGTTGCCTTGACACAGGCACTCCGGCTCGCGAAGGGCAAGAGAGTCAATATCTACACTGACAGCAGGTATGCATTCGCGACTGTCCATGTTCACGGATTCGTGTACCAGCAGCGCGGCCTGCTAACTTCAGCAGGGAAGGAGATCAGGAATAAGAGTCAGCACCCCTGGACTCTGATGAGTCCTCTGTATAACTTGCCCTTGAAAAGGGGGGAATGTGATAGACCCTCCGTTAGGACCCAGGGGCACCACGCCCCGGGGCC
>NW_020951737.1:0-1292 GCF_900497805.2 Vombatus ursinus
AAAGAATTTAAGAAGCATGGGGAGACAGATGACTAGAGCCACACAGTATAAGGAAGCATGGATGGATTGTGATCTGATGCCTTAACGAAATGAAAATACACTTCAATCAATTGATAACACACCTTACACTAACTGTGAAAAGATTCGTGGTTTGTCATTTCTTTTCTCCAGTTCATTCTACAGATGAGGAAACTGAGGTAAAAGAATTAAGTGATTTGCCCAGGATCACACAGCTAGTAAATGCCTGAGACCAGATGTGAACTCAGGAATATGAGATTTCCTAACTCCAGGCCCAGCACTCCAACCACTGCACCACCTCTCTGTAAAGACAGTAAAATCTAAGGCTGGTGAAATTATGGAAAACCAGTACCCCAACTTATTTCCTGGAGAGTTCCAAATTGGTGCTATCTTTTTGGATAGCAGTGTAGACTTTTATAATACAGTTTTTTTAAATATGGTCACACCTTTTGACTCAGTAATTTGTCTAGTAGATGTATAACCTAAGGATAGTATTGATGTGGAAAAAGCACCCATCCTGCAAATTTTATAATATTTAGAGTATAATTCATAATAGCAAGAAACAAGGAGAAAGCTAGTAAGGAACAGATGAGCAAATCATGGTATATGAATGCAGTGAAATATTATTGGGTCATTAGAGATGATAAATATGAGGATTTCAAATAAATAAGAAAAGATGTAAGAAATTATATAAAATAAAAAAGAAGAAAAATACCATTACCATAATAATGGAAATAAAGGCATTAAATTTCAACATAATCCATTTGACCACTTTTATTATCTTGCTAATATTAACATACAAAAGAAGTGTAATATACAACAAGCATATATCACAGTAGTGTTTTTGTGGTAGTAAAGAACTTGAAACAAAGCAAAAGGCAGCCTACTATAGTGGCTAGGGCAGTGTGCTTTGAGTCTGGAAGATCTGAGGTCAAATCCCACTTTTGATGCTGATGATCTATGTGACCTTAGTCAAGTCATTTACTTCCCTGAGATTCAATTTGCTACCTGGAAAAATGAGAGTACTGGAGTAGACTGTCTCTGATGTCATTTCTAGCTTCAAGTCTATGATCCTATGAACACTGAACAGCTGTGTTATTACTTTGTTAAAGATAATAAACATAAGTCTAACATATACCAAAATAGAGAAGCAAACACTTTTGTGATAGCAAAGATTTGGAAATAAAAAACTGACTTAGAGTCAATAATATATTGGTTCCAATCCCGCCTTAAATATTTTCTCACTGTACATCCCCGGGCAAGTCATTTAATTT
>NW_020951738.1:0-4767 GCF_900497805.2 Vombatus ursinus
TTTCATGATTTTCTTGCATCACTCTCATTTCTCTTCCCAGTTTTTCCTCTACTTCTCTTACTCGCTTCTCAAAATCCTTTTTTAGTTCTTCCATGGCCTGGAAAAGATCCATATTTTTCTTGGAGTCTTTGGATGTAGGAACTTTTACTTTATTTTCTTCTGGTTGTATGTTTTTATATTCTTTGTCGCCAAAGAAAGATTCTGTGGTCTGAGTTGTTTTGCACAGTTTGCTCATGTTCCCAGTCAATTACTTGACTATTAAACTCTTTGTTAAGGTAGGTGCCTGCTTCCAATGTGGAGAATGTACTGTCCCAAGCTTTCAGGTTTTGTGCAGCTGTTTTCAGAGATATTTCTAGGGACCTATACATTTTCAATTCTTCCAAGGTGCTGTGATCAAAGGTGAGGTGTTTACTCCTTTCCTGGCCTGTGCTCTGGTCTATGAGTGACCACAAGCACTCTTTTCTGCCTTGGAACTGGGAAGAGGATTCCCTTTCCACCACACTAGAAGCTCTACTATGTCAGTGCTCTTCCTTGCCTCAGGACTGCAACTCAGATCCAAGCACAGGCAAAGCAAGATAATCCTGTCTCACCACCAGCTAAGAGATCCCTGCAATAGCCCTCTGGCTATCCAGCCACTGGATTCCCCTGCTATCTGTAGGGTCAAGAGCTCTGGAAGCAGCTGCCACTCTGGGGCTGTCCCAGGGCTGAAGAGGGAGTGTTCTCTTTTCTCACTGAAGTCAGACCTTTCCTACTGCCCTTCTAAGTTGTCTTTGGTGTTTGTGGGTTGAGAAGTCTGGAAACCACCACAGCTGCCCATGATTCAGTCCCTTGAGACCTGTCCCAGGTTCACTGAGGCCCAGTCTTTTCCTGCACCCCCGCCCCCCACCGAATTGTTCTGGTGCAACAGACCTTTCCAATCAACCATGCAGGTTGACTTGAGCTGGAAGTTTGTTTGACTCTGTTTTTTTGTGGGTTCTGCTGCTGTAGAATTTGTTTAGAGTCATTTTTACAGGTATTTGTAGGGATTTGGGGGAGAGCTCAAGCAGGTCATTGCTTTTACTCTGCCATCTTGATTCTGCCCCCCCCAGGGGACACCATTTTTAAAAGGAACTTCATGAGTATCCCCATGTGGGAAAAATACCATCCTCTAACCAGAAGCTAAGAGGGCATTGTGACTTCGGGGTAGTTGAAGGATTTTATGCTTAAGTGTAAAGACAGAGGTCAATTAAATCAATCAACCCATAATCCTCACTCTCAAAATCCTGATAGTTTAATTAGATATAAAATCTACATTGAATAAATTAGACATCATTACACCAGGTCCCAGAAGTCTGTGAACCTTCAGATGAAAATGGATTATAGTTGCTTGTGTTGGTATTGGCTAAGAAGTCTTGGTTTCACCTATGAGTTTTCTTTAAACTAGCAGAACAATTTGGAACCTAAGAGAAATTGATTATTCTTTTTTAGCATAAATGATTATTCTAGCAAAGCTTCTGAAAAGAAATTGCTTGGGAAGTGGGAGTAGGGAAGAAAAGAGCCACAGCATCAACATTGGTAGTCTCAGCCATTCCCACACACCTTGACAAATGGAATACCTTGTGAACTTTGGAGAAGAGAAGGGTTTTTGGAGACTTCTCCTCGGTGCCTTAGTCCTGTAGAATCATTGGAACAGTTGCCATGGTATCTGAAATGGGATTCAATTACAATATAGACCCAGAAGAGAAGTTACTTAATGCTTTTGGGAACTTCATGTGTATCCCACAAAGAAGAAAAAGGACTTTCAGAAACTTGTGTATGTCACATGTACTATCTAGACTTCAACCCACATTCCTCTGTATTCTCTACATACTAAAGGAAAGGTATATGATAAATTTTTTTGGGGGAGATTGTATTGTATCAACTGTTCTTACTATGTCATATTAACCATAATATAATCATAACCATAACTATGTCATATTTCTAAAAAGCTAGTTAAATTTGGCTGACTGAATTTTGGAAACAAACAATCAGGATGGGAACATATTAATGGAAGTTCATGAGCCAATTCTTTGGGTGTATCTTTAGATGTCCACAGAGAGATAGAGCAGCTGAATCCTGGAAATTCAACATGTCAGTACAAGTGGGGGGTTGGTAAAGCAGTAAACTACTTAAGAAACTACTCAATACCATGGAGTTAGATAAGAAAAGTATCATCATCAACTTTTGCTATCAAAGAATATCCCATAAAGAATCAGAGGATAGCAGTTCTAGAGCTGGAATGGCTCTTTGAGATTATATAGTTTAATTCTCTATTTTCCAAATGAGGAAATTAAGTGACTTGCCTAAAGTCACACAGATAGGAAATGTCAGAGTTGAATTTCAAAGTTAGGTTTTTTCATTTCAACAAGCACCATTGAGATGATCATTGAAAGATGGTTGCATTATTACTTCACAAATGTGAAAATTCCATTCTGAAGGACACTTGAATTTTTTCTATGACTTTTACTAGACTCAAGTGAAAAAATGAATTTCTAGTGCATGGTCAAAGAATATTACATACACACACGCACACACACATTTATGTGCGTGTGTGTATGTGTATTTATTTTTTTTCAACGCACAATAGAGATGGAAGATAAGATCTCTCTGACAACCACAGACTGAATGAAATTAAATGGAGATTGAATTCATTGAATGATCTTTTGTCTCCCTTCTTCTCCAAAAAATAAAATTCCCTTTAATATTTCAAACCTCCATGAATTGAGCAGCATATATTTTCCTCTTAAAATAATTTTCCAGAATTAGTTCTATGAGGAATAACTATTTGCATTTTTTCCTCTGCTACCTCCATTTTGAGGGAGTTTTCAAAATGGTAAGTAACATTATCTTAAAATTAACTCTAGGTTACTATGGTAATTATTCAAACCCACAGCTCCTCTGAGCTCCTTCTATGCAAATGAGGCAAAAATAATCGATTTGAAGAAATCAACCCCTTTCAAAAATACACTTTTCCTGGGGACTGCTTTGTTATAACTTCCTGTTCTTTGGAAATGTGGATTTGCCATTTAAATCTGTTAGATTCGTTGTCAATAAATTGCTTAATGAAGCAACTGTTTTTCTCCAGAGCAAACAACTGTCCTCCCTGTGACTGCTTTGATCAGCACAATTGTTTTTATTATAGCCAAGTCACACACACACACACACACACACACACACATACACGCACACACAACACATACATACATATATATAATATATATATATTTCCCCAAAGAATCAATTTGCAAGCTATCTTTTAAAAATAGAAATCCAACTTCAATAAAACTTACATGATTGTTATTCTCATGATATGTCAATTCCCTTCCCCCTCTTCCTTTACTAACCCTTAAGTGCTATTGGGGCAGGGATCATGTTTTATCTAAACTTTGAATTACCTCTAGGTCTTAGCAAGAGTTTAAACATAGGTGTTTAATAAATGTTGATCTATATTCAGATCAATATTTTAATAATAATGACAACCAATATGCATTTAATAATTTAGTTTTTTTCAAATATATTTTCTCATCCCCACATTAAAACTCTGAGCTCTGAGGAAGTTAGTACAGCTATTGTTAACCTCCTTTTTTTTATAGAATCATGATCTCATAGGTATATGTAGGGAATTCATAAGGAGGAAATGCCCACTGTCAAAGCAGATCAGTGACTATTTTTCAACTTATACTCTTATAAAGTTGCTTGGAGCACTAAGGTCACAGAACCTGTATTTGTAAGGGAGCAGGACTTAGACACATGTTTTCTTGACTATGTGGTTGGGTATCTATCTCTCATATGTCTTGCTGCTTTATATTTTATAGTTGAACCAAATTTTATAGGTAAGGAATTAGAGATTCAAAGTGGTTAAGTGACTATTCTAAGGTCATTAATGGAGTAAATATCAGAGTTTACACCTGAACCAGGTTGTATATATTGTGTGCTGCTAATGTTCTTTCCACTGCATTATATTTATAAACATATAAAAGATACATATTTTAAAACCATTGTAGTTTTTTGTGTTGTAAAAGCAATTTCTTTATTTTTTAATTTATTTTTTATTTTCAACATTTTCTTCCACAAGATTTTGAGTTCCAAATTTTTACCCCATCTCACCCCTCCCCCATCCCAAGATGGCATGCATTCTGAATACCCCTTCCCCTAGTCTGCTTTCCCTTATATCTCTCCCCCCCTTCTCTTATCCCCTTCCCCTTCAATTTTTCTGTAGGTTGGGATGGATTTCTGTACCCCATTTCCTATATTTCTTATTTCCCAGTTACATGTGAAAACATTGTTTTTAAACATGTGTTTTTAAAACTTTGGGTTCCAAATTTTCTCCCTTCTTCCCTCCCCACCAACCCTCATTGATAAGGCAAGCAACTAAATATAGGTTATATATGTGCAGTTATGCAAAACACTTCCATAGTAGACATGCTGTGAAAAACTAACTCTATTTCCCTTAATCCTATCCCACCGCCTCCCATTTATTGTATTCTTTCTTTTGACTCTGACCCTCTTCAGACGTACTTGCTTCTGATTACCCCCTGCCCCAATCTGTCCTCCCATCTATCATCCTCCTGCTCTCTTGTCCCTCCCCTCCTTATTTTCCTGTAGAGTAAGATAGATTTCCATACCCAATTGAGTGTGTATGTTATTCTCTCCTTAAGTCAAATTCTATGAGAATAAGATTCACTCATTCCCTCTAACCTTCCCCCATTTCCCCTCCACTGTAAGAGCCTTTTCTTTTATGTTTTTTTT
>NW_020951739.1:0-1048 GCF_900497805.2 Vombatus ursinus
TCTATCTATCTATCTATCTATACGTACATATAATTTTTTCCCCTCCAACTGCCCTAATACTGAAAAAGGTCTCATGAGTTACAAATATCATCTTTCCATGCAGGAATGTAAACAGTTCAACTGTAATAATTCTCTTATGATTTTCTCTTTCCTGTTTACCTCTTCATGCTCACTTGAGTCTTGTGTTTGAAAATCAAATTTTCTATTCAGCTCTGGTCTTTTCATCAAGAATGCCTGAAAGTCCTCTATTTCACTGAATGACCATTTTTTCCCCTGTAGCATTATACTCAGTTTTGCTGGGTAGGTGATTCTTGGTTGTAATCCTATCTCCTTTGCCCTCTGGAATATTATATTCCATGCCCTGCGGTCCCTTAATGTAGAAGCTGATAAATCTTGTGTTATCCTGATTGTGTTTCCACAATACTTGAATTGTTTCTTTCTGGCTGCTTGTAATATTTTCTCCTTGACCTATGAACTCTGGAATTTGGCTACAATATTCCTAGGAGTTTTTCTTTGGGGATCTCTTTCAGGAGGAGATAGGTGGATTCTTTCTATTTCTATTTTGCCCTCTGGTTCTAAAATATCAGGGCAATTCCCTTGATAATTTCTTGAAAGGTGATGTCTAGGCTCTTTTTTTGATCATGGCTTTCAGGCCAATCATTTTTAAATTCTCTCTCCTGGATCTATTTTCCAGGTCAGTTGTTTTTCCAATGAGATATTTCACATTGTTTTCTAATTTTTCATTCTTTTGGATTTGTTTTACAGTGTCTTGATTTCTCATAAAGACACTAGCTTCCAATTGCTCTATTCTAAATTTTAAGGAAGTATTTTCTTCAGTTAGCTTTTGGACTTCCTTTTCCATTTGGCCAAATCTGCTTTTTAGGGCATTCTTCTCCTCATTGGCTTTTTGGACCTCTTTTGCCATTTGGGTTAGGCTATTTTTTAAGGTGTTATTTTCTTCAGTATTTTTTGAGTCTCCTTTAGCAAGCTGTTGACTTGTTTTTCATGATTTTCTTGCATCACTCTCATTTCTCTTCCCAGTTTTTCC
>NW_020951740.1:0-1930 GCF_900497805.2 Vombatus ursinus
CACATTTAATTTTCTGCAGTCTGGTTTCCAAGCTGAGTGTTAGCCTTAATTCTTTCGCCTTCTATGTAACCTAATCCAACTCATACCTGAACAACCTTCCCTGAAACATCTGCAGTAAATAAGTGGTCACCTAACCTCTGCCTGAAGATCTCCAGAAACAATCCACTAACTACTAAGGCTGTTCATTCTATCTTTAGAGAGCTCTGCTTGATCGGAATTTCCCTCTCACCTTCACATTCAATCAGCTGCCAAATACTGCCAATTCTTATTTTATAACCTCCCTCTTATATGCCCTCTACTCTCCTCTGATATTCACCACCACCTTGGAGCAAGCTCTCATCATCTCATGCCTGAACTATTGCCACAACCTTCTGGTTGAGTTCCTTGCCTCAAATCCCTACACCCTCTGGTCAGCTGTCAAATTGATCTTCAACACAGGTCTAACAGTATCACCCAACTCAGTAAACTAGTGACTGTTACTTTCAATATCAGACATAAAGTCCTCTTTTTGGCTTTTAAAGACTGATACAGCCTGACTTTAGATGGAAAATGGCTTTAAATGGCAAAGTAAGGACTTTATATCTGTTCCTAGAGATGGCAGAGAGCCCCTAGACTGTAGTAGGAAAAGACTTGAGGCAGATAGACCAATTAGAATACTTGCAGTAGTCCAGGCAAGAGCTTATAAGTGTCTGACAACACTGAGGTTGTAAACCTGGGTGACAGGCAGCCTTCAGCAGTAAGAGGGGAGTTCAGAACAGGGAAGGGATTAGAAGAGAAGACAGTGAGTTCTCTTTTGGGAATGCTGACAATAGCCGTTAGGCAGCTGGTGATGAGATACTGGAGTGCCAGAGTCCACTAAGGCTAGACATAAATATTTGCATGGGATAATAATTTATTATCTTGTGGGACCTGATGAGATCACCAAGTGAGATAGTTAAGAGAGAGAAGAGAAGTGGGCCCAGGACAGAATTTTGGGTTGTGGGAGTACTTGGCAGTTTGGTCCAGGTGGCGTGAATAAAGATCCAGTGGAGCAGGCATATAGGTAGGAAAAACACCAAGAGAGAGCAGTGTCATAAAAATCCAGAGACAAGGTCATCTAGGAGAAGAATGAAATATATATAAAACTAAATCTAAAACTTGAGGTTTAGATTCTTTTTTCCCTGCTGACCCACAATAGTAACAGTTCCTGTCCTACTGTAGAGAGGTCAGAAAGGATGAAGACTGAGAAAAAGCCATTAGATTGAGCAATTAAGAGCACTGGTAACCTTAAAGGAGCAATTTTAGATGAATGAAGAGATCAAATGCCAGACTGCAGAGACTTTAGAAGATGACAAAAGGGGAGTAAGTGTAGATGGCTTCAGTTTTCAAAGAGTTTGCCTGAAAGGGGGAGGAGAGATATGAGACATTATGTAGTGATTAAGATTGGATTTAGTGAGGAATTTTAATGATGGGGAAGATACAGGCATGTTTTTAGGCAACAGGAGAGAAGCTGATAGATAGAAAGAAGTTGCTCATTGGAGAGAAAGTACGGATGGCAGTGAAGGAAATCTGCTGGACAAGATAGTGAGGTATGGGATCAAGGTTGCATGTAGAGGATTGACTTTAGGAAGGAGAAGAGTAACTTCTTCATCAGAAACTAGAGAGAATCTCCTGCTGATAGTGGGCAAAGATGTCAGAGATTTGTGAGATGAGAAGGGGAAAAGAAGCATCTCTCTGCATTTTTTTTTTAGTGAGGTAAGAGGCAAAGTCCTCAACTGAAAGGGCAGGGAAACTGGGTTCCATGGAAGACTTAAGGAGAGACAAGAAAATTTCAAAAAGGGCAATGTAGTGAGTTTAGGGAAGAGTAGGATTTCCTTACTTTTTTTCATTAAGCCCTTTTCCTATTGCTGAATTTGCACTACCAAACATCAGCCATAGAATATTCCCATGA
>NW_020951741.1:0-3451 GCF_900497805.2 Vombatus ursinus
TCCAAACGTGTGTTTGTGTGTGTGTGTGTGTGTGTGTGTGTGTGTGTGTGTGATGTTTCAGGAAGCATGATGTCATGGAAAGAACAATTGACTAGGAGGTAAAAAAAACAGGTTCAAATCTCAGTTCTTTTACTTAATGACCTTATGACCTGGGGCAAGTTACAACATTTTAGTGTCTCGGTTAACTCAACCTTAATTTAGGGGAAAGTATTTAATACTACTTATTGTGTTCCCTGAGAGCAAAGACTGTTTTTGTGTTTTGTTGAAGGTCCATTGTAACCTTAAACACGCTTTAAAAAATAGTGCTTTGTGACCTTAAAGTGCTATTAAATGTTATTATTAATGATAATTATACAGAATAAATGCTCAGCTAATTCTCTCATAATAGGATTAAAGCTCAGCCATCTAGTCCAACTCACTCTTTTATAGATAAAGAAACTGAGGCCCAGAGAGATGAAGTAACTTATCCAAAGCCACACAAGCAATAAGTAGCAGAATTGGGATTTTGACTTAAATCCTCTGACCCTGAACCAAGTCCTCTTTCTCCTCTATCACAGAGAAATGCATTGTCCAGTAATGTCTGGAGATTCCCAATAGAAACATTTTTTAAAAGCACTAGGTGTTTAAGCTATTAACAAAGGCGTGAAATACTAAGTAGCAATTGTCTTCTGAAAACTTCTCAACACTCAATATATACCACAAATAAATGAACCGTGTGCAGAGCATTGTGTTAGGTGCTCAGGAAAATGCAAAGTTTAGATGAGGGGAGGTCCTTGCCCTCTCTGAGTTTCTAGTCTTGTGGGAAAGATAAAACCCAAACATTTAGATTTGGAGTCTGAAGGCTTGGTTTTGAATCCTGGTTCTGCTGTTTACTCTTTTTATGACCCTAGTAAAACTTTCTCTTCTCTCCCTCATTTTCTTCACCTATGAGTGTTTTGAACTAGATAATCTCTAAGATAATTTCTGGCCAAGTTCTGTGGTCCTAATATGCAATATGCTATTTAAAGTAAATTAGAAAATTGTAAAAAAAAAAAAAAAAAGTAAAATTTGAGGGAAATCATCACATTTGCTTTCAGGGCAAAAGAAGACTGCCTATCATGTTAATTGGTTAAACATTTCAAGACTGAGTCCTTTAAATATGACTTCTGGGTTCTGAGAATGCATTTACTCTTGCTCATCCCCTTATCCTCAGGTGCCTTCTTTTTCATCATGCCATCCCCCTGCTATAAGCTCCAATGGCTCCTCAACCTCTATGATCAAATGCAAACTTTTCTTCCGATCTATTTTCCTAGGCTTTCTAGAGTCCATCCGCACTAGCCTTCTTGCCATTCTTCTTCCCATGCTATCATTACACCTCCCAGCTCTGTAGTTCACTCAGACTAAGGCTATTGCTCAGGTCTGCAAAACCCTCCCTCCTGGATTCCATGTCTTGGAATCTCCAGGTTCTTTCAAAACCAGGCTTAAATGCTGCCTCTTATATAGGTATCCCTCCCACAGCAGATAGTGCCTCCCCAACAAAATCACCTTCTACTTTTTAAATATATTTATACGCACATGTTATTTCCCCTGGTAGTTTCTGTCTCCTTAGGGATTTATATAGCATCCATCTTTGTCTTTGTATTCCCAGGACCTACTTAAGTGCCTATAATAGACATTAAGTGTGCTATTGAATTGAATGGACCATTTAGAATAGGTATTATAATAAAGATGTCCAAATCTTTAACTGATTAAAAAAAATGTATGTGTCCATGCACACTTAGGCTCTTGCATCAATCAACAAACATTTATTAAGCAGGTACTGTGGGCCAGGCACTGTGCTTGGTCCTGGGAATACAAAGACAAAGATGGATGCTATATAAATCCCTAAGGAGACAGAAACTACCAGGGGAAATAACATGTGCGTATAAATATATTTAAAAAGTAGAAGGTGATTTTGTTGGGGAGGCACTATCTGCTGTGGGAGGGATACCTATATAAGAGGCAGCATTTAAGCCTGGTTTTGAAAGAACCTGGAGATTCCAAGACATGGAATCCAGGAGGGAGGGTTTTGCAGACCTGAGCAATAGCCTTAGTCTGAGTGAACTACAGAGCTGGGAGGTGTAATGATAGCATGGGAAGAAGAATGGCAAGAAGGCTAGTGCGGATGGACTCTAGAAAGCCTAGGAAAATAGATCGGAAGAAAAGTTTGCATTTGATCATAGAGGTTGAGGAGCCATTGGAGCTTATAGCAGGGGGATGGCATGATGAAAAAGAAGGCACCTGAGGATAAGGGGATGAGCAAGAGTAAATGCATTCTCAGAACCCAGAAGTCATATTTAAAGGACTCAGTCTTGAAATGTTTAACCAATTAACATGATAGGCAGTCTTCTTTTGCCCTGAAAGCAAATGTGATGATTTCCCTCAAATTTTACTTTTTTTTTTTTTTTTTACAATTTTCTAATTTACTTTAAATAGCATATTGCATATTAGGACCACAGAACTTGGCCAGAAATTATCTTAGAGATTATCTAGTTCAAAACACTCATAGGTGAAGAAAATGAGGGAGAGAAGAGAAAGTTTTACTAGGGTCATAAAAAGAGTAAACAGCAGAACCAGGATTCAAAACCAAGCCTTCAGACTCCAAATCTAAATGTTTGGGTTTTATCTTTCCCACAAGACTAGAAACTCAGAGAGGGCAAGGACCTCCCCTCATCTAAACTTTGCATTTTCCTGAGCACCTAACACAATGCTCTGCACACGGTTCATTTATTTGTGGTATATATTGAGTGTTGAGAAGTTTTCAGAAGACAATTGCTACTTAGTATTTCACGCCTTTGTTAATAGCTTAAACACCTAGTGCTTTTAAAAAATGTTTCTATTGGGAATCTCCAGACATTACTGGACAATGCATTTCTCTGTGATAGAGGAGAAAGAGGACTTGGTTCAGGGTCAGAGGATTTAAGTCAAAATCCCAATTCTGCTACTTATTGCTTGTGTGGCTTTGGATAAGTTACTTCATCTCTCTGGGCCTCAGTTTCTTTATCTATAAAAGAGTGAGTTGGACTAGATGGCTGAGCTTTAATCCTATTATGAGAGAATTAGCTGAGCATTTATTCTGTATAATTATCATTAATAATAACATTTAATAGCACTTTAAGGTCACAAAGCACTATTTTTTAAAGCGTGTTTAAGGTTACAATGGACCTTCAACAAAACACAAAAACAGTCTTTGCTCTCAGGGAACACAATAAGTAGTATTAAATACTTTCCCCTAAATTAAGGTTGAGTTAACCGAGACACTAAAATGTTGTAACTTGCCCCAGGTCATAAGGTCATTAAGTAAAAGAACTGAGATTTGAACCTGTTTTTTTTACCTCCTAGTCAATTGTTCTTTCCATGACATCATGCTTCCTGAAACATCACACACACACACACACACACACACACACACACACACAAACACACGTTTGGA
>NW_020951742.1:0-1108 GCF_900497805.2 Vombatus ursinus
GCGGTTCTGGCCGGGCCGAGGGGGCTGCCTGCACGCGAAGGCGGGAGGCGCGCAGTGGCTGAACTCCATCCGCCCTCTGTCTCTTCCCGTGGCCGTCGGTGGCGGCGCTTCGATTGGACGTCGGGGCCGACTTGCTCCCACGGCCGAGGTGGGGCGAGGGAAGAGAATTAATTGAAGGGCAAGGCGGGGGCGGGGGGGCGGGGCTGGGAAAAGCCTGGGGGGAGGGGGAGAGGTGTCACGAGCGGTGACGTTGTAGCCTTCGTGACGTCAGAGGCACGTCTAGGCGGAAGGGCCTGAGCAGGTAATTTCCTCTCACTCTCCCCTTTGAAGAATCCATCGGGTTAGGGGCCTGTCCGCGCCGGGGACTCACCACTCATCCAATCCCCCCATCCCCACTCCCAGCTAAAGAGGAATAAACAAAAGGTACCTGAGAGTAAGGGCACAGGGAGAAGAGAGCGGTGAGTCCCCGGCGCGGACAGGCCCCTAACCCGATGGATTCTTCAAAGGGGAGAGTGAGAGGAAATTACCTGCTCAGGCCCTTCCGCCTAGACGTGCCTCTGACGTCACGAAGGCTACAACGTCACCGCTCGTGACACCTCTCCCCCTCCCCCCAGGCTTTTCCCAGCCCCGCCCCCCCGCCCCCGCCTTGCCCTTCAATTAATTCTCTTCCCTCGCCCCACCTCGGCCGTGGGAGCAAGTCGGCCCCGACGTCCAATCGAAGCGCCGCCACCGACGGCCACGGGAAGAGACAGAGGGCGGATGGAGTTCAGCCACTGCGCGCCTCCCGCCTTCGCGTGCAGGCAGCCCCCTCGGCCCGGCCAGAACCGCGTCCCCGCGCCCCACGCCCCACCCCCACCTAGCTCTGAGGCGGCCTCACCAGACGGGATCGAACCCCAGACCGAGCGGCCAGAAGTGACGACGACTGGAAGGAGGCGCTGATCACGGAGGGGAAAAAAAGAGGGCGCGAGAAAGCAGAGGAAGCAGAAACAGCAGTGGGCAGCGGCGGCGGCGGCGGCGGCAGCGGTTCTGGCCGGGCCGAGGGGGCTGCCTGCACGCGAAGGCGGGAGGCGCGCAGTGGCTGAACTCCATCCGCCCTCTGTCTCTTCCC
>NW_020951743.1:0-2489 GCF_900497805.2 Vombatus ursinus
GGGAAGGGATTGATTCATTTTTTTACCTTTATAGTGAGGGGGATGATTTGAAACACCTGTTAATTGATTTATTCCCAGTTGAATTGATGCAATTACAGACAGGAGTAGCAGGCAACAGAGACAACAGGTGTTAAGGTCTTAAATCAAACACAAACGTGTGCCTACACTTTGTGTGTCTTTAAAGTCAAGTCAACTGTCATTCTAGGCTCACTGTTCTAAGCACAGTGTTAAGGACTGGAGATACAAATGCCAGCAAAAATAGAGTCTTTGTCCTCAAGGAGATTGCATTTGAAATGGAGAAGTTAACACAGGAAAAGGAGCCAAAGTAAAAATTGAAAGGGGAGGGAACCCACAGAAAGGCATGGTTTGGACTAATTCTGCAAAATTAGAAGCAGAAACAGGAGGGGAATCAAGATTAGCTGACTCAGGCCCCTCCTCAAAACAAAAGCTTTCATAATAACTCACTAATGAGGGAAGGGGGCTTAAGATTTAGAAGTTAAGAGAACTCAGATGCTAAGAGAAATTCCAGGATGAGGCTGCAGTTGAGCCGTGGTATTAAAGTCCAGAACAGCTGGGAAGAAAGGAGAAGGTGCCTATTTGGGTCTATGCTCAAGAAAGAAATCCAGCAAGTCAGGAGTGGAGCCCAGAGAGGAATGGAGGAGGAAACGTGGCTCTGGGCGCTTTTGTTACAATGGGGCTTCTGAGAGGAACTGACCAATAAGAACAAGGAACTGAAGGGATGCAGTCATCTCCAGCAGGAAAAAGTTGCTGGGCATGGGGAAGAAAGAAGTTTGGTGAGTCCAGAGAGGAATGGAATCCTTAAAATGGAAGATGTGAAGTGCAATGATCAAACCTGATGGGATTATATGGCAACTAACTATCGCCTGGCCAAGTTTTACCCACAATACTGATCTCTAAATTTAAAAAGAATGAGGCATTTTCTCTGGGAGTTTAATTAGGGAGCAGCCCTGAGAACTGTAAGCTCTGGCAGGAGAGAAGAGAGCCAGGAGGAGCCCAACCCTTTGGAAGGAATAGCTTCTTGTCTCTGGGGGAATGGTTTTCTCTCCTCCCCCACACTCATTGTCCATGGTGTCTAGTAGCAGAAAATACCATGGTTTATCAGAGATCGAACTAAGCCAGTTGAGAGTAAAAGTGGAAGGGAGATAGCTTTGAAAAGTGCGTTTGTTGTTGTTGTTCCATTATTTCAATCATGTTGGACCCTTCCTGATCCCATTGGAGATTTTCTTGGCAAAAGAAAGGTGGTTTGCCATTTCCTTCTCCAGTTCATTTTACAGATGAGGAAACTGAGGCAAACAGGGTGAAGTGACTTGCTCAAGGTCACTCCAGCTAGCAATGTCTAAAGCCAGATTTGAAATTATAAAAGTGAGTCTTCCTGACTCTAGGCCCAGTCCTCTATTCACTGTGCCACCTAGCTACCCATTAACCTAAGCTAAGAAGAGAAGCAGCCTTGGCTATTGGGAATTGAGCTTTGTAGAGAGAAGTCCAGGGAGCCCATATGAGTGATCTGTCCCAAGACACATTATAGTAAGGGGTAACATGATGAAGTTACCATGAGAAGGGAAAGGAATTGGAATACTGGAGTCCTGAAGGTGTGAGTTTCCTAGGCAACATATATTAACTATATGTATCTCCCCACTAGTATAGACTAGTATAGTACTGGTTTATTAGTATAGTACTAGTCTATACTACTAGTATCTTCCCATTCTTCCTATTGATACCACAGTACATATAATTGTGGGAGTGTACAACCTAGGATTGTATGGGGAATGTTTTGTTACTATGGTTCTTATAAACTCATTACAGTAAATATCTTTGCTCTAAGCTAATTTTGTCTACTTGCTTACTATTAAAGACAAATACACTGACAGGGGCTTGAGAACGAAATCTTAGGAATTCAGAATGTTTATTATTATGCCCCAGGATTAATGTAATATTCATTAAGTGGACACATTTCAGATCCCTGGGCCCTCCAGGAATGAGGACCATGTTCTTCCTGGGGCGATGGATAGGCAGATGTGGGGCATCCATAGGAAGAGCAGTAAGTGTTCTCTAGGGACCACAATTATACCTCCCCCCTCCCCACACCCAAATGGAGTTGCCTTAAGCAATATAATTTCTAGGCTTAACTCCAGTAAGAGAGAAAATCCAGTTCTTATCAAAGTCATTTTCCTTAATGAATTATAATTGCAGATTGTGGTTAGTAGACTGAACACTAAACTAGGAAGCAGGATAAGTGAATTCTATGTGACTTTGGTCACACCGTTTTGCCTTAGTGGGAGCTTCTTCTACCACAAAATTAAGAAGTTTATCTCAATGACCTCTGAGGTTTTTATGCATATTCTGTATTCACTCATCTATCTGTACATTGCTTCCCTTCCCCAACACAATATAAACGTCAGTTCCTTAAGGGAAGGGATTGATTCATTTTTTTACCTTTATAGTGAGGGGGATGATTTGAAACACCTGTT
>NW_020951744.1:0-4013 GCF_900497805.2 Vombatus ursinus
TGTGTGTGTGTGTGTGTGTGTGTGTGTGTGTGTGTGTGTGTGTGTGAAAGTATTTTGAAGACTAATGTTCTTCAGAAAAAATAGTACATTTATTTGGAAACATTGTCCTCCACTGTAATTCTGAATTTGAAATGACAGTGATCAAATCCCAAACTAAGGACAAGTCATTACCCTAAGGTAGACAGGTCCCACACTGAGCAGCTGCTTAGATGTTTGGGGCTTGGAATTATGCCCTAAACAAACACATTTTATGCATGTCCATGCTCAGTTAGCTGCCAGATCTAATGCCCATCTGGTTAGGATGGAAGCATTTGAATTGACACAGAATAGAAAATCCCTGCTTTATTCAGATTTGGGTGCTAGTCCTGGATTCATTTAAGTGGTTCAGCTAACTAGATTCTTTTGTTTGTTTGCTTATTGCAACATACATTGAAGAGAAAGGCACACATCACCTCAAAAAATCAGATACTGTGATTCTGTACCACCCTCCAAATTACAATTTTTCCATATTGTATGTTCTTGGATTATGATACATTCAGTTCAAAGTCCTTTTCTTCTCCATCTCTAGTGTCTTTACAAACACACACACACACACACACACACACACACACACAATTAGGTTTACAATTAGGACCTGGAAGTCCTATAAACCTCAGCCATCAAAGAAAGATGTTACTAATTCTGTTTATTATATTCTTTTAGAAAGTTAAGAAAATAGGCTCCTGTGTTTCACAAAGACTTTTACCAAGGGTTGAAAGAAAACATCCTATAGCCTTCTGATTTCAAATGAATCTAAATCAACTTAACCACTCATAATTCAAATAAACTGAGACTTGACTCAGAAGATGTTATTGGGGTTGATTGAGGTAGCCACTGATCAATTTGATGAATCCCTCCTATCAACATGATAACATTACATAAAATGGGAATTTGTCTGAAGGTCTTTTCCTGTGCACTAGTATCTTGCTCAGAAGTAACAGGAAGTCATTTGATTGGCCACTGTTGCTTGCAAAATGATTGGCACCTAAGTTTTAGTGGGGATAAACTCTTATGGAAGAGCTAAGCTGAAGAGTGACCATTGAAACAGCTAACCCATCCTTTCATTTACTTTTCTGTTTCTTCTTCTATGCCAATATCTGGAACAGAAAACATGTCCTACTATTGCTTCAAGTTGTTTGGATAATACAGGTTTGATGTGAATGGGGAACATTTGGTCAGTATGTCTTAACATATCTCTACCATCTAGGATATTTATTGGGCTATGTGAATATGATTATCACTTTCCTTATTATGTACAGGTATAAAAAGAATGAGAAATTCTATTTTAAATCACTACAGAACATATACTTGAGAATCCAAATTCCAAGACAAAGAGGAAAAGTTATATAAATACAACTACAAACCACTGTTCACACAACTAAAGAAATACCTAAATAATTGAAAAAGGTTTATTTTTATCAGATAGAGTGAACCAATATTTTTTTAAATGACAATACAACCTAAAGCAAATTACTTATTCAAGTCATAACAAACTTCCTAAACTTGTCTTTGTAGAAGTAGAAAAAGAAAAAACAATAAAATTCATATGAAGGGAAAAAAAAGCTCAAGAAGATAATACAAATAAATGGGAATGAAATGGTATTAGCAGTACCAGATGTCAAATTACCCTTCAAAGAAATAATTAAGATAATTTGATACTATTTAGAAAAGAAAAGATTGACCTTCAGAAGAGATGAGGTGTATAACCTACAGAAGCAAATATATCAGTACACTAGTATTCAATAAACAGAAAAGGCCTTAGATGCTGGGATAAGAACTCACTAATTGACAAAAACTTCTTAGGAAAATTGGACAGCAGTATGGAAAAAAAATAGATTTAGACCATCAGCTTATACCTCCTATGACAATAAGCTACAAATGGACATGTGACCTAAATAAAAAAGGACAGAAACACCAGGAAAAATAAGAGAAACATGACAAAAAGTAACTATCAGGTCTATGGATAGAAGAGAAATTCATGACAAAACAATGAATCAAAACAAACACAGAAGATAAAATAGATAATCCTGATTGCACAAAATTAAAAATGTTTGGCATAAATAAATTTGATTTAAAAAAGGATTAAAAAGGGAAAATTTAACTGGGGATAATGTTGCAGAGCAGTTCTCTGGCACAAACAATTTTTCCTAGATATATAAGAAACTGGTTCAAGTTACAAGAAAAAAGAGCTATGCCCCACTTGATAAATGATGAACTGGCAACTCTCAAGAAAAAAAAAATATCAGGCTATCTCTGGCTCTATTGGGGGTGGGGGTGGAACCACAATTTACTGCTAATTAAAGAAATACAAATTAAAGCAAGTTTGAGATTCCAACTCATACCCACCAGAGTGGCAAAGATAACAAAAAAGGAAAATGAAAAATGTTGAAGGGGCAGTGGGAAACAGGTATATTGATTCACTGGTGGTGGACAATATCAATTCTTGAAAGCGATTAGAAATTATACACAAAATTTACTTCATCATGTGTACCAGCTGTGCCATTGCTAGGCCCCTAACCAAAAGAGATCAAAGAAAAAGGGGGAAAGTCCTTCACGTACAAAAATACTTAAAGCAGTTCTTTTTGTTGCAGCAAAACCTGAATACTAAGGGAAATGTCTATTCATTTAGAAAGGACAGAATAAATTCTAATAAATGAAGTTGATGAAGTACTAATATGCTGTAGAAAACAGATGATTTCAAAAAGATGAGGAAATTATGTGAACTAATACAGAGTGAAGTAAACAGAACAAGAAGAATAATTTATATCACAACATCAATATTTTAAAAATAAACTACTTTGAAGACATAAAATGATGAAGTATGAAAAGAGTAGAAAATGGAGAACAATTTATATAGTAATAATACTGTTAAAAACAGTTTGAGAAGTTTTTAGAATTATGATACATACAACAAAAATTCATGGTTCAAGAGGATGGACAATGAAATATGCTATCAATTACCAAAAAAAGTGATGTTTTTAAGGTAAAGAATGTGACATTATCTATCTATATTTCTGTCTGTCTCTCTATGGTATCTATCTGTCTAACTATTTAACTATCTGTTAAACTATCACTACACAGATGATTATAGATAGCCACTGAGGGAATTTATTTTTCTTAACTATGCATATTTGATATAAAAGTTATCATTCTTTTTTCCCAAATGGGGGAGTAATGGAAAAAAATGTTTTTTTCTAGCATTAAAAAATAGAAATGTGGGTGGAGCTTCAGATGTGAAATATTGCATCCACTTTCAGAGAAGGTCACTGTGTTATTAATTTTGCTTAACTTTCTGACTTTGTTATAAGAGACTTCATATGAAGTGAGAGTAATATGTAAATGTATAAAAAGATATCTATAAGTGTTTTTTTAAGTTTAACATTGTTTATTTTGAGTTCCAAAATCAAAGCCCCTCCCTCTTGCTTGTCTCCCTGCCATTGAGAAGGAAAGGAATATATCAATTATACATGTGAAGTCATGTAAAATATATGTCCACATTAACCATTTTGCCCCCTCCCCAATGCTAAAAGCAAGAAACATAAAGTGAAAATCATATGTTTTGAACTCTACTTAGGGCAATCAAATATTTCCCTCTGGAGGTAGATAGTATTTTTGATCATGGCCCTTTTGGAATTGTCTTGGATCATTGTAGTGATCAAGACTAGCCAAATATTTCACATTGATTAACATTACAATATTGCTATTACTGTGTACAATGTTTTTTCCAGTTCTATTCACTTTGTTATGCATCAGTTCATATGAGCCATCCCAGATTTTTCTGAAACCATCAGGCTCATCATTTCTTATTGCATAATAGTATTACATTACAATGAAATATTGAAGTTTGTTTAGTCATTCCCTAGTCGATGGGAATTCCCCTCAACTTCCAATTCATCTCCACCACAAAAAAGGGCTACGATAAATCTGTATGTGTGTGTGTGTGTGTGTGTGTGTGTGTGTGTGTGTGTGTGTGT
>NW_020951745.1:0-4706 GCF_900497805.2 Vombatus ursinus
CGATGTGTTCCATTTTCTAAATCTTTAAAATACCACTTGCGAAATGTTGATATTTCAAAAGATGGAACTTTTCACAAAAAGACAGATCTAAACAATTATAGAAATATTAATGACTCATGGGAAGCCTGAGCCAAAAAAATAACAGTAACAATTCTACCTAAATTAATTTAGTAATTAAGTATCATACCTAAAAATATTTTAAGTGTTTTGCATAGCTAGGAATAAATAATAACACAATTCTTCTAGAAGAACAAAAGTTCAAGAACATTAAGGAAATCAGTAAAAAAGTGGATAATGGTGGCTTAGCAGTATCAGATTTCAAACTAAACTACAAAGTGGTAATTAGCAAAATAATCTACTACCAAGTAATAATTAGAGAGGTAAATTAGTTTAACTGATTAAGTACATAATACACACATTCTAGCTATGCATACACCTTCCAGCTTCCCTAATAATGAGAAAGCTCTTGAGAATTCCAAGTGCCATCTTTGCATGTAGGAATGTAAAAAGTTTCACCTTATTGAATTCCTTAGGGTTTCTCTTACCTGTTTACCATTTTTTACACTTCTCTTGAATATTGTACTTGAAAGTCTTTTATTTATTTATTTATTTATTTTTAAATTCAGCTCTGGTCTTTTCATCAGAAATCCTTGAAAGTACATTATTCATTGAAGATCCATTTTTTCCCCTGAAGGATTATACCAAGTTTTCCTAGGTAGGTGATTCTTGGTTGTAATCCTTGCTCCTTTGCCTTCTAGAATATCATATTCCAAGCCCTCTGATTTTTCATGTAGAAGCTGCTCAATTTTGCGTTATCCTGACTATTCCATGATATTTGAATTTTGTTGTTGTTGTTGTTGCTTACAGTATTTTATTCTTTATATGAAAGTTTTGGAATCTGGATATAATATTCCTTGGAGATTTTATTTTAGGATATCTTTCAGGATGTGATTGGTACATTGTTTCAATTTCTATTTTGCCCTCTGGTTCTGAAATATCAGCACAATTTTCCTTGATAATTCCTTGAAAGATGATGTCTAGGCTTTTTTTCGCACAGGTTTCAGGTAGTCTAATAATTATTGATTATCTCTTCTCAATTTGTTTTCCAGATCAGTTGCTTTTTTAATGAGATATTTCACATTTTTCCCATTCTTTTTATTTTATTACTTTTTTTGATGTTTCATGGATTTATTAGCTTCCCTTGCCAAATTCTAATTTTCAAGGTATTATTTTCCTCAATGAGCTTTTGTACCTTTTTTTCCATTTGACCATTTTTATTTTTATGGAGTTCTTTCCTTCAGTAACTAAAAAAAATAATTAATTTATAGTTTTTGACATTCACTTCCATAAGATTTTGAGTTTAAAATTTTCTCCCCCTATCTCTCCCCACCCCAAGAGAGTGTACAATCTGACATAGGCTCTACCTATACATTCTTATTAGGCATATTTTCCCATTAGTCATGATGTAAATAGTAATTAGAACTAATACGAAGAACTATGAGGATGAAGTAATAAAAGAAAACAATAAGGGAAAAGGAGAGCAAATAGTATGCTTCCATCTGCATTCATACTACATAGTTCTTTCTCTGGATTTGGATAGTATTTTCTATTGTGAGTCTTTTGGAGTTATCTTAGATCCTTGCATTGTTGAGGAAAGACAATTCTATCAAAGTCAGTCATCTCACGATACAGCTGTTACTGTGTACAACATTCCCCTGGTTCTTCATGTAAGTTTGTCCAGGTTTTTCTGAAGTCTCTTCAGTGAAACTTTGATGCCTTTCTCCCTTTGACCAATATTGCCTTTTAAAGAGTTCTTCTCCTAGTGAATTTTTGTAACTCTTTTTCTCCTTTTTACCACTTGGCCTATTTTGTTTTTTAAGGTATTATTTTATTCAGTATTTTGGTGCCTCCTTTACCAAGTTTTTGACTCTTTTTTCATGATTTTGTTTGCATAAGTCATTTTTTTCTTTTTTTTTGGTTTTCAAATTTATTTTAAACATAAATATAGAATGAAAAAAGAAAAAAATGCCATATACACAGCAAAACATAAGAGACAATTCAATATAAAACAATAAATTTCCATTTCAAGGTAACCTATATAATAAATACTACACATAGTTTTTAATGCTGCCCAATTTTACTTTGCTTCATTGTAGGATTTTTTTTTTATTCTCTGCTGTGTTCTTTTTACTTTATGTTCCCCTCCCTACCACCCTAATGAAATCTACAGTTAAGCAGTGATACACACACACACACACACACACACACACACACACACATACACACACACACACAGAGGCATGCATGCATACATCCACACATAGATATATAAATGGACATACACATAAATACACATATATCCTTATATGTGCATACATATATATATGTATATATATATATATATGAGACCATATTATGTTCATTTATACTTGCTAAATCTACTTCCTTTACATCTTCTCCCTCATTTTTTTGAAGTTCGTGACTTTTTGTTCTTCCATATAAACTTTGATATCATTTTTTCTAACTCAATGACATTGAGTTTTTTTTGTAATTTATTGAATGATATTGAATAAATTAGGTAAAATTGTCTTTTTTTATTACATTGGTTTTACCTATTCATGAAAAAAATATGACTTTAATTACTTAGATCTGGCTTTATTGGTATAAAAAGTGCTTTACATTTCTGTTTATATATTTCCAGTGTCTGTTCTGACAGATATACTTTCAGGTATTTTATACTGTCCAGTTATTTTAAATGGTCAAAAACAATATTGAATAATATTGAAGACACATAGTGTAATTTCCCTATTTCTCTCTTTTGATTAAATTTATTTTAGCTTTAACTTTGTCTGAGATCATGATTACTACTCTTGTTTTTGCATAATAAATTTTACTACTGACTTTTATTTTATCTTTTGAGTATCTCTCTTTTTTTTAGCATTTCCTAAAAGCAACATATTGTTGAGTTATTATTTCTTTTTAATCTGCTATCAGTTTCCATTTTTGGGGGTAAATTCATCTCATTCACATTTTAAGCTATAATTATTTGTTCTGTATTTTCCTCCTTTATATTTTCCCTTATTATCTTTCTCATCCTTTTCCTATTCCTCCTCACTCTTCTGCTTTACTTCTACCTACTACCTTGCCCTCCTATTCCTTAACCTACCCACCACTTTAAGATTCCCTCTCTTATTCTCTCCCTTTATGCTATCCCCTTGCTTTTTTATTTCTTTCTTAATTTAGAAGACTTTTATACCTATATATGTATATGTGCATATGTATACATACATAGATATGTATGTGTATGTATGTTTGCATGTATGCGTGTGTGTGTGTGTGTGTATAGTTCCTTCTTTAACCCATTATTGATGAGAGTTAGGTTTCATCACTATTCACCTTCTCCCCTACTAGCTTCTTCTGTATCAATTTTTCCTTCAATGCTTTGTTTATATGGGGTAATCATTCTTTTTTCTTTCTCTCTACACAGTTTTTTTCAAGAATCACCCCATCATGCTCAGCTCAGCCCAAGTCTTTCTTTTAAACTACCCAAATAACAATGACAGTCATGAATATTGATAATATGTTCACATATAAGAAGTAAACTGTTTGACCTCACTGAGTTCCTTGTAACTGATCTTTCATGCTTTCCATATATATCTCCTGAATATCTATGTCAATTTTCCTTTAAGTTCTGCTGTTTTTGTCACAAATACCTGAAAGTCTTTCAGTTTGCTAAATGTCCTTTTTTTATTCAGGATTATACTGAAATTTGCTAGGTAAGTTACCCTTAGTTGTAACCCCAGCTCTTTTGATCTACAAAATATAATATTCCAAGACCTATAGCCCTTCAATGTAGTGACTGCTCAGTCTTGTGTAATCCTTATTGTAGCTCCATGATATTTTTAATTTGTTTTCTTGTTGCTTCCAATATTTTCTCTGTATCTTGGGAGTTTTGAAACTTGTTTATGATATTCCTGTAAGTTTTCCTGCTGGGATATTTTTCAGGTGATGATCAGTAGATTTTTTTTTTCTATTTTTACTTCCCCTTCTTGTTGTAGAACTTTAGGGAAATTTTCCTTCATAATTTTTTGTAATATTTTGTCAAGATTATTTTTAATCATCATTTTCAAGTAGTCCAACTATTCTTACATTATTTCTCCTTGATCTGTTCTCTGTATCAGTTTTTTCTCATGGGATGTCACATTTTCTTCTATTTTTTTCATTCTTTTGAGTTTGTTTTATTATTACTTAGTGTTTTAGAATGTAATTAGCTTCCCTTGCCCAATTCTAGTTTTCAAGAAATTATTGTCTTCCTTAAGTTTTTGATTCTCTATTTCAACTTAGTTGACTTTATTTTCATAATTTATCCATATGACATTACTGGCATGTAGATTCTATTATTAGTCCAATTTTACCATAAAAAATGCAGAAAAAGGTTAAGTTACTTGACAAAAGTCAAAGAGTTGATGTGTGAGGGTAGATTAGATGTCAGTTCTTCCTTACTTCAGATCCAGTGATCTATCCTTAACCCCAACTAGCTCAAACTAAAAGATCTTATAATTCTCTGAAGGCAATCCAACCTGTTCATCTCTCCCTAGTTATTTTTGGGTACCCAGTTCTAAGTCTATTTGTACCCATCTATCATAAGGATTCATCCCCAAAAGAAAACTCTCCACCTTGCCAATTCAACTTTATGTTTTATTCTG
>NW_020951746.1:0-2874 GCF_900497805.2 Vombatus ursinus
AGGGTAAATAAATACTTGAGAAATTAATGCTTTCAAAATAATTAGTAAATTTGTGGTAATTAGTAAATGTAACAATTGTCAATTAGTAAAATTAATATTCGCAAATTGACAAATTCAACATTAGTAAATTTGTAGTAAATTATAGTAAATTTTGTTTTTGTATTAGTAAATTTAAATTAGTAAAATTGACAAAAGTTTATACACAACAAAGCAATCCATTCTCAACTAAATATAGACCCAAGGGGAAGTTTGGGTAGAAAAGAAAAGATTTCTAGTCAAGTCCCTTTTTTTTCCCCCAATAAAAGCCTCACTGTTGTCCTGAGAAAAAGCTGGTTTTACAGGAGCATGACATATTTGAGGACGTAAAGATCAGTCAGGTAGCCACAACTATAATCTAAAACTCATTCTTGGATTTAGTAGATCACCTCACACTGTTCATATCTGAATGAGTGGTTTGGGGCTGCAGATTGTGGATAGAAGAGTCGCTGTTCCTGGAGTGTTATCAACAGTTCAATGGACGTGGAAGATGAAGGAATATGTGAATGACTCTCTTTTTTTCCAAAGGGCTAAAATCATCAAGATCATTCACTACTGGTTAAAGTATGAAAGAATCATTTAAAAATCCTACGTAAGCTGTAAGCGTAAAGAATTGAACTCAATAGCCCACTGTTCACTAAAGCTGATAACATCAATTACTAGAATGAGAAGTCCTTTCTTGGGAAAAAAAAAAAGTACTGGGAGCCCTAAAAAGCATTTTGGTAGAACTTAGTTGGAGACTAAAATCTTATACAGAGATATCTTGGTAACAGAGTGAATAGAGCACCAGACCTCAAGTCACAAAAGAACTGACTTCAAATTCAGCCTGAGAATGTTTCAGTTCTTCTGACACTGGGGAAGCATTTTAAGCTCTGCCTCTGTTTCCTTTTGTGTAAAATTGGAATAATTATAGCACATACCTCCCAAGATTCTTGTGAGGATCAAATGAAAAAAAATAATTGGGTGCAGCTAGATGGGGCAGTGGATATAGACCTAACCCTGGAGTCAGGAGGACCTGAGTTTATATCTGACACATGACACTCTCTAGCTGTGTGACTCTGGGCAAGTCACTTAACCCCAATTGCCTCCCCCTCTCTCCCCACTCAAAAAGTTGTAAAACACTTAGTACAATACCTGTCACAAAGCAAGCAATATTTAAATGTTATGTATTATTATTGCTATACTGTTGTGTATTATACTATTATACTATACTAAAATAATGTATTATTATACCATACTCTGTAAGAAAGGCAAAGTGGATTTAGAACATAAATATAAAAGACAAATCATGAAAAAAAAAAGGATGAGAACAAGATCAGGTACTTTCCATAGGTATTTCTGTCGACCAAGTAATCCATAAGAAGCAAATATTTATTCATCTACATTGTGATAGACACTAGGCATACAAAGACAAGAATGAAAAATTGATGAATACAGAAAGGAATGAATGAAGATCATGGAAGTGATCATATGTGCTAGAGCCAGAACATGATTTTACATTTTCTTGATTCTAACACCAGCCTTCCATCCACTATGCAACACTCATCACATAATTGTCTTTCATTTAGTCTCATAGGTACCAAATCACTGTGATGGAGAAAGGATGCTATTGCTCCAAGGATATTGCAAGCTTGTTGGATGGGGATTCAACAAGGAGGGGCACATTGGAAAGGCTCAGCAAATATGTATGGATGGTGATGACATTACTAGAATGATCATTTTAAACAATTGCATTAGATGTTAATACTGCTGTTTCATGTTTTCAATGTGTATACTTTGATATGAATTGTGGTTACTGATAAAGTAAATAATTTGCAAATTGGAAAAAAAAAACCAAGTAATTCTCCTTACTATTGGAAGGAACTAGATGGACTGCATTTTTTTTGTTGTTGTTGTAGGAAATTGATAGGGATCTATTTATTCATGAGTGTTAATTCACTGATAAGACATATAATGAGAAAGTATTGTTAAATGCACTTCTGTGCAGAATTATAGGCAGTTCTTGATAATCATTCAGATCATTATGAAAACTCAATGCTTTCCAATACCACAAGTAAGTCAGAACTTACAATTACCAATCCTATTACTCATTTCCTAACCATACCCTAGGGAAATGATGCTTCAATGCATAAGGGAACATTTTGTAAGAAAATTAGCTTTATGTTTATAAAAACAGATGAACCTGGAACTTTTTTTCATTTTAAACATGATTTTTTATTATTAATTAGAAATAGGAAGAAACATAAGCAAAAGTCATTACAATTTGTATTATAAATATTGTCATTTGGGAAAATAATATTAATTCATAAAATGAAACTAATACCTCTTGGGAGCTTCCATCCATTTCCATTTGTTCATTTGTCTCCCCTATTGCTTTTGTTTCTTTCTAGATCATATGTAATCTTTTCTTCTTGATAAACTCTTCCCATTCACTTTTACTTAGTGGACTCTTATTAAACAATTGCTGTGTGCTGGGGACCAGGGTAGGTCCTAGAGATTAAAAGGCAATAACAAAACAGCCTCTACCCTTACAAAATGTGTGTTCTACTAAGAGAAATCAATACAAGCCTAATGCTGAGAAGAAACAATACCCTTATGGGGCAAGAAACAAGTTATAGATCTCACACTAAACATATATTAACCAAAAGTAGTGGAATGGGGCGTCTAGATGAGGTAAGCATTATGGTGTCTTCAAATTCTTTAAGTACAAAAAATTTAGATAAGAGGGGAGCCTACTTACCAAAAAGGATATCACTTCTTTTCAATTCATGGAGTGGATTGGGTGAAAGTCATGGAACACATCAGAATACTTTATTGTCTGAATCATTCATCTTCTCC
>NW_020951747.1:0-1968 GCF_900497805.2 Vombatus ursinus
CACCCCAAGGTAGACTTGCCCCTATGAAGAGGCAGTGTAACAGAGAGCTTTGTGGCTAGGCCATCCCCAAGGTAGACTTGCCCCTATGAAGAGGCAGTGTAACAGAGAGCTCTGTGACTAGGTCCACCCTAAAGTAGACTTGACCCTATGAAGAGGCAGTGAAATAGAGAGCTCTGTGACTACGCCCACCCCACGTTAGACTTGCCCTATGAAAGGCAGTATAATAGAGAGCTCTCTGACTATGCCCACCCATAGTTAGACTTGCCCCTATGAAGAGGCTGTGTAATAGAGAGCTCTCTGAATAGGCCCACCCGAAGTTACACTTGCCCCTAGGTAGAGGCAGTGTAATAGAGATCTATATGACTAGGCCCACCCCAAGGTAGAATTTCCCCCATGAAGAGGCAGTGTAATAGAGAGCCCTTTGACTAGGCCCACCCCAAGGTAGACTTGTCCCTATGAAGAGGCAGTGTGACATAGAGCTCTGTGACTTGGCCGACCCCAAGTTAGACTTTTCCCTATGAGGAGGTAGTGCACAAGAGATCTCTGTGACTAGGCCCACCACAAGGTAGAGTTGCCCCTATGAAGTGCCAGGGTAACAGAGAGCTCTCTGATTAGGCCCACCCCAAGGTAGACTTGTCCTTATGAAGAGCCAGTTTAACAGAGAGCTCTGTGAATAGGTCCACCCCAAGGTAGACTTGCCCCTATGAAGAGGCAGTGTAAGAGAGAGCTCTGTGACTAGGCCCACCCCAAGTTAGACTAGCCCCTATGAAGAGGCATTGTAACAGAGAGCTCTGTGACTGGGCCACCTAAAGGTAGTCTTGACCCTATGAAGAGGCAGTGTAACGGAGAGCTCTGAGACTAGGCCCACCCCAAGGTAGACCTGCCCTCATGAAGAGGCAGTGTAACAAAGAGCTCGGTGAGTAGGCCCACCCAAAGGTAGACTTACCCCTATGAAGATGTAGTGTAACGGAGAGCTCTGTGACTAGGTCCTCACCAAGGGAGACTTGCCCCAATGAAGAGGCAGTGTAACAAAGAGCTCTGTGACTGGGCCCACCCCAAGGTAGACTTGAACCTATGAAGAGGCAGTGTAATGGAGAGGTCAGTGACTTGACCCACCCCGAGTTAAACTTGCCCATATGAAGAGGCAGTGGAACAGGGAGCTCTGTGACTAATCACACCCGAAGATAGACTTGCCCCTATGAAGAGTCACTATAACAGAGAGCTCTGTGACTAGGCCTTCCCCAAGGTAGACTTGCCCCTATGAAGAGACAGTGTAACAGAGAGCTCTGTGACTAGGCCATCCCCAAGGGAGACTTGCCCCAATAAAGAGGTAGTGATATAGAGAGCTCTGTGACTAGGCCCACCCCGAGTTAAACTTGCCCCTATGAAGAGGCAGTGTAACAGGGAGCTCAGTGACTAAGCCCACCCCAAGGTAGACTTGCCCCTCTGAAAAGGCAGTGTAATATAGAGGTCTGTGACTAGGCCCACCCTGTGTTAGACTGGCTCCTATGAAGAGGTGGAGTAATAGAGAGCTCTGTGACTAGTCGCACCCTGTGTTAGACTTGCCGCTATGAAGAGACCGTGTAACAGAGAGCTCTGTGACTAGGACCACCCTAAAGTAGACTTGACCGTATGAAGAGGCAGTGAAATAGAGAGCTCTGTGACTAGGTCCCCCCCCAAGTTAGACTTGCCCCTATGAAAGGCAGTATAATAGAGAGCTGTCTGACTAAGCCCACCCCGAGTTAGACTTGCCCCTATGAAGACTCTGTTTAATAGAGAGCTCTCTGAATATGCCCACTCCAAGTTACACTTGCCCCTAGGAAGTGGCAGTGTAATAGAGATCTGTATGACTAGGCTCACCCCAAGGTAGAATTTCCCCCATGAAGAGGCAATGTAATAGAGAGCCCTGTGACTAGGCCCACCCCAAGGTAGACTTGCCCCTATGAAGAGGCAGTGTAACAGAGAGCT
>NW_020951748.1:0-5928 GCF_900497805.2 Vombatus ursinus
GAAGGAAGGAAGGAAGGAAGGAAGGAAGGAAGGAAGGAAGGAAGGAAAGAAGGAAGGAAGGAAGGAAGGAAAGAAGGAAGGAAGGAAGGAAGTATTTATGAAGTCATAATGTGCCAGGTATTTTGCTTAAGCTTCCATTCAAATGAGGGAAGACAACAGACAAAAGAGAGATGAAAAGGAAGGGAGAGGAAACTACCTGGCTGAGGGCAAGGTTATGAAGTCCAGAAGCCAGATCTTGGGCAAGAGAGGAATGAAAACTGACAAGGAACTCACCAATGGGAGAAGGGGACAGGCCTTACAAAGAGATATTCCCTGTTGAAAAGGCCACAGGAGTGGTTGGATGTTCCAGGGTGAGGAGGCCCTAGGGGCCAAGGGAAGTTCCAGGATGAGATCTCATGGTTTGGAAATCTGAAAGTCAGAAACAGGGCCCAGAGGGTAATAGAATTCTTATCTTGAGGCTTCCTTCATCCAAAGTCCTCCTCTACTTGAGTCCTGTAGAGGCAGTGACTCTCTTGGATATAGCCTCTCTCTGTCATAACTCAGTCTTTCTTTTATTCCATGCTTACTGAGAAGCTCACTCAGTGACTGAAGACCTCTCAGAAATTTAAGACTATTTCCCCCACCTTTCTTGGGCTTTCTAGGCTAGATAGCCCTTCAGCCCCCCCCCCCCCCCCCCTCCCCCCCCGTAGTACCAAAAGCCCCGAGAGGCCTATCCCAGGGGCTTTTGGAAGCTGGGGACCAAATTGTCAAGGACTTCTCAATCTTACCAGCTGTTGTCTGTCTACAGATTCAAAACTGAGGACCCAGGCTCCAAAATTCATACTAGGAAGATTGTTAACAGCCTACTCTAAATTTCACAGTTGTAACCACACCCATAATTTTGTTGTCACCCTCTGCCTAGAAGCCTTCAGGCTGATGTTTTATTACCTACTTCAAACTTTCCTGAATCTACATCACCCATGAATTCAAAGCTCCACTCTTGCCACCCTACTGTGACTCTTGTCTTGTCCTTGAGTAATTCCACCACAGGGGACTGCTCAAGTGGTAGGAGTCGGGTGTCCAGCATTCACAGTCCATCCCCCAAGCTTCCCCAACACTCTCATCAGGCAGTACATCTTTTTTTTTTTTCCTGATCATACATCCCTCTAATAACATCTTTTGCACAGCTTCCCCTGCACAATTCTTTATTCATAATATACTGTAGTTTATTCATGCCCACTACACATCTTTTGATTGATCTGCAACTATAATACTTCAGAGACTGTGATATTCCATGGCTCCCAGCCATACAAAATTAATGAAAGAATATTACTGTTTTAGAAAAAATAAGCCTTGAAGCATGATTCTTGTCTCTTGGCAGAGAGATGATGGACTGCAGGTATAAAATGAGACAGACATTTTCAGACATGACTGATGTGTGAATTTGAAGAAAAATATGTGTATCTTTCTCCCTTCTTTTCAGAGTTGGGGAACAACACATATACTGTTTGGTTCCATTATTTGTTGCTTCTGCTGAATGGATGGCTTTTCTCTTTATTTTTTACTTTGATTTAGAGGTTGGCTCTCTGGGTAGGTTTGGGGAGAGGTACATATTGGGAAATAAAGGAGCCTTCATTTCAGTGACTGTTCTGACGGAAATATTAGTATCGTTATTGTTTGTCCATTGCTCTCGAAGAAGGCCATGCCATCAGAGAGGTGATGCCATGACATGCAAGTGAATTGGATTTAAGTGAGGGAGGGCTGTGCAAGTGCACTAGCCTCACTTTCTCCTCCAGAGCCGTCTGGGTCCAGGGTGAGATATAGATCAGGCCCTGGATGAGGGAAATAATTTACCTGCTGAAGAACTTAGACACACTAGCTGTATGACCCTGGGCAAGTCACTTAACCTCTTTGTGTCCTAGGCAACTAACTGTCTAATCCTATAAATTATAGGTAAGGGGCTGACTTGCTTTGGTAATGGAAGTTAATCATAAGAACTCTCTATATCAATGAAATCATTGGTCCAGTATCTATCCCTCTCCAGTGCCTATCTCTACCCAGTCCCCATCCTGAAGAAGCTAGAACTAGGTAAGATCCTTATCATGCAAATTGACCAAGCATTTGGAATTTTAAAAGGTAAATAAGACTTCAAATTAAAAGTAAGAAAGTAGTAAATTATGTCTCAATGTTTACATGAAGTAAGGAAATGGCAAACTGATTGAAAATAATATAGCTCAGGAGTCCCACCTTGTTTGAGGGTCACTGAGAATTCAAGGGCTAGGAACATAAGATAAAAATCCCTCAGAAAGAGAATAGATTCCAGGTGACCACATGGAGGAGGGAAGGGAGGAAAGAAAGGAAGGAATTATAATTATTATTTCTTGAAGAGAGATGCCACAGGTAAAAGTCAATCAATGGGTGAGTGGAGGGGGTAATTCCTAAACTATAATCTTATCTGGTTAAGGTGAAGAGGTTGTTTTTGTTTTTGTTTTTAATTCTATCAAAAATTGGCAGGGCAAAAAGATGGACAAGTGCAGGGGTGAAGACTGAATTGTTATAAACAATACATGCTTGTGGTAGCTAGTGATTTTTAAAGCAATATAATAATATTTGATGGAGAAAAAAATCAAATTTAACAAGCATAATTTGAATGCTAATTATAGGAATGCATCCATAAAAAAAAAGAAAGTGAGTTGCAGAATAAATTACAAAAAAGAAACTCATTTTTACTACCATCATGAAACACATCTAAAACATGGGGATGTATTCAGGTTCAATGTTAGGGGCTGGAATAAACTACTGTGCTTCAGCTAAATTTCTTTAAAAGCAAGTATTACAATCATAATTTCAGATAAGGTTATAGCAGACATAGATACCATCAGTCTCCATGAAGCCTTCCCACTATGAGTTCACTCTGAGACTACTTCTACACCACTGGAGCTCCATTGCTGGCTTCCACTCCCTCCCCAAAGGTGTGCCTTTGAGCCTCATCTGGCTAGGTCAGCCTACCAGGCCACTTCCACCTGCCTGATATCATGGTCCTCAAGACTGAAAGACAAACAACAATTTCCTCAACTCACCCACACAGTTGGTAAGGTACCCTTTACTTCCTTAGTGCCCCCTTTCCAGCACAGTTTTATGTGTTATCTTCCCCACCCACCCCCACCATTAAAATGTTAAGTTCGCTGAGGGCAGGGACTGTCTTATTTGCTTTTATATGTACCCCCTCCTCAAGAAAACAGGAAAAATGAATAAAGCTTAAAGAAATAAGATAAGGAAATCATATCAATGTTAAATATATGTCCATTGAATATGTAGCAAAAGTTAACTAAAATATAAAAAGATCTATATAGTAAGGAACTAATAACTATGAGTGATTTGAATTTCTCTTTCAGAGCTTGACAGATAGCAAAGAAAAACAAGAAGGAAATCACAGTTGAACAGAATGTTGGAAAAACTGGATATAACATGTTTTTTGAGACTATTGAATGGGAATCTTAGAAAGAAGATGTATTATTCAGGCTAATACCAGACTTTTATTAAAAATGATCAAGGACTACAGCATAAAGAACTCATTTTCAAATTTCTGCAGAAGAGCAGAAATCTTAAATGCATCTTAATGCAATTAGAATTGTAATCAATAAATTAAAATGCAAACCTAAAAAGAGATTAAAAATCAATATTCTAAACAATGACTGAGTCAAAGACCAAATCATAGGAACAATAAAAATTATATTAGAAAAACAAAGTATAAAACAATATCACTTATAAATATTGATGCAAAACATTAAATAAAATATAAAGGGATTAAGGCAACATATCCCCAAAATCATTTATTATGATCAAATTGGATTTATGTTCACAATTTAAAGATGGTATTTTTGTACCCTGGTGCCTCATATAATGTCTTAATAGAAGCTAAATGTTTATTTAATTGAATTGACCATTAGGAAAACAATTAGCATAATACTTCATGTTAGCAAAAATGTTTTAAAAAATCATAATCATATCAATAGGTCACTAAAAAGATTTTGGTAAAGTATAATACTAATTCGTATTTTTAAAAAATACTAGAAAATATAGAAAGGAAATGAACTTTCCTTAAAGTGATTTTTTTTTTAAAGAGCTAGTACTGTTTGTAATGGAGAAACACTGGAAATTTTCCCAGTAAGATCAGGAATGAGGCAAAGATTCTCACTGTCACCATTATTTTTTGACATGGCGGGGGAGGAGAGGAAGTCCTAGTTATAGCAGTAAGACCAAGAAAAAGCAACTAAAAGTCTAAATATTGATAAAGAAGAGGCAAAATTATCTCTCTTTTCAAACTATGTGATGAGTTGCTTTGAAACACCTAGAGAATCAATAAAAAACATTCATTGAAAAAAGATAACCTATGAGATTTATGAATAGGAAAAGAATCTATGAATAAACAAGAGATAGAGAGCATTGTGAAATGTAAAATGGATAATTTTGATTACATGAAATCAAAAAGGGTTTGTACATATAAAACCAATGTGGCCAAGATTAAAAGGAAAGCAGAAAATTGGAGGGGGAGGGGGAATTCTACAGACAGTTTCTCAGATAAAGGCATCATATCTCAAATAGATACAGAATTTTTTCAAATTTATAAGAATATGACTCCCCAATTGATAAATGGTCAAAGGATATGAACAGGCAGTTTTTGGGTAAAGAAATAAAAGCTATATATAGTCATATAAAATGCTCTAAATCATTATTGATTGCAGAAATACAAATTAAAACAACTTTAAGATACCATCTCATACCTATCAGACTGACTAAAATAATAGAAAGGGAAAATTACAAATGTTGGAAAGGATGTGGAAAAATTGGGACACTAATCCACCGTTGGGGAAACTATGAACTGATCCAACCATTTTGGAGAGCAATCTGGAATAATGGTCAAAGAGTTATAAAACTGTCTATATACCCTTTTAACCCAGCAATACCACCATTAGGTTTGTTTCCCAAGGTGATCAGGGAAAAAGGAAAAGAACCTACATGTTCTAAAATATTTATAGCAGTGCTCTTTGTGGTGGCAAAGAACTGGAAATTGAGGGGATGCCCATCAATTAGGGAATGGTTGAATAAGTTGTGGTATATGATTGCGATGGAATAATACTACTGTTCTATCAGAAATGATAAGCAGATTGATTTTAGGAAAACATGGAAAGGCTTGCACGAAATAATGAAGAGTGAAATGAGCAGAATCAAGAGAACATTGTATTATGGTAACAGCAATATTGTTAGAAGAGTAAATGTGAATGACTAAGCTATTCTGAGTTATATGATATTCAAGTCAACTATAAAGCACCTATGAAAGAAGATGCCATCCACCTCCAGAGAAAGAATTATTATATGGAACTATATATAATATAGTTACACACACACACACACACACATATGTATATATATATATATATCTGTCTCAAATATCTTGGCGTTTTCTAGTGTAGGGTTGGGAGGGAGGAGAGAAGGAGGGAAAGAGCTTAGAATTCAAAGGTAAAAAAAATTCAATAAATATTTTTAAAAGAAAAAAGATAACTTCAACAAAGTAACAGGATAAAAAATAATCTGTAAAAACCATCTGTATTATGTATATTACTAACAAAAACCCATAGTTGGTTTAATCAGACCCAAACACAGGCCAGGAACTTGAAAGACTCAGACCAGAAGGGCAGTACTCCAACTTTGTCCTAGATCAGATTGATTTGAGTTCACTGAAAGCTTGCAGGTCCTATATTCAGTACCCCAAGAAAGCAGTAACAGGATCCAAGAGGACACAAAACAGGACCAAGTATGGCCTAGTCATTCCTTCCAAAAGTACACAAGTTTGGCCCTAACACAAAGAAGGAAATTAGAAAGTAAGGCTGGAAGAATGAGAAAAAAAAAAAAAAGAATCCGACAATGAGGAGCTATTATTATAACAGA
>NW_020951749.1:0-11050 GCF_900497805.2 Vombatus ursinus
TGAAATGGGACTTATGAAGAAATAGGACCAGCGGGAAGAGAGCTAGATTGGGATGCAAAAGTCCTGGGCTCAAATCTCAGCTTAAAAATTTACTCTAGGTTATCAAGAAAAATCTCTTTAACCTTTCTCGGCCTCATTTGTAAAAACGAGGATATTGGCTAGGAAGCCTGTAAGATCCCACCTAGCATTACGAGTCTGTAACACCAGGTCTTTTGCCTTCAACGTCATCCCCCTAGGTCCCACTCCTGCACTTTTACTTATACAACAGTAGAATATCCTCCCCATCCAGACCTCATCTCCAGCTGTAGAAATCTGTACCCCTTCATCTCAACCAGGTAACATCGTGTAATAGACAGAAAGCTAGCCCTAAAGCCAAGAAGACCTCGATTCGTGTCCTGTCTCTGATATGTATGACTCAGAAGAAATTACCTAACTTCTGAGTATGCCAGGAAATTTTCTAAGACTCCATTTCAGACAAGGGTCTGACCTGCAGTGGTGGAATGAGCTATCTCATCTGAGAGTTCTATCTATGAAACCACAGGTCCAGTCCCTATATTAGCTCTACCTGTTAAAATCCTATTCATTTTTCAAAGCTCAGATTAAATGCCAATTATTCCTTGAAGAAACGTTTCTGATCTCCCAGTAAGAAGAGATGCTTCCCTCAGCTGCATTCAGAGCAGCTTTTGTGTATCTCTCACAAACGCTTCCTACAAGAAGAAGGGACACTGAAAACACCGTGTGAACCTTGGACCCCAGGGACTCACCCCTAGGGTTCTCTGGGGAACATCTTTTCCCACTCCATCTCTCAAAAACTTATACCTTTTTCTCTCTAGACTCCATGCATCCCCCATACACTTATTAGTTTTCATATGTAAATATTTTCCTTGGTTTCTGTTTTTTGTGAAGTAGGCTCCTTTGGAGCAGAAACCATGCCTTATCTCTGTATCTCCCATGACAGCTAGAACTCTGTATTGCATGTAGTAGGTGTTTAATAAATGTTGAATGCTTGCTGATTGAAGGAGCAAAATTTTGCCCATTTCCCAGTCTTTCTGGGGCTTCCCTGCCCTGGTCTCACCTCTCCCCATAAGGCTCACAGACGAGACACTTAAAGTCCATTGCTTTTTATACAAAGCAATAAGAAAACAGTTAGCTCTAGGCAGGGACTTGACTGTGAAATTTCTGTGGTAGCATTTCTCACTTTCATCCCTAACTGAAACTCAGTGCTCAGAGGAGAGCAGTGAGCAGACACCCAGCTGTTCCATGAGCTAAGCCACCACCTGCATATAGAAATCGGGAAATAAGGGATTGTGAAAGTGTTTGTGCCATTTTAAAAATTTCAATCCACTGAGCAATGTTGTGTCTCCTATGAGATATAAAGCCCTTTAGTCAATAAATACGGAAGTACTTTCTAAATATATCAGGTAAGACTCCTTTGGGATAATAGGAATAAGGAGTTGAAACATACAGATGTGAAAGATCGAGGCAGCTGGGTGGTGGAATGGATGGAGTATCGGACTTGGGGACAGAGAGTTGTTCAGTCATTTCAGTCCTGTTCAACTCTTCATGACCACATTTGGAGTTTTCTCAGCAAAGATACTGGAGTGGTTTGCCATGGCCTTCTCCAGCTCATTTTACAGATAAGGAAACTGAGGCAAGCAGGGATAAGTGACTTGCCCAGGGTCACACAGCTAATAAGTACCTGAGACTGGATTTGAACTCAGGTCTTCCTGACAGTAGGCCTGCTGCTCTATCTACCATGCTACCAAGCTACTCGTATTGGGACCGACAGACACAAGTTCAAATCCTGCCTCAGACTTTTTGCTAGCTGTAGAAAAAATAATAATAATACAGCTAGCATTTATATAGCACTTTAAGATTTGCCAAGTTCTTTACAAATGTTATATCTTATGATCCTCCCAACAATCCTGGGAGATAGTTGCTATTATTATTCCCACTTTACAGATGAAGAATCTGAGTCAGAGAGAGCTGAAGTGACTTATCCAGGATTGCATAGCTAGTAAGGCATGATTTGAATTTGTATCTTCCTTAGTCTAAATCTACTGTGCTACCTAGATCTGGGCAAGACCCTCAGCTTCAGTTTCTTCCTCTGTGAAATGGGGATAATAATAGAATCTATTCCCCAGAGTTGTTGTGAGGTCAAATAAGAAAATCTATGTAAATTGTTTTGCAAACTTTAAAGCCTAGAGAAATGTTAGCTGAAACCCATCAGTAGAAGAGCAGGATAGAAGAACATAACACCAAAAAAAAAAAAAGGAAAAAGTAAGTAATATTTGTTAACAAAGGTTGTTTGAGTATTTAAAAGAAATTAAATGTATGTGTGTATATTATTTTTGTTAATCCTAAAAAATAATAATGACAATCCATGTAACCTCTTTCTCTGGTGATAGTTAATGTTAGCATGGTGGTCAAGAGTCTTTGAGTCAAAAGACCCAAGTTCTCAAACAGTTTGCTGCATAATCTTGAACAATTTACTTAATCCTTTGAGGCAGAAGCCAGATTAGAGAAAGTCCAAGAGACAGTTGGCATAGCAAGGAACTGAATCAGGCCATGGTGGTGAGTGGTGAACTCTAGGAATAGGAGAGTGAGCTGAGCAGGGGCTAGAAGGAATGGAGGGGTTCAATGTTGTGTATTTTGAGAATCTGGGTCTATGGAACACTGAAGGAAAGGAGCCACTGAAGAACGAGTGGTTGGAGGCAAGGGAAAAGAAAAGAATGAGAAAAAGAAATGAAGAGTTTAGTGGAATCACCAGGTTGTAACTTTGCTAGTAAATTGTAAATTCCACGGACTTAGAGCTGGCAGAGATCTTATAGAGGTCAACTAGTACAAAGCTCTCATTTTACATATGAAAAAACTGAGTCCCTAAGTAAAGTGATTTTACCAAGGTCATATAGAAAATACTTGAGCTGTGATGTGAATCTAGGTCCTTTGTTTCCAAATTTAACCCTCTTTCCACTTGTCTCACTTAAACTCTTCAAAGATCTTCTCTTATGCAACTTTATATCAATTGAAAATTGTAACACAGTTTCTTAGGTACATCTCCCATATTCTCAAAAAATCTTCACTTGATCTCACCATCCCCAGCTACTGGCCTATATTTCTCCGTCCTTTTGTTGTTAAATTCTTCAAGGGAGCTACCTATAATTGTTGACTCTATTTTCCTTCCTCTCACTCTGTTCTTAACTCTCTGCAGTCTGGTTTCTGAACTCATCTTTCGACGGAAACCACTCTCTTCAAAATTATCTTGTTATTGTTCGTTCATTTTTTTTCCAGTCATGTCTGACCCCTCATTTGGAGTTTTCTTGACAAAGATACTGGAGTGGTTCGCCATTTCCTTCTCCAGCTCATTTTACAGATGAGAAAACTGAGATAAACAGGGTTAAATGACTTGCCCAGGGTCACACAGTTAGTAAGTATCCGAGGCCAGATTTGAACTCCAGAAAACTCATCCTCCTGACTTCAGGCCTAGCGTCTATCCACTGTGCCACCTAGCTGCCCAAAATTACAAGTTACCTCGTAATTGCTAAATCTAATGGCATTTTCTCACTCCTCATCCTTCTAGACCTCTATGCAGCTTTTGGCACTGCTGATCACCCTCTTCTCCAGATATTCTCTTCTTTCTAGGTTTTTGTGATTCTGCTTTCTCTTTGTTCTCCTCTTATCTGTCTGATGGCTCCTTCTTAGTCTCCCTTTGCTGAATCAGCAAGTCAGGTCTACCCATGGTAGCTGTCCACCAAAGCCTTTTTCTAGATTTCTTCTTTCCATCCTCTATACTATTTTGCTTGGTGATCTCTTCAGCTCTCATAGATTCAATTAACATTTTTATGCATATGATTCTCAGATCTATTTATCTCAGCCCTAGCTTCTCTCCTGATCTCCAGTCTTACATCTCCAAACTGCCTACTAGATATCTAGAACTTGATATTCCACAGACATCTTAAATTGAACAGGTCCAAAACTGAACTTATTATCTTTCTCCTTCTTTCTACCTTTCCTATTACTTTTAAGAGTACCACCACCCTCCTAGTCACCCAGCCTTGTAACATAGATATTATCCTCAACTCCTCATTCTATCTCACTCACCATATCCAATTCTACCTTTACAACATCTCTTACAAACACCCCTCCTCTCCTCTGACACTGTTACCACTTACGTGCAGGCTCCTCTCACCTCCCTCACTCACTGGACTACTGCAATAGTCTGCTGATTGGTCTCCCTGCCTCAAGTGTCTCCCCAGTCCTGTCCATCTTCCACTCAGCTATAAAAGTGATCTTCCTAAAATGTAGGTCTGACCATGTCACTCTCCCTAGTCAATAAATTCCAGTGGCTCCCTATTACCTCCAGGATCAAATATAAAATCCTCAATTTGGTTTTTAAAACCATTTATAATCTGACTCCTTCTTACCTTTCCAGTTTTCTTACACACATCTGCATATTCTACAAACCAGAGGTACTAGACTCCTTAGTACTCTTTTTTTTTTTTGGTGGATTTTTTTCTTGTTAGGCAATGGGGGTTAAGTGACTTGCCCAGGGTCACACAGCCAGTAAGTGTTATGTGTCTGAGGCCGGATTTGAACTCAATTCCTTCTGAATCCAGGGTCAGTGCTCTATCCACTGTGCCACCTAGCTGCCCCCTCCTTAGTACTCTTGGCACAAGACACTGCCATCTCTCAGCTATGGGCATTTTCATTGACTGCCTCCCATGCTTGGAATACTCTCTCTCTCCTCATCTCTCCCTTCTAGCTTCCCTGGCTTCCTTCAAGCTCCAGCTAAAATCTCATCTTCTATGAAAAACCTTTCCTGATTCCCATTAATGCCTTCCTTTGTTATTAACTCTTGCATATCCTGTATTAATATGCTCTACATACCAGATAGATTAATATCCTGGATATACCTTGCTCGTACATAATTGTTTGTATGTTATCTCCCCCATTAAACCATGGGCTCCTTGAAAGTAGGGATTGTCCCTTGCCTTCCTTCGGATCCCTACAACTTAGCAGAATATCTAGAATACACTGGGTGCTTAATAAATGCTTAACTGACTGACATTGTCATTATTTTTCATAATCTGACAAATACCTATGCTATAATGACAGACCTTCAAATATCCTGGAAAACTCAACCAGCAAACTATACTGGACCCAGAGTATTATCAAAGACCAAACTGTTGCCTAAAGTCATCCAGACATAATATCAACCTATAAACATTTAAGGACAATATTTTTAACAGGTGTCACCATATCAAATACTCATAATATTCAAATTCCATGGGGAGAAAAGCTTTCAAAATATACAGATTTAGAATAAAAAATTAAAATCATGTGAGAAGAGAGCTGGATACACATCATCCCTGTCACCCTGTTTATTACTGGAGTTGTACTGAGGATGCTTTCAATGAGCCTACTGAGAATGAGCTCATATCCTAATATTTCGATTCAACCTCAAGAAACAGTGATTTTTTTCCCATCTGTACAATAGTTCACAAAATATTAAATATAAAAGAATAACTGTAATTTAACAACTTATCCCAACACCATTTCTGTCTGAACTCCATGAAAAAACATTAGAACAAAATAACAACAACAACGATTCACCATTAACTAGTACTTCAAGGCTGGAAAAGCATTTTCCCTATGTTATTTCATTTGGTCAGACAAAAAGGATGTAAGACATCTGTGTTCTTTGCCCAGATTTGGTCTGATTGAAAGAAATGAAGTCACAGTTATGCATAGCTAAATCCCAGGCAACCAGCTCTGTCTAGGCAGCTGACTCATTCTCAATGACCTATAGATGTTAGGAAGCTGTAAGGTTTTGTACTGAAGAAGACGAAAAGAGCTGAATGGTCCAATCTAAGATAAAGAAATCTTAGCTGCTTTTAAATCCTACAATCATGTCTAGATAGATCATTGTAAACATGGGGATTATAAGATCACAGATTTAGAACAAGAAGAGACCTTGGGGGTCTTCTAGTCTACCCCTCCCATTTTATAATTGAGGAACCTGAGGCCCAGAGAGGTCATGTGACCAGGATCACACAGGTAATAAGTAGATTGCTGGAATTTCTTTGGAGTCAGGGTGTGCATGTTCATCATTCTAGCTGTTCCTTCCTGTATGGCTTTCCTCTTCCTCTGAATGGACTGATCCAACTAGCCTGTATTGAGACTTTTATGTATATGGAGGGCATTTGCATTATTTCTTGCTTTGCTATTTTGTCTTTTTTTTTATCTTTGTTTTTTGATTTATGGCTCTTGGTCAGTTGGTAAAGGATGCATTGCACATAAGCCATGTGTAAATAATTGTGATTAGGGGTAGCTAGGTGGCACAGTGGATAGAGCACTGGCCCTGGAATCAGGAGGACCTGAGTTTAAATCCAGCCTCAGATACCTACTAGCTGTGTGACCCTGGGCAAGTCACAATTGCCCCCAAAAATGATAATAATAGTAATTGTGATTACATGTGCAAACATCTCAACCTGAACCTGGGGAACACCTATCAGTGCTACATATAAAATAAAGATGTTGGACTAAAAGAGGCTGTGGAATTGTAGAAAGTGTGATGGATTTGGAGCCATGGGACCTGATTTCAAATCCTGACCTTACACAAGTCACTAATGTCTCTGGGTTTTAGTTTCCCCAACTCCAAAATGAGAGGATTGGAATGGATACCCTAAAAGGTCCTTTATAGCTTGAAATATATGGTCCTGTTACTAGATGGTGTACAAAGTCCCTTCTAGGGTTAGAATTCCATGATTAAAAAATGTAGACACTACCAAGTTCACCCTCGTTTGAGTGAGCTCACATAGGATTGTCACAATGTCCTTTAGAAAGATGACTGTGAAGCCCTTTTCTATGTTAGGTGGTGGAGGAGACTGAACTAAGGATATCACTTCAGGTTGAGTATCCTATTGTTGAGAATAAATGAATAAAAGGTTTTAATTATAGGTCAGGATGCAAAAAGAAAACATAGCAAAAAACAGATCTCATAAACAATAACAGTGCAAAACCACAGAAATGAACACCCACACATAACACGGACAGAAACGCATTGGGTATGAGTTCAGTATGACTATATTCATCACTTTCCCAGCCGAGAAAATCCATCTTGGGTCATGGAATCATAGAGTTTCAGACTTGGAAGTGACCTCAGAGGTCAACTTTTTCAACCCATGCCTGAAAAAAATATACATTTCATCTCAACCCATACCTGAAAAATATATATACATTTCAACATGCATTACCCAAACTTCGCTTGCAGACCTCCGTGAGGGAGAACTCATTACCTAGAGGCACCACATTCCATTCTTGGATAGTTCTAATTGTTGGAAAGGTTTTTCCTTTCATCTGTCTCTTAGTAATTTCTCCAGCTCTCTAATTTAGTCATGTGCATCTCCTCAAATCCCCCCCACTCCACCCAGATCCCCAACCTCCACTTACCTCCTCTAATAAATGAATGAAAAAACATCACTGAGTACTTACTATGTATCAAGCATTATGATAAGCTCCAGGGATACAAATAGAAAAAGGAGGACAGTACCTGCCCTCAAGGAGCTCACATTCTAATCAGAAGAGGCAATACACAAAAGGAAGTGTATGTAGCTAAAGGGCAGATAGAAAGGCCTTGAGTCCTGAAGTTATTGTGGATGAGCAGATGGCAAGGCACAGACTTCCTTAGGTTAGTTAACTTGGTAGGTCAGATAATAGTGCCAAGGTTCTAGAAGGCAGAAGCAAGGCATATGGTAAAGCCTGGTGGTCCTCCATCTTGCCAACAGGAACAGAGTTGGTGGCTACCATCTCATCCAAGCCATGTGAACAGTCAAGCATTCTGTTCTGGGTGTTCCAGGCTGGGCAAGAGAGCAAGAGGAAAACAAAGGGTCATGGGTATTCTGGTGGCAGCAGGTCCAAATGGAACTAACCTTTTCTAGCTCCCCTTCCTATCAAAATTTTCAGTCAGTCCCCCCAAAATTTCAGCCCCCTAACTCCTCCATGACTTTTAATATGCCAGAAAATACTCTTGACTCTAGTAGGCATCCAGTCCCAATAAAGCACTCTTAATTTTCAATGATTCAGAAAGGAAAAAAAAATCCATATTTGGTTATAGCAAAAACTTCCACACCTGTCCTAATTCTCTCACCTCTGCCAAAGTCTTCATTTCCAATCCTGCTAGCTAAACAAATCCTTGGTAAAACTCTTTCATCCTTAGTTCCCCAAGTCATCAACTCTGTTCAGTGTCTTATGTTAATTATGTATCTTTACATCAGAGATTACATCAGTAATCTTTTGAGTATGTGTGTCATGGATCCCTTTGGCACTCTAGTGAAGTCTATAAAACTCTTTTCAAAATAATGTTTTTAAATGCATAGAATAAAATATACAGTATTATGACACTGGATTTCAATGTAATCCATTTTCTATAATGCTATGTATTTTATGTTATGCATTTTAAAATATTTTATATACAAAAACATTTTATACATACACAAACATTTTGTATATACAGTCCATATATGTGTTATGTGTATGTAATATATATAAAGACATATTTACACACAAATATATATATACATATATGTATGTATATTAAAATATATACATAGATATTCATGGAACCTAGGTTAAGAATATCTGCTTTAGGTCTTCAACCCTTCCCATTCAGCGAAGTCCTCCTAGCCCATCCTGTCCTCCATCCCAACAAAACTTCCTTTACATCCTTCACCATTTCCCAGGACCTGGCCACCCCAGTCATGCTTTTAAAAGATTTCAGATCTGATCATTTTAATTCCTCTCTGTGTTTGGGGGTGGCTAAGATGTAAAAGGATAGTTAGGGACGCCACGTCACTTTCTAACAGGTAATTCCTTCGTTCACCTAACAGTTAAAATTGAGACTAAAATGAAAAGCCACTTAGTGGATGCTTCATATCCTCAATGTGATTTGACCAACAAAAACACTGGTACGCACAGAAAACAACCAGCTCATTTTGTATTCACTTCTATTTTTATTGTGCTCTGCTATTGTTTAATAATAAGGGGGAGGAGGATATGCCTGAGCCCTCATCTGCAGCCAGAATTTTTTATTACTAGGGTCTGAAAAAAACAGAATAAGCTTTAATTTCTTCCAATTTTATTTCAACTTTGCCAGTGGACATCTGTGCTTGTGGGCTTGAAGTCGAAATACGTGATTAACACTTTCCAGGATTTACTTTGGGTAATTTCTCCGACAGTGAGGAGAAAAAGTTCCAAGCACATATTAACTACTTGGTGTTAATTCTTTCCAGATTCCATCTAACAAAAGCACTTTTCATTTATTTAGAGACCCAGCAGCTATGTGGTCCAGTAGACAGAACAGTGAACCTGGAGTCAAGAAAACCCAAGTTCAAATCCAAGCTCAGAAACTTACCAGTTGTGTGACTCTCGGTAAATTATTTAACCTCTGTCTTCACTTTCCTCATCTGTAAAGTGGGGATAATAATAGCACCTACTTCACAGAATTGTGAGGCTAAAATTAGATTATATCTGTAAGGCACTTTACAAACTAAAGTAAGGGGTATAGTATGCTGGTAAATGTTTAATAACTGACTCTCCAGAAAAAAATTGTACCCAAAACACACTTTGAAATTTAATATATTAATCTTAACATTTTCTACATTACTTTCTTAAGTCTAGAAAATCAGCAAAATAATAAATCAAAGCCCTGATCTATGAAGTTTGGCTATTTCTGAGGTGTGGATGCTCACACTGAAAATTTAACAATCAGCTCTAAGGAGCCGGCTGGAACTAATTCCGGCATACCCTAGTTGTATCTCTCCTAATGTTGAGTCAAAATCTGTTTCTATAAAACTTCCAATCATTGCTTATAGCTCTGCCTTCTGAAGTCAATTAAAATGTATGTAATGTCTCTTCCATGAAACACAACTCCCTCTCAGCTGTCATTGTTGACAATTAATACCTGGGCATAAACACTGAAAGAAAGAACTGGGTCTAGGATCAGAGAACCTGGCTTCAAATCCTGTCTTTAATTCTACCACTGCAGACTTGGACAAAAATCACTTCATTTCCTTGGATCTCAGCCTGTAAAAGGAAGGAGTTGGGTTAGAGGGCTTTTGAGGTCCCTTATGGCTTTAGATCTATGATGATGAAAACAACTATCATATATCCCTTTACATCTCTTCTTCTCCAGGTTAAACAACTCCAATTCTTTGAGCAAGTTCTCTTTTGGCATAATTTGGAATTTACCACCACCACCATCCTGGTCCCCATCATCTGGATGTGCTCCAGATTGTCAATAACCTTTCAAAAAATATGGTAGCCAGTACAGAAGATAACAATCCCAGTGTGGTATTACTAGATCTCTCTAACCTCTGTCTTTCCAGATATAACATTTCTATTAATGCAGACTCTCATATCATTACTTTTTTTTTTTGAGGCAATCAGGGTTAAGTGACTTGCCTAGGGTCACACAGCTAGTAAGTGTCTGAGGCCAGATTTGAACCCAGGTTCTCCTGACTCCAGGGCTAGTGCTTTAAACACTGTGCCACCTAGTTACCCCGACGTCATTACTTTTTAGGGCTGCCATGATCCAGTACTGACTCATATTGAATTCTGAGTGCATGAATGCGAACTTACAAAGGTTTCAGTGTGACACCCAGCTAAGCCAGTTATGATGAGTCAAGTTAATTGTCTGCACAATCAGCTTCCCCAAATCCTAAATGAGAGCATATTATAAATCTATAGTCCAATAATCATAGCTCTCATTTAGGATTTAGAGGTTTTTTAGTTCAACTCCTCATTTTATAGATAGGGAAATGTAGTTCTACAGGAGTTAAGTACTCAAGGTTACACAGAGAGCAGAGATGCAGAGCTAGTATTTGAACTCAGTTCATACAAGTAGGACTTAGGTGCAGAAGCTAAGTGAGAGAGGGATTCACTTCTAATTAAGAACCTACTTCTCCTTTGTCCTCCAAAACAATAAGGGAAAGAAGGAAGGAAGAAAGGAAGGAAGGAAGGAAGGAAGGAAGGAAGGAAGGAAGGAAGGAAG
>NW_020951750.1:0-5926 GCF_900497805.2 Vombatus ursinus
GAAGGAAGGAAGGAAGGAAGGAAGGAAGGAAGGAAGGAAGGAAGGAAAGAAGGAAGGAAGGAAGGAAGGAAAGAAGGAAGGAAGGAAGGAAGTATTTATGAAGTCATAATGTGCCAGGTATTTTGCTTAAGCTTCCATTCAAATGAGGGAAGACAACAGACAAAAGAGAGATGAAAAGGAAGGGAGAGGAAACTACCTGGCTGAGGGCAAGGTTATGAAGTCCAGAAGCCAGATCTTGGGCAAGAGAGGAATGAAAACTGACAAGGAACTCACCAATGGGAGAAGGGGACAGGCCTTACAAAGAGATATTCCCTGTTGAAAAGGCCACAGGAGTGGTTGGATGTTCCAGGGTGAGGAGGCCCTAGGGGCCAAGGGAAGTTCCAGGATGAGATCTCATGGTTTGGAAATCTGAAAGTCAGAAACAGGGCCCAGAGGGTAATAGAATTCTTATCTTGAGGCTTCCTTCATCCAAAGTCCTCCTCTACTTGAGTCCTGTAGAGGCAGTGACTCTCTTGGATATAGCCTCTCTCTGTCATAACTCAGTCTTTCTTTTATTCCATGCTTACTGAGAAGCTCACTCAGTGACTGAAGACCTCTCAGAAATTTAAGACTATTTCCCCCACCTTTCTTGGGCTTTCTAGGCTAGATAGCCCTTCAGCCCCACCCCTCCCACCCTTCCACCTCAGTAGTACTAAGAGCCATGAGAGGCTTATCCTAGGGACTTTTGGAAGCTGGGGACCAAATTGTCAAGGACTTCTCAATCTTACCAGCTGTTGTCTGTCTACAGATTCAAAACTGAGGACCCAGGCTCCAAAATTCATACTAGGAAGATTGTTAACAGCCTACTCTAAATTTCACAGTTGTAACCACACCCATAATTTTGTTGTCACCCTCTGCCTAGAAGCCTTCAGGCTGATGTTTTATTACCTACTTCAAACTTTCCTGAATCTACATCACCCATGAATTCAAAGCTCCACTCTTGCCACCCTACTGTGACTCTTGTCTTGTCCTTGAGTAATTCCACCACAGGGGACTGCTCAAGTGGTAGGAGTCGGGTGTCCAGCATTCACAGTCCATCCCCCAAGCTTCCCCAACACTCTCATCAGGCAGTACATCTTTTTTTTTTTCCTGATCATACATCCCTCTAATAACATCTTTTGCACAGCTTCCCCTGCACAATTCTTTATTCATAATATACTGTAGTTTATTCATGCCCACTACACATCTTTTGATTGATCTGCAACTATAATACTTCAGAGACTGTGATATTCCATGGCTCCCAGCCATACAAAATTAATGAAAGAATATTACTGTTTTAGAAAAAATAAGCCTTGAAGCATGATTCTTGTCTCTTGGCAGAGAGATGATGGACTGCAGGTATAAAATGAGACAGACATTTTCAGACATGACTGATGTGTGAATTTGAAGAAAAATATGTGTATCTTTCTCCCTTCTTTTCAGAGTTGGGGAACAACACATATACTGTTTGGTTCCATTATTTGTTGCTTCTGCTGAATGGATGGCTTTTCTCTTTATTTTTTACTTTGATTTAGAGGTTGGCTCTCTGGGTAGGTTTGGGGAGAGGTACATATTGGGAAATAAAGGAGCCTTCATTTCAGTGACTGTTCTGACGGAAATATTAGTATCGTTATTGTTTGTCCATTGCTCTCGAAGAAGGCCATGCCATCAGAGAGGTGATGCCATGACATGCAAGTGAATTGGATTTAAGTGAGGGAGGGCTGTGCAAGTGCACTAGCCTCACTTTCTCCTCCAGAGCCGTCTGGGTCCAGGGTGAGATATAGATCAGGCCCTGGATGAGGGAAATAATTTACCTGCTGAAGAACTTAGACACACTAGCTGTATGACCCTGGGCAAGTCACTTAACCTCTTTGTGTCCTAGGCAACTAACTGTCTAATCCTATAAATTATAGGTAAGGGGCTGACTTGCTTTGGTAATGGAAGTTAATCATAAGAACTCTCTATATCAATGAAATCATTGGTCCAGTATCTATCCCTCTCCAGTGCCTATCTCTACCCAGTCCCCATCCTGAAGAAGCTAGAACTAGGTAAGATCCTTATCATGCAAATTGACCAAGCATTTGGAATTTTAAAAGGTAAATAAGACTTCAAATTAAAAGTAAGAAAGTAGTAAATTATGTCTCAATGTTTACATGAAGTAAGGAAATGGCAAACTGATTGAAAATAATATAGCTCAGGAGTCCCACCTTGTTTGAGGGTCACTGAGAATTCAAGGGCTAGGAACATAAGATAAAAATCCCTCAGAAAGAGAATAGATTCCAGGTGACCACATGGAGGAGGGAAGGGAGGAAAGAAAGGAAGGAATTATAATTATTATTTCTTGAAGAGAGATGCCACAGGTAAAAGTCAATCAATGGGTGAGTGGAGGGGGTAATTCCTAAACTATAATCTTATCTGGTTAAGGTGAAGAGGTTGTTTTTGTTTTTGTTTTTAATTCTATCAAAAATTGGCAGGGCAAAAAGATGGACAAGTGCAGGGGTGAAGACTGAATTGTTATAAACAATACATGCTTGTGGTAGCTAGTGATTTTTAAAGCAATATAATAATATTTGATGGAGAAAAAAATCAAATTTAACAAGCATAATTTGAATGCTAATTATAGGAATGCATCCATAAAAAAAAAGAAAGTGAGTTGCAGAATAAATTACAAAAAAGAAACTCATTTTTACTACCATCATGAAACACATCTAAAACATGGGGATGTATTCAGGTTCAATGTTAGGGGCTGGAATAAACTACTGTGCTTCAGCTAAATTTCTTTAAAAGCAAGTATTACAATCATAATTTCAGATAAGGTTATAGCAGACATAGATACCATCAGTCTCCATGAAGCCTTCCCACTATGAGTTCACTCTGAGACTACTTCTACACCACTGGAGCTCCATTGCTGGCTTCCACTCCCTCCCCAAAGGTGTGCCTTTGAGCCTCATCTGGCTAGGTCAGCCTACCAGGCCACTTCCACCTGCCTGATATCATGGTCCTCAAGACTGAAAGACAAACAACAATTTCCTCAACTCACCCACACAGTTGGTAAGGTACCCTTTACTTCCTTAGTGCCCCCTTTCCAGCACAGTTTTATGTGTTATCTTCCCCACCCACCCCCACCATTAAAATGTTAAGTTCGCTGAGGGCAGGGACTGTCTTATTTGCTTTTATATGTACCCCCTCCTCAAGAAAACAGGAAAAATGAATAAAGCTTAAAGAAATAAGATAAGGAAATCATATCAATGTTAAATATATGTCCATTGAATATGTAGCAAAAGTTAACTAAAATATAAAAAGATCTATATAGTAAGGAACTAATAACTATGAGTGATTTGAATTTCTCTTTCAGAGCTTGACAGATAGCAAAGAAAAACAAGAAGGAAATCACAGTTGAACAGAATGTTGGAAAAACTGGATATAACATGTTTTTTGAGACTATTGAATGGGAATCTTAGAAAGAAGATGTATTATTCAGGCTAATACCAGACTTTTATTAAAAATGATCAAGGACTACAGCATAAAGAACTCATTTTCAAATTTCTGCAGAAGAGCAGAAATCTTAAATGCATCTTAATGCAATTAGAATTGTAATCAATAAATTAAAATGCAAACCTAAAAAGAGATTAAAAATCAATATTCTAAACAATGACTGAGTCAAAGACCAAATCATAGGAACAATAAAAATTATATTAGAAAAACAAAGTATAAAACAATATCACTTATAAATATTGATGCAAAACATTAAATAAAATATAAAGGGATTAAGGCAACATATCCCCAAAATCATTTATTATGATCAAATTGGATTTATGTTCACAATTTAAAGATGGTATTTTTGTACCCTGGTGCCTCATATAATGTCTTAATAGAAGCTAAATGTTTATTTAATTGAATTGACCATTAGGAAAACAATTAGCATAATACTTCATGTTAGCAAAAATGTTTTAAAAAATCATAATCATATCAATAGGTCACTAAAAAGATTTTGGTAAAGTATAATACTAATTCGTATTTTTAAAAAATACTAGAAAATATAGAAAGGAAATGAACTTTCCTTAAAGTGATTTTTTTTTTAAAGAGCTAGTACTGTTTGTAATGGAGAAACACTGGAAATTTTCCCAGTAAGATCAGGAATGAGGCAAAGATTCTCACTGTCACCATTATTTTTTGACATGGCGGGGGAGGAGAGGAAGTCCTAGTTATAGCAGTAAGACCAAGAAAAAGCAACTAAAAGTCTAAATATTGATAAAGAAGAGGCAAAATTATCTCTCTTTTCAAACTATGTGATGAGTTGCTTTGAAACACCTAGAGAATCAATAAAAAACATTCATTGAAAAAAGATAACCTATGAGATTTATGAATAGGAAAAGAATCTATGAATAAACAAGAGATAGAGAGCATTGTGAAATGTAAAATGGATAATTTTGATTACATGAAATCAAAAAGGGTTTGTACATATAAAACCAATGTGGCCAAGATTAAAAGGAAAGCAGAAAATTGGAGGGGGAGGGGGAATTCTACAGACAGTTTCTCAGATAAAGGCATCATATCTCAAATAGATACAGAATTTTTTCAAATTTATAAGAATATGACTCCCCAATTGATAAATGGTCAAAGGATATGAACAGGCAGTTTTTGGGTAAAGAAATAAAAGCTATATATAGTCATATAAAATGCTCTAAATCATTATTGATTGCAGAAATACAAATTAAAACAACTTTAAGATACCATCTCATACCTATCAGACTGACTAAAATAATAGAAAGGGAAAATTACAAATGTTGGAAAGGATGTGGAAAAATTGGGACACTAATCCACCGTTGGGGAAACTATGAACTGATCCAACCATTTTGGAGAGCAATCTGGAATAATGGTCAAAGAGTTATAAAACTGTCTATATACCCTTTTAACCCAGCAATACCACCATTAGGTTTGTTTCCCAAGGTGATCAGGGAAAAAGGAAAAGAACCTACATGTTCTAAAATATTTATAGCAGTGCTCTTTGTGGTGGCAAAGAACTGGAAATTGAGGGGATGCCCATCAATTAGGGAATGGTTGAATAAGTTGTGGTATATGATTGCGATGGAATAATACTACTGTTCTATCAGAAATGATAAGCAGATTGATTTTAGGAAAACATGGAAAGGCTTGCACGAAATAATGAAGAGTGAAATGAGCAGAATCAAGAGAACATTGTATTATGGTAACAGCAATATTGTTAGAAGAGTAAATGTGAATGACTAAGCTATTCTGAGTTATATGATATTCAAGTCAACTATAAAGCACCTATGAAAGAAGATGCCATCCACCTCCAGAGAAAGAATTATTATATGGAACTATATATAATATAGTTACACACACACACACACACACATATGTATATATATATATATATCTGTCTCAAATATCTTGGCGTTTTCTAGTGTAGGGTTGGGAGGGAGGAGAGAAGGAGGGAAAGAGCTTAGAATTCAAAGGTAAAAAAAATTCAATAAATATTTTTAAAAGAAAAAAGATAACTTCAACAAAGTAACAGGATAAAAAATAATCTGTAAAAACCATCTGTATTATGTATATTACTAACAAAAACCCATAGTTGGTTTAATCAGACCCAAACACAGGCCAGGAACTTGAAAGACTCAGACCAGAAGGGCAGTACTCCAACTTTGTCCTAGATCAGATTGATTTGAGTTCACTGAAAGCTTGCAGGTCCTATATTCAGTACCCCAAGAAAGCAGTAACAGGATCCAAGAGGACACAAAACAGGACCAAGTATGGCCTAGTCATTCCTTCCAAAAGTACACAAGTTTGGCCCTAACACAAAGAAGGAAATTAGAAAGTAAGGCTGGAAGAATGAGAAAAAAAAAAAAAGAATCCGACAATGAGGAGCTATTATTATAACAGA
>NW_020951751.1:0-11050 GCF_900497805.2 Vombatus ursinus
TGAAATGGGACTTATGAAGAAATAGGACCAGCGGGAAGAGAGCTAGACTGGGATGCAAAAGTCCTGGGCTCAAATCTCAGCTTAAAAATTTACTCTAGGTTATCAAGAAAAATCTCTTTAACCTTTCTCGGCCTCATTTGTAAAAACGAGGATATTGGCTAGGAAGCCTGTAAGATCCCACCTAGCATTACGAGTCTGTAACACCAGGTCTTTTGCCTTCAACGTCATCCCCCTAGGTCCCACTCCTGCACTTTTACTTATACAACAGTAGAATATCCTCCCCATCCAGACCTCATCTCCAGCTGTAGAAATCTGTACCCCTTCATCTCAACCAGGTAACATCGTGTAATAGACAGAAAGCTAGCCCTAAAGCCAAGAAGACCTCGATTCGTGTCCTGTCTCTGATATGTATGACTCAGAAGAAATTACCTAACTTCTGAGTATGCCAGGAAATTTTCTAAGACTCCATTTCAGACAAGGGTCTGACCTGCAGTGGTGGAATGAGCTATCTCATCTGAGAGTTCTATCTATGAAACCACAGGTCCAGTCCCTATATTAGCTCTACCTGTTAAAATCCTATTCATTTTTCAAAGCTCAGATTAAATGCCAATTATTCCTTGAAGAAACGTTTCTGATCTCCCAGTAAGAAGAGATGCTTCCCTCAGCTGCATTCAGAGCAGCTTTTGTGTATCTCTCACAAACGCTTCCTACAAGAAGAAGGGACACTGAAAACACCGTGTGAACCTTGGACCCCAGGGACTCACCCCTAGGGTTCTCTGGGGAACATCTTTTCCCACTCCATCTCTCAAAAACTTATACCTTTTTCTCTCTAGACTCCATGCATCCCCCATACACTTATTAGTTTTCATATGTAAATATTTTCCTTGGTTTCTGTTTTTTGTGAAGTAGGCTCCTTTGGAGCAGAAACCATGCCTTATCTCTGTATCTCCCATGACAGCTAGAACTCTGTATTGCATGTAGTAGGTGTTTAATAAATGTTGAATGCTTGCTGATTGAAGGAGCAAAATTTTGCCCATTTCCCAGTCTTTCTGGGGCTTCCCTGCCCTGGTCTCACCTCTCCCCATAAGGCTCACAGACGAGACACTTAAAGTCCATTGCTTTTTATACAAAGCAATAAGAAAACAGTTAGCTCTAGGCAGGGACTTGACTGTGAAATTTCTGTGGTAGCATTTCTCACTTTCATCCCTAACTGAAACTCAGTGCTCAGAGGAGAGCAGTGAGCAGACACCCAGCTGTTCCATGAGCTAAGCCACCACCTGCATATAGAAATCGGGAAATAAGGGATTGTGAAAGTGTTTGTGCCATTTTAAAAATTTCAATCCACTGAGCAATGTTGTGTCTCCTATGAGATATAAAGCCCTTTAGTCAATAAATACGGAAGTACTTTCTAAATATATCAGGTAAGACTCCTTTGGGATAATAGGAATAAGGAGTTGAAACATACAGATGTGAAAGATCGAGGCAGCTGGGTGGTGGAATGGATGGAGTATCGGACTTGGGGACAGAGAGTTGTTCAGTCATTTCAGTCCTGTTCAACTCTTCATGACCACATTTGGAGTTTTCTCAGCAAAGATACTGGAGTGGTTTGCCATGGCCTTCTCCAGCTCATTTTACAGATAAGGAAACTGAGGCAAGCAGGGATAAGTGACTTGCCCAGGGTCACACAGCTAATAAGTACCTGAGACTGGATTTGAACTCAGGTCTTCCTGACAGTAGGCCTGCTGCTCTATCTACCATGCTACCAAGCTACTCGTATTGGGACCGACAGACACAAGTTCAAATCCTGCCTCAGACTTTTTGCTAGCTGTAGAAAAAATAATAATAATACAGCTAGCATTTATATAGCACTTTAAGATTTGCCAAGTTCTTTACAAATGTTATATCTTATGATCCTCCCAACAATCCTGGGAGATAGTTGCTATTATTATTCCCACTTTACAGATGAAGAATCTGAGTCAGAGAGAGCTGAAGTGACTTATCCAGGATTGCATAGCTAGTAAGGCATGATTTGAATTTGTATCTTCCTTAGTCTAAATCTACTGTGCTACCTAGATCTGGGCAAGACCCTCAGCTTCAGTTTCTTCCTCTGTGAAATGGGGATAATAATAGAATCTATTCCCCAGAGTTGTTGTGAGGTCAAATAAGAAAATCTATGTAAATTGTTTTGCAAACTTTAAAGCCTAGAGAAATGTTAGCTGAAACCCATCAGTAGAAGAGCAGGATAGAAGAACATAACACCAAAAAAAAAAAAAGGAAAAAGTAAGTAATATTTGTTAACAAAGGTTGTTTGAGTATTTAAAAGAAATTAAATGTATGTGTGTATATTATTTTTGTTAATCCTAAAAAATAATAATGACAATCCATGTAACCTCTTTCTCTGGTGATAGTTAATGTTAGCATGGTGGTCAAGAGTCTTTGAGTCAAAAGACCCAAGTTCTCAAACAGTTTGCTGCATAATCTTGAACAATTTACTTAATCCTTTGAGGCAGAAGCCAGATTAGAGAAAGTCCAAGAGACAGTTGGCATAGCAAGGAACTGAATCAGGCCATGGTGGTGAGTGGTGAACTCTAGGAATAGGAGAGTGAGCTGAGCAGGGGCTAGAAGGAATGGAGGGGTTCAATGTTGTGTATTTTGAGAATCTGGGTCTATGGAACACTGAAGGAAAGGAGCCACTGAAGAACGAGTGGTTGGAGGCAAGGGAAAAGAAAAGAATGAGAAAAAGAAATGAAGAGTTTAGTGGAATCACCAGGTTGTAACTTTGCTAGTAAATTGTAAATTCCACGGACTTAGAGCTGGCAGAGATCTTATAGAGGTCAACTAGTACAAAGCTCTCATTTTACATATGAAAAAACTGAGTCCCTAAGTAAAGTGATTTTACCAAGGTCATATAGAAAATACTTGAGCTGTGATGTGAATCTAGGTCCTTTGTTTCCAAATTTAACCCTCTTTCCACTTGTCTCACTTAAACTCTTCAAAGATCTTCTCTTATGCAACTTTATATCAATTGAAAATTGTAACACAGTTTCTTAGGTACATCTCCCATATTCTCAAAAAATCTTCACTTGATCTCACCATCCCCAGCTACTGGCCTATATTTCTCCGTCCTTTTGTTGTTAAATTCTTCAAGGGAGCTACCTATAATTGTTGACTCTATTTTCCTTCCTCTCACTCTGTTCTTAACTCTCTGCAGTCTGGTTTCTGAACTCATCTTTCGACGGAAACCACTCTCTTCAAAATTATCTTGTTATTGTTCGTTCATTTTTTTTCCAGTCATGTCTGACCCCTCATTTGGAGTTTTCTTGACAAAGATACTGGAGTGGTTCGCCATTTCCTTCTCCAGCTCATTTTACAGATGAGAAAACTGAGATAAACAGGGTTAAATGACTTGCCCAGGGTCACACAGTTAGTAAGTATCCGAGGCCAGATTTGAACTCCAGAAAACTCATCCTCCTGACTTCAGGCCTAGCGTCTATCCACTGTGCCACCTAGCTGCCCAAAATTACAAGTTACCTCGTAATTGCTAAATCTAATGGCATTTTCTCACTCCTCATCCTTCTAGACCTCTATGCAGCTTTTGGCACTGCTGATCACCCTCTTCTCCAGATATTCTCTTCTTTCTAGGTTTTTGTGATTCTGCTTTCTCTTTGTTCTCCTCTTATCTGTCTGATGGCTCCTTCTTAGTCTCCCTTTGCTGAATCAGCAAGTCAGGTCTACCCATGGTAGCTGTCCACCAAAGCCTTTTTCTAGATTTCTTCTTTCCATCCTCTATACTATTTTGCTTGGTGATCTCTTCAGCTCTCATAGATTCAATTAACATTTTTATGCATATGATTCTCAGATCTATTTATCTCAGCCCTAGCTTCTCTCCTGATCTCCAGTCTTACATCTCCAAACTGCCTACTAGATATCTAGAACTTGATATTCCACAGACATCTTAAATTGAACAGGTCCAAAACTGAACTTATTATCTTTCTCCTTCTTTCTACCTTTCCTATTACTTTTAAGAGTACCACCACCCTCCTAGTCACCCAGCCTTGTAACATAGATATTATCCTCAACTCCTCATTCTATCTCACTCACCATATCCAATTCTACCTTTACAACATCTCTTACAAACACCCCTCCTCTCCTCTGACACTGTTACCACTTACGTGCAGGCTCCTCTCACCTCCCTCACTCACTGGACTACTGCAATAGTCTGCTGATTGGTCTCCCTGCCTCAAGTGTCTCCCCAGTCCTGTCCATCTTCCACTCAGCTATAAAAGTGATCTTCCTAAAATGTAGGTCTGACCATGTCACTCTCCCTAGTCAATAAATTCCAGTGGCTCCCTATTACCTCCAGGATCAAATATAAAATCCTCAATTTGGTTTTTAAAACCATTTATAATCTGACTCCTTCTTACCTTTCCAGTTTTCTTACACACATCTGCATATTCTACAAACCAGAGGTACTAGACTCCTTAGTACTCTTTTTTTTTTTTGGTGGATTTTTTTCTTGTTAGGCAATGGGGGTTAAGTGACTTGCCCAGGGTCACACAGCCAGTAAGTGTTATGTGTCTGAGGCCGGATTTGAACTCAATTCCTTCTGAATCCAGGGTCAGTGCTCTATCCACTGTGCCACCTAGCTGCCCCCTCCTTAGTACTCTTGGCACAAGACACTGCCATCTCTCAGCTATGGGCATTTTCATTGACTGCCTCCCATGCTTGGAATACTCTCTCTCTCCTCATCTCTCCCTTCTAGCTTCCCTGGCTTCCTTCAAGCTCCAGCTAAAATCTCATCTTCTATGAAAAACCTTTCCTGATTCCCATTAATGCCTTCCTTTGTTATTAACTCTTGCATATCCTGTATTAATATGCTCTACATACCAGATAGATTAATATCCTGGATATACCTTGCTCGTACATAATTGTTTGTATGTTATCTCCCCCATTAAACCATGGGCTCCTTGAAAGTAGGGATTGTCCCTTGCCTTCCTTCGGATCCCTACAACTTAGCAGAATATCTAGAATACACTGGGTGCTTAATAAATGCTTAACTGACTGACATTGTCATTATTTTTCATAATCTGACAAATACCTATGCTATAATGACAGACCTTCAAATATCCTGGAAAACTCAACCAGCAAACTATACTGGACCCAGAGTATTATCAAAGACCAAACTGTTGCCTAAAGTCATCCAGACATAATATCAACCTATAAACATTTAAGGACAATATTTTTAACAGGTGTCACCATATCAAATACTCATAATATTCAAATTCCATGGGGAGAAAAGCTTTCAAAATATACAGATTTAGAATAAAAAATTAAAATCATGTGAGAAGAGAGCTGGATACACATCATCCCTGTCACCCTGTTTATTACTGGAGTTGTACTGAGGATGCTTTCAATGAGCCTACTGAGAATGAGCTCATATCCTAATATTTCGATTCAACCTCAAGAAACAGTGATTTTTTTCCCATCTGTACAATAGTTCACAAAATATTAAATATAAAAGAATAACTGTAATTTAACAACTTATCCCAACACCATTTCTGTCTGAACTCCATGAAAAAACATTAGAACAAAATAACAACAACAACGATTCACCATTAACTAGTACTTCAAGGCTGGAAAAGCATTTTCCCTATGTTATTTCATTTGGTCAGACAAAAAGGATGTAAGACATCTGTGTTCTTTGCCCAGATTTGGTCTGATTGAAAGAAATGAAGTCACAGTTATGCATAGCTAAATCCCAGGCAACCAGCTCTGTCTAGGCAGCTGACTCATTCTCAATGACCTATAGATGTTAGGAAGCTGTAAGGTTTTGTACTGAAGAAGACGAAAAGAGCTGAATGGTCCAATCTAAGATAAAGAAATCTTAGCTGCTTTTAAATCCTACAATCATGTCTAGATAGATCATTGTAAACATGGGGATTATAAGATCACAGATTTAGAACAAGAAGAGACCTTGGGGGTCTTCTAGTCTACCCCTCCCATTTTATAATTGAGGAACCTGAGGCCCAGAGAGGTCATGTGACCAGGATCACACAGGTAATAAGTAGATTGCTGGAATTTCTTTGGAGTCAGGGTGTGCATGTTCATCATTCTAGCTGTTCCTTCCTGTATGGCTTTCCTCTTCCTCTGAATGGACTGATCCAACTAGCCTGTATTGAGACTTTTATGTATATGGAGGGCATTTGCATTATTTCTTGCTTTGCTATTTTGTCTTTTTTTTTATCTTTGTTTTTTGATTTATGGCTCTTGGTCAGTTGGTAAAGGATGCATTGCACATAAGCCATGTGTAAATAATTGTGATTAGGGGTAGCTAGGTGGCACAGTGGATAGAGCACTGGCCCTGGAATCAGGAGGACCTGAGTTTAAATCCAGCCTCAGATACCTACTAGCTGTGTGACCCTGGGCAAGTCACAATTGCCCCCAAAAATGATAATAATAGTAATTGTGATTACATGTGCAAACATCTCAACCTGAACCTGGGGAACACCTATCAGTGCTACATATAAAATAAAGATGTTGGACTAAAAGAGGCTGTGGAATTGTAGAAAGTGTGATGGATTTGGAGCCATGGGACCTGATTTCAAATCCTGACCTTACACAAGTCACTAATGTCTCTGGGTTTTAGTTTCCCCAACTCCAAAATGAGAGGATTGGAATGGATACCCTAAAAGGTCCTTTATAGCTTGAAATATATGGTCCTGTTACTAGATGGTGTACAAAGTCCCTTCTAGGGTTAGAATTCCATGATTAAAAAATGTAGACACTACCAAGTTCACCCTCGTTTGAGTGAGCTCACATAGGATTGTCACAATGTCCTTTAGAAAGATGACTGTGAAGCCCTTTTCTATGTTAGGTGGTGGAGGAGACTGAACTAAGGATATCACTTCAGGTTGAGTATCCTATTGTTGAGAATAAATGAATAAAAGGTTTTAATTATAGGTCAGGATGCAAAAAGAAAACATAGCAAAAAACAGATCTCATAAACAATAACAGTGCAAAACCACAGAAATGAACACCCACACATAACACGGACAGAAACGCATTGGGTATGAGTTCAGTATGACTATATTCATCACTTTCCCAGCCGAGAAAATCCATCTTGGGTCATGGAATCATAGAGTTTCAGACTTGGAAGTGACCTCAGAGGTCAACTTTTTCAACCCATGCCTGAAAAAAATATACATTTCATCTCAACCCATACCTGAAAAATATATATACATTTCAACATGCATTACCCAAACTTCGCTTGCAGACCTCCGTGAGGGAGAACTCATTACCTAGAGGCACCACATTCCATTCTTGGATAGTTCTAATTGTTGGAAAGGTTTTTCCTTTCATCTGTCTCTTAGTAATTTCTCCAGCTCTCTAATTTAGTCATGTGCATCTCCTCAAATCCCCCCCACTCCACCCAGATCCCCAACCTCCACTTACCTCCTCTAATAAATGAATGAAAAAACATCACTGAGTACTTACTATGTATCAAGCATTATGATAAGCTCCAGGGATACAAATAGAAAAAGGAGGACAGTACCTGCCCTCAAGGAGCTCACATTCTAATCAGAAGAGGCAATACACAAAAGGAAGTGTATGTAGCTAAAGGGCAGATAGAAAGGCCTTGAGTCCTGAAGTTATTGTGGATGAGCAGATGGCAAGGCACAGACTTCCTTAGGTTAGTTAACTTGGTAGGTCAGATAATAGTGCCAAGGTTCTAGAAGGCAGAAGCAAGGCATATGGTAAAGCCTGGTGGTCCTCCATCTTGCCAACAGGAACAGAGTTGGTGGCTACCATCTCATCCAAGCCATGTGAACAGTCAAGCATTCTGTTCTGGGTGTTCCAGGCTGGGCAAGAGAGCAAGAGGAAAACAAAGGGTCATGGGTATTCTGGTGGCAGCAGGTCCAAATGGAACTAACCTTTTCTAGCTCCCCTTCCTATCAAAATTTTCAGTCAGTCCCCCCAAAATTTCAGCCCCCTAACTCCTCCATGACTTTTAATATGCCAGAAAATACTCTTGACTCTAGTAGGCATCCAGTCCCAATAAAGCACTCTTAATTTTCAATGATTCAGAAAGGAAAAAAAAATCCATATTTGGTTATAGCAAAAACTTCCACACCTGTCCTAATTCTCTCACCTCTGCCAAAGTCTTCATTTCCAATCCTGCTAGCTAAACAAATCCTTGGTAAAACTCTTTCATCCTTAGTTCCCCAAGTCATCAACTCTGTTCAGTGTCTTATGTTAATTATGTATCTTTACATCAGAGATTACATCAGTAATCTTTTGAGTATGTGTGTCATGGATCCCTTTGGCACTCTAGTGAAGTCTATAAAACTCTTTTCAAAATAATGTTTTTAAATGCATAGAATAAAATATACAGTATTATGACACTGGATTTCAATGTAATCCATTTTCTATAATGCTATGTATTTTATGTTATGCATTTTAAAATATTTTATATACAAAAACATTTTATACATACACAAACATTTTGTATATACAGTCCATATATGTGTTATGTGTATGTAATATATATAAAGACATATTTACACACAAATATATATATACATATATGTATGTATATTAAAATATATACATAGATATTCATGGAACCTAGGTTAAGAATATCTGCTTTAGGTCTTCAACCCTTCCCATTCAGCGAAGTCCTCCTAGCCCATCCTGTCCTCCATCCCAACAAAACTTCCTTTACATCCTTCACCATTTCCCAGGACCTGGCCACCCCAGTCATGCTTTTAAAAGATTTCAGATCTGATCATTTTAATTCCTCTCTGTGTTTGGGGGTGGCTAAGATGTAAAAGGATAGTTAGGGACGCCACGTCACTTTCTAACAGGTAATTCCTTCGTTCACCTAACAGTTAAAATTGAGACTAAAATGAAAAGCCACTTAGTGGATGCTTCATATCCTCAATGTGATTTGACCAACAAAAACACTGGTACGCACAGAAAACAACCAGCTCATTTTGTATTCACTTCTATTTTTATTGTGCTCTGCTATTGTTTAATAATAAGGGGGAGGAGGATATGCCTGAGCCCTCATCTGCAGCCAGAATTTTTTATTACTAGGGTCTGAAAAAAACAGAATAAGCTTTAATTTCTTCCAATTTTATTTCAACTTTGCCAGTGGACATCTGTGCTTGTGGGCTTGAAGTCGAAATACGTGATTAACACTTTCCAGGATTTACTTTGGGTAATTTCTCCGACAGTGAGGAGAAAAAGTTCCAAGCACATATTAACTACTTGGTGTTAATTCTTTCCAGATTCCATCTAACAAAAGCACTTTTCATTTATTTAGAGACCCAGCAGCTATGTGGTCCAGTAGACAGAACAGTGAACCTGGAGTCAAGAAAACCCAAGTTCAAATCCAAGCTCAGAAACTTACCAGTTGTGTGACTCTCGGTAAATTATTTAACCTCTGTCTTCACTTTCCTCATCTGTAAAGTGGGGATAATAATAGCACCTACTTCACAGAATTGTGAGGCTAAAATTAGATTATATCTGTAAGGCACTTTACAAACTAAAGTAAGGGGTATAGTATGCTGGTAAATGTTTAATAACTGACTCTCCAGAAAAAAATTGTACCCAAAACACACTTTGAAATTTAATATATTAATCTTAACATTTTCTACATTACTTTCTTAAGTCTAGAAAATCAGCAAAATAATAAATCAAAGCCCTGATCTATGAAGTTTGGCTATTTCTGAGGTGTGGATGCTCACACTGAAAATTTAACAATCAGCTCTAAGGAGCCGGCTGGAACTAATTCCGGCATACCCTAGTTGTATCTCTCCTAATGTTGAGTCAAAATCTGTTTCTATAAAACTTCCAATCATTGCTTATAGCTCTGCCTTCTGAAGTCAATTAAAATGTATGTAATGTCTCTTCCATGAAACACAACTCCCTCTCAGCTGTCATTGTTGACAATTAATACCTGGGCATAAACACTGAAAGAAAGAACTGGGTCTAGGATCAGAGAACCTGGCTTCAAATCCTGTCTTTAATTCTACCACTGCAGACTTGGACAAAAATCACTTCATTTCCTTGGATCTCAGCCTGTAAAAGGAAGGAGTTGGGTTAGAGGGCTTTTGAGGTCCCTTATGGCTTTAGATCTATGATGATGAAAACAACTATCATATATCCCTTTACATCTCTTCTTCTCCAGGTTAAACAACTCCAATTCTTTGAGCAAGTTCTCTTTTGGCATAATTTGGAATTTACCACCACCACCATCCTGGTCCCCATCATCTGGATGTGCTCCAGATTGTCAATAACCTTTCAAAAAATATGGTAGCCAGTACAGAAGATAACAATCCCAGTGTGGTATTACTAGATCTCTCTAACCTCTGTCTTTCCAGATATAACATTTCTATTAATGCAGACTCTCATATCATTACTTTTTTTTTTTGAGGCAATCAGGGTTAAGTGACTTGCCTAGGGTCACACAGCTAGTAAGTGTCTGAGGCCAGATTTGAACCCAGGTTCTCCTGACTCCAGGGCTAGTGCTTTAAACACTGTGCCACCTAGTTACCCCGACGTCATTACTTTTTAGGGCTGCCATGATCCAGTACTGACTCATATTGAATTCTGAGTGCATGAATGCGAACTTACAAAGGTTTCAGTGTGACACCCAGCTAAGCCAGTTATGATGAGTCAAGTTAATTGTCTGCACAATCAGCTTCCCCAAATCCTAAATGAGAGCATATTATAAATCTATAGTCCAATAATCATAGCTCTCATTTAGGATTTAGAGGTTTTTTAGTTCAACTCCTCATTTTATAGATAGGGAAATGTAGTTCTACAGGAGTTAAGTACTCAAGGTTACACAGAGAGCAGAGATGCAGAGCTAGTATTTGAACTCAGTTCATACAAGTAGGACTTAGGTGCAGAAGCTAAGTGAGAGAGGGATTCACTTCTAATTAAGAACCTACTTCTCCTTTGTCCTCCAAAACAATAAGGGAAAGAAGGAAGGAAGAAAGGAAGGAAGGAAGGAAGGAAGGAAGGAAGGAAGGAAGGAAGGAAG
>NW_020951752.1:0-16106 GCF_900497805.2 Vombatus ursinus
GGGAGATGAGGCATCACATGTAAGGAACAGCAAGGAGGCTGTGAAGAATTACATTTAAAAAAATCTTGGAACTCTTAAGGTGTTAGATGGTTCAGTTAGATGAATTTGAGTAGTGGACTCTGTAGGTACACAGAGTTCTTACTGTGTAATTAAAGGAGGAAATATTCTTCAAGTTCCACATTAGAGTATAAAGAAATCAAGACTTGGACAAATCAAACCACTTTCAAATTAACTGGGACCTATTCAGTTCACTGTAATTAATTTGTATTACTGCAATGCAGATGGGACAAATCTGGAGGTCTGAGTCCAAGGTACCCATAATAATAGGCCTGACCAACCTATCTAAATTAGGAACAGAATATATTTTTTTCTGGCATTATTCAAGATCCTGTTTTATTTTCAATTTACCCTTTATCTTCTTTTAAAGACTGCTATATCATCAAACTTATTATATTGTTAGCTTTATCTATAATAATGATAATAAGTTAAAATAATAGCATTTACAGAGCACTTTAAGGTTTCCAAAGTACTTTCCATGTACTATTTTAATTGCTCTCCATAACAACTCTCTCCTTTTTTTTTTTTTTTTTTTTTTTTGGCTAGGCAATGGGGTTAAATGACTTGCCCAGGGTCACACAGTGATACAAGTGTTACGTATGTGAGGCTGGATTTGAACTCAGATCCTCCTGAATCCAGGGCTGAGTGCTCTATCCATTGCACCACCTAGCTGCCCCTATAACAACTCTCTAAGGTAGATGTTATTATTATCCCCATTTTACAGACGAGAACACTGAAGTGAATAAAAGTTAGGTGATTTTCCCATGATCACTCACCTTGTGACTCAGATCTTCCTGACTCCACATGCAGTACTCTATCCATTATGCCAAGAATTGTCGCACCTTCAGGAAATCTTTAAGAAAACTTTCATGAAATTCAAAGGGCCCTCATGAACAGAGGCCCTTTGATGTTGCAGAATTTATAAGAAATCTTATGGAAAAACCTTTAGCATTTTGGACCAATTAAATCTTCTGTTGCATCCAGTTTCGCTGTCATTATAAAGATATAACCTAATTCATGATTATCACCCTTTACTGCATGTCATTTTAATCTTCACTTGTGATACAACTTGTTTCTCCTGTCCTTTCACAGGGAATCCCTTTGTCAGGCAAGAGGTAGGTGTGTGAAAAGAGGATAAAAATTTCAGGGCCTGATTGTCTTACAAATGTTCACTGATGCTTACTGTTGCTTCCCAAAGTCTACCTTAAAATATTCATAGAAAACTCCTTTTCAAATCACCAGGTTGTAAGCGAGAAGGGGGAAAAAAGTACCAGAGCAGGGTTTGTACTGAACAGTTATTCCCTGGAGATGCTCAAACCCACAGCAACAAAAAGAGTGGGCCAGAGTGAAGAATTGTATTTAGGTAAGAAAAACAGGATATTTTAAGAAAAACTCTGAAAATCTGAAAGCTTTCCTAGTCAAAGTGTATAATCCAACACTAAAAGAGGAAGAGAAGGAAAAGAAAAAGGCAGCCAGCCTCCAGATCCATATTCAAACATAAGGACAATCTTTCATTATCTATTGTAATTTTCCTTATGAACAGGTCTGCACTAAACTGGATGAACTAATTTTCAGTCACAAAGTAGATAATTTAATACAAGATGTCTTTTAACTGGTCTTTGAGCCTCCAGTCCTTTTCCTGCTGATTGTTATTAAATTAATCCTCTACTTAGATCATGTAACTCTTCTGCTCCAAAATCTTCAATAGTTCCCTAGTGATGGTAAGGTTCAAACCATTTAGCCTCACATTCAAGGTCCTCCATAATCCAACTTCAAACTGTAAAACACACTGTTATCTCCCACTATTGCTCTACATTGACCTGTCAATCATGGCCAGTTATTGGATAATTAACTGACTCTCCCCTTGTGCTTTCCTGCCTCTGTGTTTTTGCTCACAGTAGAATCTACCAATCAAGATCAACCTTTTATTTCTTCCATTAGACCTTTCTTGGCCACCAAGTCCCAAATAAATTTCTCTCTCTTTCTCTCTTAAACTCTCATAATGTTCATTAGTTTCATAATTCATTTTACAGCTATTGTCTTGTGACAATTCTGTTGTATCTTGAACTGTTCTTAAAATTAGATTGTAATTTTCATATGTTCAGGAATTGTTTCCCAAAATACATTGCAACTTTTCTGAGGTTAGGAAATATGTCTTTATGTTTCTTTGATTCCCTCCCATTACTTTGCATGGTTCCTTATGCATAGTAGACATTCAATAAATAGCTGTTCATTTGAAATTAAATTTTTATTTTATTTTTTTATTGAGTATACATGAAAGGTGATAAACTAGACATGCCCCACAGATTGAGTAGCAGTGATTCATCATAGCCTTTGTATATAATTATTTATTTGTTTGTTTGTTTGTTTACTTATTTACTTATTTATTTTTTGATGAGGCAATTGGGGTTTTGATGAGGCAATTGCCCTGGGTCACACAGCTAGTAAGTGTCAAGTGTCTGAGGCCAGATTTGAACTCAGGTCCTCCTGACTCCAAGGCCAGAGCTTAATTCATTGTCACCTAGCTGCCCCCCTTTCTATATGATTATGAGAGAGCCAATTGGGTTGGAAACAATATATTTTTTTTTTTTTGGTGAGGCAATCGGGGTTGAGTGACTTGCCCAAGGTCACACAGTTAGTACGTGTCAAGTATTTGGTCTGAGGCCAGATTTGAACTCAGGTCCTCCTGACTTCAGGGCCGGTGCTCTATCCACTGTGCCACCTAACTGCCCCTTTGGAAACAATATTCTTTGCAGTATAGAGGTAATCTTCATGAACCATGGAGAACTGGAACCACTGTTTTTTTTTGTTTTTTTTTTTTTCAAATCACATTCTACTCTTGTTACACTTGTCCCATAAAGCAATAGTTGGCTAAGTATTTTTGTCTCATCATTTAAATAATCCATTAGTGTCTACATATGAATGCCCTGTTTCCAAAAAGAGGTATTTTAGCAGAAGGGGGAATGTGATTTTATGAAGAAAGGTTTTTACTCATATAATCCTTCACAATCAGTCTTGTACTCATTCTCCGTTACAGTTTAAAAAAAGAAACAAAACAAAACAAACACAATTTCACTGCAGCTATTATGTCTCCATGGAAAATTATTTAGTTCATTACAGTTTTCCTTGAGGAATGCAGATTAACTGTAATTATATGTGGCACTTTTGAAACAATATAACTTTGTTCCAACCAACCATTTCCTTTTCAAATATTTTAGGCAGATTAGCTATAACCAACATACTTTTATTTCAGCATGTTCATTGAAAACAATCTATTTTTCCTTCCATCCAAACATGATATTTTCATTGAAGTTATTTCTTTTCACTGGAAAAAGTCACATTTTAATATAAAAGCAGAAGGGATGTAAAGCCACATATGTGCATAGATTCATGTGCTTAAACCTTAACAGTACACCACAAGAGGACATGTTTTATTGACATAATAATATAAGACTTGGCTACAGTATCATACATAATCCTTTCATCCAGAGAAAACATATAATTAATGGATTTTTAACACAGAGACCCAGTAGCGTCTCAGTACTATCATTGAGAGTTTTCATGTTCTGTGTCTTTTTAATTTTTTTTTTTTAGGCAATTGGGGTTAAGTGACTTGCCCAGGGTCACACAGCTAATAAGTGTCAAATGTTTGGTCTGAGGCTGGATTTGAACTCAGGTCTTCCTGACTTCAGGGCCAGTGCTCTATCCACTGTGCCACCTAGCTGTGTGGCTGTGTCTTTTTAAATTACATAAACTGCACTACTCACTTGTACTGTTTAAGATGATTTTTTAAAAAAAATATGTTTGATGAACATACAGATAAAAAATCAATATATAGATTAAAATATAGATCAATTTTATTTTATTTAACAAGCATGATGCATCTATTACTACTATTACTACTAGATAGCTAACATTATATAGAGCTCTAAGGCTTACAAAATGTAGAAAAGGATTTAATGAAAAACGAATGTAAACTAGAGTAGGACTAGGTTAGCGGTAGGGAACCTACTGCCTCCAGGACACATGTGGCCCTCTAGGTCCTCAAATGTGGCCCCTTGACTGAATCCAAACTTCACAGAACAAATCCTTGTTCTGTAAAACTTGGACTCAGTCAAAAGGTGGCACCCAAGGACCTAGAAGGCCACATGTGGCCTGGAGGCTGCAGGTTCCCCACCGCTGACCTAGTCCTACTCTAGTTTACATTCTTTTTTCATTAAATGCTTTTCTAGCTTTGAAGCACATCCAAATGGAGAATGCCACGAGGATTCACAAATTAACCATAAGTCTGACAAAGATGTCAGCAGAATCTTTGGAATTATATTCAATGAAAAGCTTTTAGTGAGATTAAGGACACAAATCCATTTTACATAAACTGGTAATAACAATGGCTAACATTTATAGTTTTTTAAAGTTTGTGAAGGACTTTACAAATATTATCCTTATTTTATCCACATGACAACCCTGGGAAGGTTGTTGTTCAATCGTTTTTCAATTGTTTGTCCAACTCTTTGTGACCCCATTTGGGGTTTACTTGCCAAAGATGCCAGAGTGGTTTGCTATTTCCTTATCCAACTCATTTTACAAATGAGGAAAATGAGGCAAACAGAGTTAAATGACCTGCCCAGGGTTATACAGCTAGGAAGTATCTGGGCCCAGATTTGAACTCAGGAGATGAGTCTACTTGACATCAGGCCCAGCAGTCTGTCCACTCTACCACCTCGCTGACCCTAGTAGTAGTAGTAGTTGTCATTTATATAGTGCTTGAAGGTTTGTTAAGTACTTTACAAATACCATCTTGTTTTATTTTCACAAGCCTGATAGGTAGGTATTATTATTATATCCAATTTACAGTTAAGGAAACTGAGGTAGATAGAGATTTTTTTTAAATGACTTGCCTAGGATCACACAACTATTAAGTCATATTTGAACCCCAGGTCCAGCACTCTATCTACTGTGTCACCTAGCTGCAGTAGTTTAAAAGATATTTTTAGAAACAGGTTTTACTCTACTATGCAATTGAGACATTGATACATGTGCTCAAATTTTTAGCGGCTATTTCTTCATAGAACAATCTAGCACTTGTCAGATCTTTATACCAAACCTACAGGTCTGCATATGGTTTAATGGGAATTTACTAAGCTTTCTTTTGGGACATCATTCATACTATGAGAAATGAAAAGAAAACTTGGAAATTGTCTAATTTCTGTGTATTAGTAGAGAAAATCCTTTTCAGTCAAAAGAAAATCCCTTTCTCTCTCTCTCTCTCTCTCTCTACATATATATATATATATATATAGAGAGAGAGAGAGAGAGAGAGACAGACAGATAGATATATAGATATCTATATCTCTATATATATATGCCTATAGATATATATAGAGATATAGATATCTTAGGATTAGATTGAAGAAAGCCTGCGATGGGTAAAATCAAGGGTGTTGCCTATAAACAGACACTTGTGATCCCTCAGGCAATTATTGGATAATGAAAATAGATGCAAATTGATAGACAGGAAAGAAAGATCTTTATCTGGTGAGAAATGTGGCTACCAGCAATGCAAAAAGAAAAGAAAATTTGGACTATGACCTTGAGTTTAAGCTAAAATATTAATCCACCTATATAACAGAGCCCACCAGTCCTTCAGAAATGGAAACCAAGGAACTGAGATTTGATTGTTTTAAGTGACTTCCCTCCAGAATACCATTACTCAGATTCTGCAGCTAAAACATTTGTGTGGTTATAAGTAACAGGTGAGTGGAGAGCTTGTATGATAAGCTAGCATTTACACAAAGGCTTTACTGTTTATAAAGCACTTCATATCTATTATCTCATTTGGCTAGGTATCTCATTTGACCTGCAAACTGTATGTCAACCTAAACAAAACTATTTATCTCATAGAGTAGACAAATTGTATATATATAATAAAAATTTTGCCTTAGTACTATTATGTTTATATAAACATAAATTATACACACACATACACACACACACATACACATATACATGTGCTGTATGTGTGAAAGAGATGGGGTAGGATGGTACAATAGATGGTACTAGACTTGAGAGTATGACCTTGCAGAAATCATTTAATCTCTTTGAGCCTTAGGCAATTCTTTAAGAATGTAAATTTTACATTAGCTGCAATGTTGGGAGTAGTTTCCACACTGAGAAGATCATAGGTCCTTGACATATTGATCTATACATGTGCAGTACCTACCTGACTTTCATTTATCCTTTCCATCTTGCCTGCTCCCTTCTGCTGTGTCCTGTGGAATGCATATTCCAGGACTAACAAATGTCCCTTCATCCTGGACCTTTTCCTCCCATGCTTATAGGTTAAGAGGGAGATGCTAAGTCTGTGATTTAATTGGTGAGAGGAATACCTAATGAGGACTCACTTTATTGTTGTTCAGTCACCTCTGACTCTTAGTGACTCTGTGGACTATAGTACACCAGGCGCTTCTATTCTCCACTGTCTCTTGAAGTCTGACCCAGCTCATGTACATTGTTTCCCTAACTCTATCTATCCATCTCATCCTCTGCTGTTCCCTTTTCCTTCAATCTTTCCCAACATCAGGGACTTTTAGAATGAGCCCTGTCTTCTTGTAATAGTAGAGGAGATGTACACCTTTTGTTCCTGATTGGCATTTCTAGACTTTTGTTCTGACACAATCATTCCACAAATACTTCTTTGGCCATACTTTTTGTCATTGTTGTTTAGTCATTTCAGGCATGTCCAATTCTTCGTGACCCCATTTGGGGTTTTCTTGGCAAAGATACTGGAGTGGTTTGCCATTTCCTTCTCCAGCTCACCTTACAGATGAGGATCTGAGCAAACAAGATTAAGTGACTTACCCAGAGGCACACAGCTAGTAAGTATCTGAGGCCAGATTTGAACTCAAGAAGATGAATCTTCCTGACTTCAGGTTCAGCATTCTATCCACTGTGTCACCTAGCTGCTATACTACCCTCTCCTTATCCTTGTCTTTATCATCTACTGACCTTCTGGTCACTTTTCTGCTTCTCTCTATGATTTTTCTACCTATCTTACAAAAGAATCTTTATTGCAAACTTGACAATTATCAACAAACACTTTAATATACAAAAGAGAATAAGAAAAAAGATGATATTGGAAACTATGAACTGTTATATACAGTTGTTTTAAAAAGTAACATATTTTTATATTAAATTTAGCAAGGTGGGAATAAAATTATTCTATGTGTTTATGTCCCTTTCACTTCTTGCTTCTGTGCATTAAAAAAAAAAAAACTATTTTATTGCTTCTCTTTTGGGGGCATATCTATCACTATCAATCATTCAAATAAACAAGCATTTATTAAGTGCCTAAAGTGTACTACCCACTAACACAATACTACTCTCTTCAAATAGAAGCCCTAATGTTGAAATAAACTCAACAGTCCTTCAAGACATCTCTGAACTAATTATCATCCTTGGGAAACTTTAATATTCACATAACAACCCTTCAACCTATCCTCACAGTTTTTTTAAACTCCTCAGTTCCTACAACCTTTAACTCCACTCTATTTCAACTATCCAACAGGCTGGTCAGACTTCACAGCTCACCATTCATGAAAACAGCTCTATTTCTAAGATCTGATACTCAGAAATTTATCTCAGACCACAATCTATTGATCTTCCAATTCCCCTACTTCTTTACTTCTCCCATACCTATTCTGTGTCTTTTTTTAGACTTTTGTCACCTCCATTCTTTCAAACCTTCCCAGTCTATCAAGACTGCTCTGACCTTATTTTCATTCGCAGGCAATACTGTCTCTATGGTCAGTCATTTCAATAATGACTTTCCTCCACCTTTGAATGATTTTCTCCCTGTGACCTTATTACTTCAGTGCTACTGTATTCTGCTGAACAAAATCTCGACATTATATTGTCTGATAAAAAGTCATGTTATGACAAACTACCATGCTACTGAAGAGTGCTCTCTCTCTCTCTCTCTCTCTCTCTCTCTCTCTCTCTCTGTGTCTCTCTGTCTCTCTATCTCTCTCTCTTGCTCTCTCACTCTCTCTCTCTTCCAAGGCTATTAATTATCTTAACTCCTTATCATCAAATCCAATGATTCATTTTCTGTCCTCATCCTTCTTGCCTTCTTACTGACACTTCATATTACGGACTAGAACCATAAAACCACAACACCACAGATTTCTAGAGTTGGAGAGGATCTCAGAGGTCATCTAGTTGAAGATGAACCTGAACAAGAATTTCGATCATGACATCCTATATAAGTGATCATCCAGCTTCAACAGGAAGCCCTCCAGGGAGCCCCCTGTATGGCAAGACAATATGTTCCATTTTTGAATAGATCTAACTATTAGGAAGTTTTTCCTTAAATCAAACTTGTATGAGCATCTTTCTAAAGTCCTCCCATCTTTCCTAGTTCTGTACTCTGGTGCCAAACAGGATAAATAGAATACTACTTCTACTTGACAGCCCTTCAAATACTTGAAAACAACTATTATATCCCAACATCCCTTATTTTCCTGTCTTGTTCAGTTTAAATAGTTCCAGTTCCTTCAACTTATCCTTGTTTGGCAAGTCCCTTCATTAATTCTCTAGGGCTTGTCAATGATTTTCCTAAAAGGGAGTGCCCCAAACTGAAAACAATACTTCACATATGGTCTAATCAAGCCAGAATACAAAGTTATCACCTCAAAATGACTTTTTTTTTTTTATCAAATCCTAATATTTCCGGGTATTTTTTCAGGGGGTGGCAGCCATATCAAACTATAATTTGTAGTACATTAAAGCTCCCAGGCTTTTTTTTTCAAAATGAACTCCATCTCACCACATCCTCTCCATGTTGTAACTTATAAAGGTGACTTCTGAACCCATGTGAAATTTTATTCCTATTGTCTCATATTATTAGATTTTTAGCCCAAAGTTCTGGCCTGTTAAGATCCTTTTTATAAATATTGTCACCCTTTACATTAATTATCCCTCCTAGCTTTCTGTTATTTGAAATTTTTATACGTATGCCAGCTAAGCAAATTTAAGTTTTTATGCAAGTCGCTGATAAAGTACAAGGCCAGCACAGTTCTCAGAGACATTCCTGGAGACTTTTTTCCAAGCTGACATCAAACCTTTGGGTCTGGCCATTCCACTAGGTCTACATATATTATCATCTAGTCTACATCTCTCCATCTTTTCCACCAGAATAGCACAAGGGATGTTGTCAAATGCTTTGATAAAATCTGGGTACAAGGCACTGCCCCTTTCATATGTGAACAATTTGGCTGCTGAAAGGGGAAAAAGAAGAACATTTGCATAAGAACATTTGGATACATAACATTTGCATCCAAAAATGGATAAAAATCAACTTGTGAAGAAAAGTAGTCTCTCAGATAAAATGTTAAGGAGAGACACAGGCTGTTCTGAAGACCAGAAAGACAATTGCCTCTCAGGTGAACACACCAATGGGACTAATCTGAAAACTGATAAGTAGTAACTTAACTGAAGTAACATGGCTACAAGGCACTATGGCCCATCAACTCATTTTCATGTGACTTATTCTAAAGGCTCAAAGACAAAATTGTAGATAAAATAACTATTAGGGAACGATGAAAAGATTACATATTATATATATATATATATATATATATATATATATATATATTTGGGGTCCACACCTGACAAAAAAAAAGTTGATTTTTTAAAATTTTTATCTCCTAATTTAAAGATGAATCACTGACTGTCAAGAGACTCCGATTTGAGATAGAGGAAGATATAGGAAGCCAGAGAGAATAAGTTTTAAGAAGAAGCTATAGGATGAGACAGAACAAGCAGGAGAATACGCTGAATAAGTAGGACTTACAAGAAATCCGGAACAGAAGGCATTAAAGGCTTCCAGTTGAGACAACAGAATCTTCCATTGCTTTGTCGGGAACTTGCCGATTGGAAGAGCAGTATTGTTTTGTTGATTGGCTGGAGAAAGCCTGGAGTAGCTATTGGAAAGGGGCAGCTAGGTGGCACAGTGAATAGAATACCAGGACTGAAATCAGAAAAACTCATCTTTCTGAGTTCATATCTGGGCCTCAGACATTTAATAGTCATGTTACCCTGGGCAAGTCACTTAATTCTGTTTGCCTTAGTTTTTCATCTGTAAAATGAGCTGTAGAAGGAAATGGCAAACCATTCAAAAATCTTTTGCCAAGAAAACTCCAAATGGGGTCACAGAGACTCAGACACAACTAAAACTACTGAACAACAACAGCAGCTATTAGAAACTCAATGGAAGAGAGCTGAATCTTGCTGCCATGTAAGAAGCTCTCAGGACTTTTTGCTTTTTAGTGCCGTTTATATCCTAAGAGAAGGGAAAGCTCTTAATACAGTAGAGGGCAACAGGCCCTGTCCAGATAAAGAGGCAAATACACAGAGGGAAAGACCAAGTTTTGTGATTGTTTTGCTGTGAGCTGTGCTTTGCTATAAGAAGAAACATGGAATTGATTGATCTAAGCAAAATACTCTGCTATTTGCAGATCTGAGGAGTTTGGAAGTTCTCTCACTAAAAGGGAACATCTTGTCACTGAGAGAGTGTAATATTTTTTTCTGTGTCATGTTAAGAGTGATTGTGAGCTAAAAGAGTCTGGTTGATTAGCTTAAAAGCAGAGGAGGAGAGGCTTTGCCAAGCAGGAATGAAGTGAGAACCAGAAGGGAGGAACAGCTAGCAGAAAAGTGATTTTCTGAAGGGTAGATTGTTCCTAACAGGACCAAGGACCTCAATGCCTACAGTCCAGACCTGTGAGTTGCTCTAGGCACATGGGTTTCCCCATGCCTGTGCCTTGCTTCCAGATTTAAGTGTGTGCCCACATTCCCCTCATAAATACCGTGTACGCTGATAGTTGAGTGTGACCCAAGTTTGTAGGTAGACTGTGGAGTTTTGCTTATTCCTGCTTTTGCTTTCTATTGAGTAAAGATATGATTATTTTTGTTTTTGCTTTATCATTCAGCTTCATATTCAAGAGTTACTGGTGTCATGGTGATTAATTTTGTGTACTGGAAAGTACACTAGCTCATAAACTACAGTGGCAAGTAGGAGAACACACACACACACACACACACACACACACACACACACCAGCATTGCCTCTAGGATTCAGAGAGAGAGTGAACATGGCTGGCCACTGAATGGGGTGGGGGTGAGGGGGAATCAGATCAGCCCAAATCCATACAGGTCAGAGGTGAGTCTACCCAGAGAGAGACAACAGCAGGAGGGTTATGTGTGTCATATTGGTTCCACATTCTCATTCTACATTGGCCTGAGGGTATGGGTCTTCACCATACCTGCACTACTCCTCAAACTTATTAAGTTCAGCAAACATATGTAAAGTACATCCATAATATTCCCTTAATTTAATAGTATAGGAACCCTGTCACAAAAAGAAATGTGGCTAGTCTACTGTTACCTCTTCATGAGACCATACTGGATCTTTGACAAAAAGAGAATCCCCCTCCCTGATAACCATTTCTCCCTTGACTTCTATAAGTCCTCACCTTCTTCTTATCCCCTGAATGTAAGTATTCCTCAACTGTTGTTTTTATGCCCTCTTTTCCTTTACTTCTACACTCTCCCTTCATGATCTCATTTACTCCTGCGGCTTCAGTTATCACTCTGCAAATGACTCCCAAATCAGTCCCCACTTGTATCCTCTCATCTGGAGATCCGGTAGCAAATTTCAAATTTGCTGCTGAACATCCCTCAGGAATCTCAGAATCAACATAAGATTATATAGGGGTAGAACTGGAAGGTGCCTCAGGAACCATCTACTCCTACCTCCGGTTTCAAAACCTAAAGCCCAGGAAAGTTTAAGTGACGTCAAAAGTTACACAGAATGTAACGTCAGAGACAGAATTTGAACCCAGGCCTTCTGCTTCCAGAGTCAATCTTCTCTCCATGCTACCATGCTACTAGGCTTCCTCCTCATCACAAATATGCTTATCCCCCAAATGTCTTTACTTGTATTAATGGCATATTTTTCTAAGTCCTCCATACTTGAAATCTTAAGTTTAGGTATGATTCTTTTTCCCCTCACCAACACATTCAATCAGTTACAAATTTTTTTCCGGATAGAAATCCAGAAAAATCACCTCCATGATATTTCTTGTAACTGGTCCTACCTCTTCACTCTCACTAAAATCACCCTAGTACAGACTTCACCTCTTCTTGTCTAGATCCTAACAAGTCTTCCTGTTTCCAATCTATCTCCATCCCTATCCATCCTCCATAAGCATTTACAATTAATCTTCCAAATATAACACTATGTCCATATCTCTACTCCACATAAAACCTTCTGTTTTCCTATTGCTTTCTGAATAAAGTATGTGTTTGTGGGGACTCACTACCCTCCAGAAGCTGGACCCAACCTCCTTGTCTAGGTACTTATCTCACACTATTTTTTTTCATTAACTCTATATTCCAATCAGGCATGATTAATGTACTGCCTGACCTCTGTTGCTATTCCTTTGCTTATGCTTTTCCTCATACCTGGAATGGAATCCACTCTCACTTTCATCTGTTAAAATCCTTTCTTCCCTTTAAGGCCCTATCCAGATGATGCCTCTTACATGAAGCCTTTCTTAATTCTTGTTTTGCTCAGTCTTTTTTCAGCCATGTCTGACTCTTCATGACCCGGTTTGGGTTTTCTTGACAAAGATACAGGAGTGGTTTGCCATTTCTTTCTTCAGCTCATTTTACAGATGACAAAACTGAGGCAAACAGGGTTAAGTGGCTTTCCCAAGGTCACACAACCAGTAAATGTGTAAGGCTGGACTTAAACTCAGGAAGATGAGTCTTCCTGATTTCAGGCCTGGCACTCTATTCACTGTGCCATCTAGCTGCCTTAATTCCTACTCCCACCCATATGAAATCAATCCTTCTCAAAGTTCTGTGCCTGATCTCTTCCCCCCCCCCCCCCCCCCCCCCCCCTCTCTCTCTCTCTCTGTCTCTCTCTCTCTCTCTCTGTCTCTCTCTCTCTCTCTTTCCCTCTCTCTCTTTCTCTCTCGCTTTCTCTTTCCCTGCCCTTGAGTCTAAGGTAATAGAAATAAGAAACAGAAAGTGGGTATTCTAATGGGTATATTTCTAAGGGTTTACTTCAGGTTTAAAAAACAATCCTTATAAAACCTCAAAAGTTCTGAGTGTGAGAATACAATGTATACCCCAATCGTCCAGGAAGAATGAAAAGCCTTGCAAAGAAGCACAGGAGCAACAGGTGATAATAGTAAAAGGGAAAGCGAATACTTGAAAAGAAAAGAAATGGGATGACTCAAAAACTAGCTTGGACTGATTTTTTTTTAACCAGGGGAATTATCAGCAGGAGCCCCATCAACCCCACTCCTACAATCCCTTATTCCCCCATCATTCTCCCCCATTTCCTGCCTTGATGGAGCCCTTTCCCCAAACATCAGTGCTGGCTTGGCACTGAGAGAATCAAGGGGATTCTGCCCTTCTATTTGAAGTTAGGGCCAATAAGAAAACAACCGGGCTCTTTGGGGAAAAAGAAAACATGCATACACTTTGAAGTTTAATCTGTATTATTAACACTTTATTAAGTGTAGATAATCAACAAAACAATACATCAAACTCTGATTTGTAGCAACTGGTGATTTCTGAGTTATAAATGCCCACTCTGAAAACTTAACACTAGGCCTCACAAACCACTTAGAGCTGGTTCCAGCACACACCTTCCTTGTATGGACTCCTTGGGCTTTGAGAACTGTCCCAAGAACCTCACCATCATTTATAACATTATTTCTCTGGGAAAATGTCTAAGTTGCAAGTTTCAATGGAACTTTTGGAATATAACCTTTCTGTAAAATGTAGAGTGGCTATATATACATATATTCACACATACAGGGAAAAAGGATAGACCTGTGTTTTCACTAGTACAAGAAACGGCTGGCAATGAAAAAGCTTTGGCATCTTCTTTCCAACTTAAAGACTTAGAAAGTTGCCTAAAGCACTGAGAGATTCACAGATCCAGTGATGCCAGGGACAAGACTTGAATCTACGTCTTCTTGCCTCTGAGGCCAGCTCTCTATCCATAACGCTGCCAATCATAATAGCCAGTATTTAATACATGTATATACAAGCAAAAAAAAGGGAGGGAGGAATAAATAATATCGCAAATAACCAAAAAGTTGAATTATGCATCATATACCTTAATAATACCAGGTTGATTTTAGAATTTTAACACACAAAAAGATGTGTTGTATTATTTTGCATATTTACTTTTACCAAATACACTCTGAATTGACTTGAAAGCCTCAAGGTAAAAAATAAAACTAATTGTGAAAGAAATGAAGCCTCTATAATTGCAAATAGAATTAGATATGCTTTGACTCCTGAACAAGAGTGAACATGTATGATTCATTTGCATAAGCTTTATACTAAGGTAAAGGAAAAAGAAGTGTGTTTGCACACTGTAGAATTCTTACCTCTTCCTTTGTCTTTTTTGATATAACACGAAGCCAGTCCCCAATCATGCTCAGGACAGCAGCAAAGTAAGCAAGCCCTACCAGGATCCAAAACCACACCACTGGTTTGTAAATATCTAAGTACTCAATATCTGATCCTCCTGTAAGGGGAAAACAAAGTGGAACAGAAATAAATCTATGGTGGATGCATTAAGCATCCTACACACTTTATGAATGTCTTCAATTGCCTTTTTATTGTTTGTATTACTAATAACATTTGCCAATGGATCTATCAATTACATATCACTAATACCACAATAGACTACTAGAGAAAAGAAATCTGACTAAGAGACTCTTCTTTCTAACTATCCCAATTCTGTCAATGAAATAATGTAAGCTCTCTGAGGGCAGGGGCTGTCTCAGTTTTGTTTTGTTTTGTTTTTTAATGCATCCCCAATGCATAATTAATTCCCTGGTATATAATAGGCATTACCTGGTACATAAAGAAAGCTTGCTGGATTTACTTAAACTCAATTGAATTATCAATTGTATCGTACTCTTTCCATTCTCTAAAGCTTTTAGCCTCCTGTTGATTTCAGATGAGAATTTAACTTATAAGAGTTAATAAGGTCACCAAAAGAGTGTAGTGAAAGAAGAGAAGATGGCCCAAGACAGACTTGAGGGCCACCCACCATTAAGGAGCATCAAAGATGATGGAGTCAGAAAAGAAGATTGGGAAAAAAAACAGTCAGTTGGTTATGAAGAGATCCAGAAGAGAAATATGCTATGAAAAGCCCAGAGAAGAAGAGGGTGCTTAGTGTTGTTAAATGTTGCAGAGAGCTTGAGAAGGATAAGGATTGAGGAAAGACATCAAATTTGGCAATGTAGAGCTGGAGCAGGACAGTGAATGCAAGGCCAATTTTGCAAGTGGAATGTGCTGAGGCCTGCCACATGGATTAAAATTCATTTCCCAATAAATAATAATCAAAATAAGACTGGGAGGAAGATTGAGGCTCACAGAAATTAAGTGAATTGCCTAGAAATTCAAGGGTGGGAAACCTGCAGCCTCTAGGCCACACTTGAGGACCTAGAGGGCTACATGTGGCCTGAAGACTGCAGGTTCCCCACCCCTGGTAGATTTACATGGCTATGAAGTGTTGGGGCCAGGATTCAAATACAGGTGATCTGGGACTTCACCTCTCTTGCTTTTTTCCCTTACCTCTGCTTTCCCTTGGGTAAAGTCCCATAGATAAGTAGTTACAGAGGTGAGAGTGGGATTTGTATCTCCAGCAAATCTTATTAAGTGCATTGTCATCTAGACCAAATTTGTCTTTTATCATTCAATTAGTTAAGGTTGCTTAATTACTAAGAACAGCAGACAACTGATTTAACATAGAACTTTTTTAGTTTCATAAAGGAGTCTTGGGAATTAAATGGTGACCACTGCTAATTGAAGGAAAGCTAATTGAAGATGATCCAGGAATTATGAAGGTTGTGCTACTTCTCCAGCATTTCTGTTGTGCTTTAATTACTTGCCAGTCTAAATTCTCTAACACACACACACACACACACACAAACCCCACACCACACCACACCACACA
>NW_020951753.1:0-16101 GCF_900497805.2 Vombatus ursinus
GGGAGATGAGGCATCACATGTAAGGAACAGCAAGGAGGCTGTGAAGAATTACATTTAAAAAAATCTTGGAACTCTTAAGGTGTTAGATGGTTCAGTTAGATGAATTTGAGTAGTGGACTCTGTAGGTACACAGAGTTCTTACTGTGTAATTAAAGGAGGAAATATTCTTCAAGTTCCACATTAGAGTATAAAGAAATCAAGACTTGGACAAATCAAACCACTTTCAAATTAACTGGGACCTATTCAGTTCACTGTAATTAATTTGTATTACTGCAATGCAGATGGGACAAATCTGGAGGTCTGAGTCCAAGGTACCCATAATAATAGGCCTGACCAACCTATCTAAATTAGGAACAGAATATATTTTTTTCTGGCATTATTCAAGATCCTGTTTTATTTTCAATTTACCCTTTATCTTCTTTTAAAGACTGCTATATCATCAAACTTATTATATTGTTAGCTTTATCTATAATAATGATAATAAGTTAAAATAATAGCATTTACAGAGCACTTTAAGGTTTCCAAAGTACTTTCCATGTACTATTTTAATTGCTCTCCATAACAACTCTCTCCTTTTTTTTTTTTTTTTTTTTTTTTGGCTAGGCAATGGGGTTAAATGACTTGCCCAGGGTCACACAGTGATACAAGTGTTACGTATGTGAGGCTGGATTTGAACTCAGATCCTCCTGAATCCAGGGCTGAGTGCTCTATCCATTGCACCACCTAGCTGCCCCTATAACAACTCTCTAAGGTAGATGTTATTATTATCCCCATTTTACAGACGAGAACACTGAAGTGAATAAAAGTTAGGTGATTTTCCCATGATCACTCACCTTGTGACTCAGATCTTCCTGACTCCACATGCAGTACTCTATCCATTATGCCAAGAATTGTCGCACCTTCAGGAAATCTTTAAGAAAACTTTCATGAAATTCAAAGGGCCCTCATGAACAGAGGCCCTTTGATGTTGCAGAATTTATAAGAAATCTTATGGAAAAACCTTTAGCATTTTGGACCAATTAAATCTTCTGTTGCATCCAGTTTCGCTGTCATTATAAAGATATAACCTAATTCATGATTATCACCCTTTACTGCATGTCATTTTAATCTTCACTTGTGATACAACTTGTTTCTCCTGTCCTTTCACAGGGAATCCCTTTGTCAGGCAAGAGGTAGGTGTGTGAAAAGAGGATAAAAATTTCAGGGCCTGATTGTCTTACAAATGTTCACTGATGCTTACTGTTGCTTCCCAAAGTCTACCTTAAAATATTCATAGAAAACTCCTTTTCAAATCACCAGGTTGTAAGCGAGAAGGGGGAAAAAAGTACCAGAGCAGGGTTTGTACTGAACAGTTATTCCCTGGAGATGCTCAAACCCACAGCAACAAAAAGAGTGGGCCAGAGTGAAGAATTGTATTTAGGTAAGAAAAACAGGATATTTTAAGAAAAACTCTGAAAATCTGAAAGCTTTCCTAGTCAAAGTGTATAATCCAACACTAAAAGAGGAAGAGAAGGAAAAGAAAAAGGCAGCCAGCCTCCAGATCCATATTCAAACATAAGGACAATCTTTCATTATCTATTGTAATTTTCCTTATGAACAGGTCTGCACTAAACTGGATGAACTAATTTTCAGTCACAAAGTAGATAATTTAATACAAGATGTCTTTTAACTGGTCTTTGAGCCTCCAGTCCTTTTCCTGCTGATTGTTATTAAATTAATCCTCTACTTAGATCATGTAACTCTTCTGCTCCAAAATCTTCAATAGTTCCCTAGTGATGGTAAGGTTCAAACCATTTAGCCTCACATTCAAGGTCCTCCATAATCCAACTTCAAACTGTAAAACACACTGTTATCTCCCACTATTGCTCTACATTGACCTGTCAATCATGGCCAGTTATTGGATAATTAACTGACTCTCCCCTTGTGCTTTCCTGCCTCTGTGTTTTTGCTCACAGTAGAATCTACCAATCAAGATCAACCTTTTATTTCTTCCATTAGACCTTTCTTGGCCACCAAGTCCCAAATAAATTTCTCTCTCTTTCTCTCTTAAACTCTCATAATGTTCATTAGTTTCATAATTCATTTTACAGCTATTGTCTTGTGACAATTCTGTTGTATCTTGAACTGTTCTTAAAATTAGATTGTAATTTTCATATGTTCAGGAATTGTTTCCCAAAATACATTGCAACTTTTCTGAGGTTAGGAAATATGTCTTTATGTTTCTTTGATTCCCTCCCATTACTTTGCATGGTTCCTTATGCATAGTAGACATTCAATAAATAGCTGTTCATTTGAAATTAAATTTTTATTTTATTTTTTTATTGAGTATACATGAAAGGTGATAAACTAGACATGCCCCACAGATTGAGTAGCAGTGATTCATCATAGCCTTTGTATATAATTATTTATTTGTTTGTTTGTTTGTTTACTTATTTACTTATTTATTTTTTGATGAGGCAATTGGGGTTTTGATGAGGCAATTGCCCTGGGTCACACAGCTAGTAAGTGTCAAGTGTCTGAGGCCAGATTTGAACTCAGGTCCTCCTGACTCCAAGGCCAGAGCTTAATTCATTGTCACCTAGCTGCCCCCCTTTCTATATGATTATGAGAGAGCCAATTGGGTTGGAAACAATATATTTTTTTTTTTTTTGGTGAGGCAATCGGGGTTGAGTGACTTGCCCAAGGTCACACAGTTAGTACGTGTCAAGTATTTGGTCTGAGGCCAGATTTGAACTCAGGTCCTCCTGACTTCAGGGCCGGTGCTCTATCCACTGTGCCACCTAACTGCCCCTTTGGAAACAATATTCTTTGCAGTATAGAGGTAATCTTCATGAACCATGGAGAACTGGAACCACTGTTTTTTTTTGTTTTTTTTTTTTTTCAAATCACATTCTACTCTTGTTACACTTGTCCCATAAAGCAATAGTTGGCTAAGTATTTTTGTCTCATCATTTAAATAATCCATTAGTGTCTACATATGAATGCCCTGTTTCCAAAAAGAGGTATTTTAGCAGAAGGGGGAATGTGATTTTATGAAGAAAGGTTTTTACTCATATAATCCTTCACAATCAGTCTTGTACTCATTCTCCGTTACAGTTTAAAAAAAGAAACAAAACAAAACAAACACAATTTCACTGCAGCTATTATGTCTCCATGGAAAATTATTTAGTTCATTACAGTTTTCCTTGAGGAATGCAGATTAACTGTAATTATATGTGGCACTTTTGAAACAATATAACTTTGTTCCAACCAACCATTTCCTTTTCAAATATTTTAGGCAGATTAGCTATAACCAACATACTTTTATTTCAGCATGTTCATTGAAAACAATCTATTTTTCCTTCCATCCAAACATGATATTTTCATTGAAGTTATTTCTTTTCACTGGAAAAAGTCACATTTTAATATAAAAGCAGAAGGGATGTAAAGCCACATATGTGCATAGATTCATGTGCTTAAACCTTAACAGTACACCACAAGAGGACATGTTTTATTGACATAATAATATAAGACTTGGCTACAGTATCATACATAATCCTTTCATCCAGAGAAAACATATAATTAATGGATTTTTAACACAGAGACCCAGTAGCGTCTCAGTACTATCATTGAGAGTTTTCATGTTCTGTGTCTTTTTAATTTTTTTTTTTTAGGCAATTGGGGTTAAGTGACTTGCCCAGGGTCACACAGCTAATAAGTGTCAAATGTTTGGTCTGAGGCTGGATTTGAACTCAGGTCTTCCTGACTTCAGGGCCAGTGCTCTATCCACTGTGCCACCTAGCTGTGTGGCTGTGTCTTTTTAAATTACATAAACTGCACTACTCACTTGTACTGTTTAAGATGATTTTTTAAAAAAAATATGTTTGATGAACATACAGATAAAAAATCAATATATAGATTAAAATATAGATCAATTTTATTTTATTTAACAAGCATGATGCATCTATTACTACTATTACTACTAGATAGCTAACATTATATAGAGCTCTAAGGCTTACAAAATGTAGAAAAGGATTTAATGAAAAACGAATGTAAACTAGAGTAGGACTAGGTTAGCGGTAGGGAACCTACTGCCTCCAGGACACATGTGGCCCTCTAGGTCCTCAAATGTGGCCCCTTGACTGAATCCAAACTTCACAGAACAAATCCTTGTTCTGTAAAACTTGGACTCAGTCAAAAGGTGGCACCCAAGGACCTAGAAGGCCACATGTGGCCTGGAGGCTGCAGGTTCCCCACCGCTGACCTAGTCCTACTCTAGTTTACATTCTTTTTTCATTAAATGCTTTTCTAGCTTTGAAGCACATCCAAATGGAGAATGCCACGAGGATTCACAAATTAACCATAAGTCTGACAAAGATGTCAGCAGAATCTTTGGAATTATATTCAATGAAAAGCTTTTAGTGAGATTAAGGACACAAATCCATTTTACATAAACTGGTAATAACAATGGCTAACATTTATAGTTTTTTAAAGTTTGTGAAGGACTTTACAAATATTATCCTTATTTTATCCACATGACAACCCTGGGAAGGTTGTTGTTCAATCGTTTTTCAATTGTTTGTCCAACTCTTTGTGACCCCATTTGGGGTTTACTTGCCAAAGATGCCAGAGTGGTTTGCTATTTCCTTATCCAACTCATTTTACAAATGAGGAAAATGAGGCAAACAGAGTTAAATGACCTGCCCAGGGTTATACAGCTAGGAAGTATCTGGGCCCAGATTTGAACTCAGGAGATGAGTCTACTTGACATCAGGCCCAGCAGTCTGTCCACTCTACCACCTCGCTGACCCTAGTAGTAGTAGTAGTTGTCATTTATATAGTGCTTGAAGGTTTGTTAAGTACTTTACAAATACCATCTTGTTTTATTTTCACAAGCCTGATAGGTAGGTATTATTATTATATCCAATTTACAGTTAAGGAAACTGAGGTAGATAGAGATTTTTTTTAAATGACTTGCCTAGGATCACACAACTATTAAGTCATATTTGAACCCCAGGTCCAGCACTCTATCTACTGTGTCACCTAGCTGCAGTAGTTTAAAAGATATTTTTAGAAACAGGTTTTACTCTACTATGCAATTGAGACATTGATACATGTGCTCAAATTTTTAGCGGCTATTTCTTCATAGAACAATCTAGCACTTGTCAGATCTTTATACCAAACCTACAGGTCTGCATATGGTTTAATGGGAATTTACTAAGCTTTCTTTTGGGACATCATTCATACTATGAGAAATGAAAAGAAAACTTGGAAATTGTCTAATTTCTGTGTATTAGTAGAGAAAATCCTTTTCAGTCAAAAGAAAATCCCTTTCTCTCTCTCTCTCTCTCTCTCTACATATATATATATATATATATAGAGAGAGAGAGAGAGAGAGAGACAGACAGATAGATATATAGATATCTATATCTCTATATATATATGCCTATAGATATATATAGAGATATAGATATCTTAGGATTAGATTGAAGAAAGCCTGCGATGGGTAAAATCAAGGGTGTTGCCTATAAACAGACACTTGTGATCCCTCAGGCAATTATTGGATAATGAAAATAGATGCAAATTGATAGACAGGAAAGAAAGATCTTTATCTGGTGAGAAATGTGGCTACCAGCAATGCAAAAAGAAAAGAAAATTTGGACTATGACCTTGAGTTTAAGCTAAAATATTAATCCACCTATATAACAGAGCCCACCAGTCCTTCAGAAATGGAAACCAAGGAACTGAGATTTGATTGTTTTAAGTGACTTCCCTCCAGAATACCATTACTCAGATTCTGCAGCTAAAACATTTGTGTGGTTATAAGTAACAGGTGAGTGGAGAGCTTGTATGATAAGCTAGCATTTACACAAAGGCTTTACTGTTTATAAAGCACTTCATATCTATTATCTCATTTGGCTAGGTATCTCATTTGACCTGCAAACTGTATGTCAACCTAAACAAAACTATTTATCTCATAGAGTAGACAAATTGTATATATATAATAAAAATTTTGCCTTAGTACTATTATGTTTATATAAACATAAATTATACACACACATACACACACACACATACACATATACATGTGCTGTATGTGTGAAAGAGATGGGGTAGGATGGTACAATAGATGGTACTAGACTTGAGAGTATGACCTTGCAGAAATCATTTAATCTCTTTGAGCCTTAGGCAATTCTTTAAGAATGTAAATTTTACATTAGCTGCAATGTTGGGAGTAGTTTCCACACTGAGAAGATCATAGGTCCTTGACATATTGATCTATACATGTGCAGTACCTACCTGACTTTCATTTATCCTTTCCATCTTGCCTGCTCCCTTCTGCTGTGTCCTGTGGAATGCATATTCCAGGACTAACAAATGTCCCTTCATCCTGGACCTTTTCCTCCCATGCTTATAGGTTAAGAGGGAGATGCTAAGTCTGTGATTTAATTGGTGAGAGGAATACCTAATGAGGACTCACTTTATTGTTGTTCAGTCACCTCTGACTCTTAGTGACTCTGTGGACTATAGTACACCAGGCGCTTCTATTCTCCACTGTCTCTTGAAGTCTGACCCAGCTCATGTACATTGTTTCCCTAACTCTATCTATCCATCTCATCCTCTGCTGTTCCCTTTTCCTTCAATCTTTCCCAACATCAGGGACTTTTAGAATGAGCCCTGTCTTCTTGTAATAGTAGAGGAGATGTACACCTTTTGTTCCTGATTGGCATTTCTAGACTTTTGTTCTGACACAATCATTCCACAAATACTTCTTTGGCCATACTTTTTGTCATTGTTGTTTAGTCATTTCAGGCATGTCCAATTCTTCGTGACCCCATTTGGGGTTTTCTTGGCAAAGATACTGGAGTGGTTTGCCATTTCCTTCTCCAGCTCACCTTACAGATGAGGATCTGAGCAAACAAGATTAAGTGACTTACCCAGAGGCACACAGCTAGTAAGTATCTGAGGCCAGATTTGAACTCAAGAAGATGAATCTTCCTGACTTCAGGTTCAGCATTCTATCCACTGTGTCACCTAGCTGCTATACTACCCTCTCCTTATCCTTGTCTTTATCATCTACTGACCTTCTGGTCACTTTTCTGCTTCTCTCTATGATTTTTCTACCTATCTTACAAAAGAATCTTTATTGCAAACTTGACAATTATCAACAAACACTTTAATATACAAAAGAGAATAAGAAAAAAGATGATATTGGAAACTATGAACTGTTATATACAGTTGTTTTAAAAAGTAACATATTTTTATATTAAATTTAGCAAGGTGGGAATAAAATTATTCTATGTGTTTATGTCCCTTTCACTTCTTGCTTCTGTGCATTAAAAAAAAAAAACTATTTTATTGCTTCTCTTTTGGGGGCATATCTATCACTATCAATCATTCAAATAAACAAGCATTTATTAAGTGCCTAAAGTGTACTACCCACTAACACAATACTACTCTCTTCAAATAGAAGCCCTAATGTTGAAATAAACTCAACAGTCCTTCAAGACATCTCTGAACTAATTATCATCCTTGGGAAACTTTAATATTCACATAACAACCCTTCAACCTATCCTCACAGTTTTTTTAAACTCCTCAGTTCCTACAACCTTTAACTCCACTCTATTTCAACTATCCAACAGGCTGGTCAGACTTCACAGCTCACCATTCATGAAAACAGCTCTATTTCTAAGATCTGATACTCAGAAATTTATCTCAGACCACAATCTATTGATCTTCCAATTCCCCTACTTCTTTACTTCTCCCATACCTATTCTGTGTCTTTTTTTAGACTTTTGTCACCTCCATTCTTTCAAACCTTCCCAGTCTATCAAGACTGCTCTGACCTTATTTTCATTCGCAGGCAATACTGTCTCTATGGTCAGTCATTTCAATAATGACTTTCCTCCACCTTTGAATGATTTTCTCCCTGTGACCTTATTACTTCAGTGCTACTGTATTCTGCTGAACAAAATCTCGACATTATATTGTCTGATAAAAAGTCATGTTATGACAAACTACCATGCTACTGAAGAGTGCTCTCTCTCTCTCTCTCTCTCTCTCTCTCTCTCTCTCTCTGTGTCTCTCTGTCTCTCTATCTCTCTCTCTTGCTCTCTCACTCTCTCTCTCTTCCAAGGCTATTAATTATCTTAACTCCTTATCATCAAATCCAATGATTCATTTTCTGTCCTCATCCTTCTTGCCTTCTTACTGACACTTCATATTACGGACTAGAACCATAAAACCACAACACCACAGATTTCTAGAGTTGGAGAGGATCTCAGAGGTCATCTAGTTGAAGATGAACCTGAACAAGAATTTCGATCATGACATCCTATATAAGTGATCATCCAGCTTCAACAGGAAGCCCTCCAGGGAGCCCCCTGTATGGCAAGACAATATGTTCCATTTTTGAATAGATCTAACTATTAGGAAGTTTTTCCTTAAATCAAACTTGTATGAGCATCTTTCTAAAGTCCTCCCATCTTTCCTAGTTCTGTACTCTGGTGCCAAACAGGATAAATAGAATACTACTTCTACTTGACAGCCCTTCAAATACTTGAAAACAACTATTATATCCCAACATCCCTTATTTTCCTGTCTTGTTCAGTTTAAATAGTTCCAGTTCCTTCAACTTATCCTTGTTTGGCAAGTCCCTTCATTAATTCTCTAGGGCTTGTCAATGATTTTCCTAAAAGGGAGTGCCCCAAACTGAAAACAATACTTCACATATGGTCTAATCAAGCCAGAATACAAAGTTATCACCTCAAAATGACTTTTTTTTTTTTATCAAATCCTAATATTTCCGGGTATTTTTTCAGGGGGTGGCAGCCATATCAAACTATAATTTGTAGTACATTAAAGCTCCCAGGCTTTTTTTTTCAAAATGAACTCCATCTCACCACATCCTCTCCATGTTGTAACTTATAAAGGTGACTTCTGAACCCATGTGAAATTTTATTCCTATTGTCTCATATTATTAGATTTTTAGCCCAAAGTTCTGGCCTGTTAAGATCCTTTTTATAAATATTGTCACCCTTTACATTAATTATCCCTCCTAGCTTTCTGTTATTTGAAATTTTTATACGTATGCCAGCTAAGCAAATTTAAGTTTTTATGCAAGTCGCTGATAAAGTACAAGGCCAGCACAGTTCTCAGAGACATTCCTGGAGACTTTTTTCCAAGCTGACATCAAACCTTTGGGTCTGGCCATTCCACTAGGTCTACATATATTATCATCTAGTCTACATCTCTCCATCTTTTCCACCAGAATAGCACAAGGGATGTTGTCAAATGCTTTGATAAAATCTGGGTACAAGGCACTGCCCCTTTCATATGTGAACAATTTGGCTGCTGAAAGGGGAAAAAGAAGAACATTTGCATAAGAACATTTGGATACATAACATTTGCATCCAAAAATGGATAAAAATCAACTTGTGAAGAAAAGTAGTCTCTCAGATAAAATGTTAAGGAGAGACACAGGCTGTTCTGAAGACCAGAAAGACAATTGCCTCTCAGGTGAACACACCAATGGGACTAATCTGAAAACTGATAAGTAGTAACTTAACTGAAGTAACATGGCTACAAGGCACTATGGCCCATCAACTCATTTTCATGTGACTTATTCTAAAGGCTCAAAGACAAAATTGTAGATAAAATAACTATTAGGGAACGATGAAAAGATTACATATTATATATATATATATATATATATATATATATATATATTTGGGGTCCACACCTGACAAAAAAAAAGTTGATTTTTTAAAATTTTTATCTCCTAATTTAAAGATGAATCACTGACTGTCAAGAGACTCCGATTTGAGATAGAGGAAGATATAGGAAGCCAGAGAGAATAAGTTTTAAGAAGAAGCTATAGGATGAGACAGAACAAGCAGGAGAATACGCTGAATAAGTAGGACTTACAAGAAATCCGGAACAGAAGGCATTAAAGGCTTCCAGTTGAGACAACAGAATCTTCCATTGCTTTGTCGGGAACTTGCCGATTGGAAGAGCAGTATTGTTTTGTTGATTGGCTGGAGAAAGCCTGGAGTAGCTATTGGAAAGGGGCAGCTAGGTGGCACAGTGAATAGAATACCAGGACTGAAATCAGAAAAACTCATCTTTCTGAGTTCATATCTGGGCCTCAGACATTTAATAGTCATGTTACCCTGGGCAAGTCACTTAATTCTGTTTGCCTTAGTTTTTCATCTGTAAAATGAGCTGTAGAAGGAAATGGCAAACCATTCAAAAATCTTTTGCCAAGAAAACTCCAAATGGGGTCACAGAGACTCAGACACAACTAAAACTACTGAACAACAACAGCAGCTATTAGAAACTCAATGGAAGAGAGCTGAATCTTGCTGCCATGTAAGAAGCTCTCAGGACTTTTTGCTTTTTAGTGCCGTTTATATCCTAAGAGAAGGGAAAGCTCTTAATACAGTAGAGGGCAACAGGCCCTGTCCAGATAAAGAGGCAAATACACAGAGGGAAAGACCAAGTTTTGTGATTGTTTTGCTGTGAGCTGTGCTTTGCTATAAGAAGAAACATGGAATTGATTGATCTAAGCAAAATACTCTGCTATTTGCAGATCTGAGGAGTTTGGAAGTTCTCTCACTAAAAGGGAACATCTTGTCACTGAGAGAGTGTAATATTTTTTTCTGTGTCATGTTAAGAGTGATTGTGAGCTAAAAGAGTCTGGTTGATTAGCTTAAAAGCAGAGGAGGAGAGGCTTTGCCAAGCAGGAATGAAGTGAGAACCAGAAGGGAGGAACAGCTAGCAGAAAAGTGATTTTCTGAAGGGTAGATTGTTCCTAACAGGACCAAGGACCTCAATGCCTACAGTCCAGACCTGTGAGTTGCTCTAGGCACATGGGTTTCCCCATGCCTGTGCCTTGCTTCCAGATTTAAGTGTGTGCCCACATTCCCCTCATAAATACCGTGTACGCTGATAGTTGAGTGTGACCCAAGTTTGTAGGTAGACTGTGGAGTTTTGCTTATTCCTGCTTTTGCTTTCTATTGAGTAAAGATATGATTATTTTTGTTTTTGCTTTATCATTCAGCTTCATATTCAAGAGTTACTGGTGTCATGGTGATTAATTTTGTGTACTGGAAAGTACACTAGCTCATAAACTACAGTGGCAAGTAGGAGAACACACACACACACACACACACACACACACACACACCAGCATTGCCTCTAGGATTCAGAGAGAGAGTGAACATGGCTGGCCACTGAATGGGGTGGGGGTGAGGGGGAATCAGATCAGCCCAAATCCATACAGGTCAGAGGTGAGTCTACCCAGAGAGAGACAACAGCAGGAGGGTTATGTGTGTCATATTGGTTCCACATTCTCATTCTACATTGGCCTGAGGGTATGGGTCTTCACCATACCTGCACTACTCCTCAAACTTATTAAGTTCAGCAAACATATGTAAAGTACATCCATAATATTCCCTTAATTTAATAGTATAGGAACCCTGTCACAAAAAGAAATGTGGCTAGTCTACTGTTACCTCTTCATGAGACCATACTGGATCTTTGACAAAAAGAGAATCCCCCTCCCTGATAACCATTTCTCCCTTGACTTCTATAAGTCCTCACCTTCTTCTTATCCCCTGAATGTAAGTATTCCTCAACTGTTGTTTTTATGCCCTCTTTTCCTTTACTTCTACACTCTCCCTTCATGATCTCATTTACTCCTGCGGCTTCAGTTATCACTCTGCAAATGACTCCCAAATCAGTCCCCACTTGTATCCTCTCATCTGGAGATCCGGTAGCAAATTTCAAATTTGCTGCTGAACATCCCTCAGGAATCTCAGAATCAACATAAGATTATATAGGGGTAGAACTGGAAGGTGCCTCAGGAACCATCTACTCCTACCTCCGGTTTCAAAACCTAAAGCCCAGGAAAGTTTAAGTGACGTCAAAAGTTACACAGAATGTAACGTCAGAGACAGAATTTGAACCCAGGCCTTCTGCTTCCAGAGTCAATCTTCTCTCCATGCTACCATGCTACTAGGCTTCCTCCTCATCACAAATATGCTTATCCCCCAAATGTCTTTACTTGTATTAATGGCATATTTTTCTAAGTCCTCCATACTTGAAATCTTAAGTTTAGGTATGATTCTTTTTCCCCTCACCAACACATTCAATCAGTTACAAATTTTTTTCCGGATAGAAATCCAGAAAAATCACCTCCATGATATTTCTTGTAACTGGTCCTACCTCTTCACTCTCACTAAAATCACCCTAGTACAGACTTCACCTCTTCTTGTCTAGATCCTAACAAGTCTTCCTGTTTCCAATCTATCTCCATCCCTATCCATCCTCCATAAGCATTTACAATTAATCTTCCAAATATAACACTATGTCCATATCTCTACTCCACATAAAACCTTCTGTTTTCCTATTGCTTTCTGAATAAAGTATGTGTTTGTGGGGACTCACTACCCTCCAGAAGCTGGACCCAACCTCCTTGTCTAGGTACTTATCTCACACTATTTTTTTTCATTAACTCTATATTCCAATCAGGCATGATTAATGTACTGCCTGACCTCTGTTGCTATTCCTTTGCTTATGCTTTTCCTCATACCTGGAATGGAATCCACTCTCACTTTCATCTGTTAAAATCCTTTCTTCCCTTTAAGGCCCTATCCAGATGATGCCTCTTACATGAAGCCTTTCTTAATTCTTGTTTTGCTCAGTCTTTTTTCAGCCATGTCTGACTCTTCATGACCCGGTTTGGGTTTTCTTGACAAAGATACAGGAGTGGTTTGCCATTTCTTTCTTCAGCTCATTTTACAGATGACAAAACTGAGGCAAACAGGGTTAAGTGGCTTTCCCAAGGTCACACAACCAGTAAATGTGTAAGGCTGGACTTAAACTCAGGAAGATGAGTCTTCCTGATTTCAGGCCTGGCACTCTATTCACTGTGCCATCTAGCTGCCTTAATTCCTACTCCCACCCATATGAAATCAATCCTTCTCAAAGTTCTGTGCCTGATCTCTTCCCCCCCCCCCCCCCCCCCCCCCCCTCTCTCTCTCTCTCTGTCTCTCTCTCTCTCTCTCTGTCTCTCTCTCTCTCTCTTTCCCTCTCTCTCTTTCTCTCTCGCTTTCTCTTTCCCTGCCCTTGAGTCTAAGGTAATAGAAATAAGAAACAGAAAGTGGGTATTCTAATGGGTATATTTCTAAGGGTTTACTTCAGGTTTAAAAAACAATCCTTATAAAACCTCAAAAGTTCTGAGTGTGAGAATACAATGTATACCCCAATCGTCCAGGAAGAATGAAAAGCCTTGCAAAGAAGCACAGGAGCAACAGGTGATAATAGTAAAAGGGAAAGCGAATACTTGAAAAGAAAAGAAATGGGATGACTCAAAAACTAGCTTGGACTGATTTTTTTTTAACCAGGGGAATTATCAGCAGGAGCCCCATCAACCCCACTCCTACAATCCCTTATTCCCCCATCATTCTCCCCCATTTCCTGCCTTGATGGAGCCCTTTCCCCAAACATCAGTGCTGGCTTGGCACTGAGAGAATCAAGGGGATTCTGCCCTTCTATTTGAAGTTAGGGCCAATAAGAAAACAACCGGGCTCTTTGGGGAAAAAGAAAACATGCATACACTTTGAAGTTTAATCTGTATTATTAACACTTTATTAAGTGTAGATAATCAACAAAACAATACATCAAACTCTGATTTGTAGCAACTGGTGATTTCTGAGTTATAAATGCCCACTCTGAAAACTTAACACTAGGCCTCACAAACCACTTAGAGCTGGTTCCAGCACACACCTTCCTTGTATGGACTCCTTGGGCTTTGAGAACTGTCCCAAGAACCTCACCATCATTTATAACATTATTTCTCTGGGAAAATGTCTAAGTTGCAAGTTTCAATGGAACTTTTGGAATATAACCTTTCTGTAAAATGTAGAGTGGCTATATATACATATATTCACACATACAGGGAAAAAGGATAGACCTGTGTTTTCACTAGTACAAGAAACGGCTGGCAATGAAAAAGCTTTGGCATCTTCTTTCCAACTTAAAGACTTAGAAAGTTGCCTAAAGCACTGAGAGATTCACAGATCCAGTGATGCCAGGGACAAGACTTGAATCTACGTCTTCTTGCCTCTGAGGCCAGCTCTCTATCCATAACGCTGCCAATCATAATAGCCAGTATTTAATACATGTATATACAAGCAAAAAAAAGGGAGGGAGGAATAAATAATATCGCAAATAACCAAAAAGTTGAATTATGCATCATATACCTTAATAATACCAGGTTGATTTTAGAATTTTAACACACAAAAAGATGTGTTGTATTATTTTGCATATTTACTTTTACCAAATACACTCTGAATTGACTTGAAAGCCTCAAGGTAAAAAATAAAACTAATTGTGAAAGAAATGAAGCCTCTATAATTGCAAATAGAATTAGATATGCTTTGACTCCTGAACAAGAGTGAACATGTATGATTCATTTGCATAAGCTTTATACTAAGGTAAAGGAAAAAGAAGTGTGTTTGCACACTGTAGAATTCTTACCTCTTCCTTTGTCTTTTTTGATATAACACGAAGCCAGTCCCCAATCATGCTCAGGACAGCAGCAAAGTAAGCAAGCCCTACCAGGATCCAAAACCACACCACTGGTTTGTAAATATCTAAGTACTCAATATCTGATCCTCCTGTAAGGGGAAAACAAAGTGGAACAGAAATAAATCTATGGTGGATGCATTAAGCATCCTACACACTTTATGAATGTCTTCAATTGCCTTTTTATTGTTTGTATTACTAATAACATTTGCCAATGGATCTATCAATTACATATCACTAATACCACAATAGACTACTAGAGAAAAGAAATCTGACTAAGAGACTCTTCTTTCTAACTATCCCAATTCTGTCAATGAAATAATGTAAGCTCTCTGAGGGCAGGGGCTGTCTCAGTTTTGTTTTGTTTTGTTTTTTAATGCATCCCCAATGCATAATTAATTCCCTGGTATATAATAGGCATTACCTGGTACATAAAGAAAGCTTGCTGGATTTACTTAAACTCAATTGAATTATCAATTGTATCGTACTCTTTCCATTCTCTAAAGCTTTTAGCCTCCTGTTGATTTCAGATGAGAATTTAACTTATAAGAGTTAATAAGGTCACCAAAAGAGTGTAGTGAAAGAAGAGAAGATGGCCCAAGACAGACTTGAGGGCCACCCACCATTAAGGAGCATCAAAGATGATGGAGTCAGAAAAGAAGATTGGGAAAAAAAACAGTCAGTTGGTTATGAAGAGATCCAGAAGAGAAATATGCTATGAAAAGCCCAGAGAAGAAGAGGGTGCTTAGTGTTGTTAAATGTTGCAGAGAGCTTGAGAAGGATAAGGATTGAGGAAAGACATCAAATTTGGCAATGTAGAGCTGGAGCAGGACAGTGAATGCAAGGCCAATTTTGCAAGTGGAATGTGCTGAGGCCTGCCACATGGATTAAAATTCATTTCCCAATAAATAATAATCAAAATAAGACTGGGAGGAAGATTGAGGCTCACAGAAATTAAGTGAATTGCCTAGAAATTCAAGGGTGGGGAACCTGCAGTCTTCAGGCCACATGTAGCCCTCTAGGTCCTCAAGTGTGGCCTAGAGGCTGCAGGTTTCCCACCCTTGGTAGATTTACATGGCTATGAAGTGTTGGGGCCAGGATTCAAATACAGGTGATCTGGGACTTCACCTCTCTTGCTTTTTTCCCTTACCTCTGCTTTCCCTTGGGTAAAGTCCCATAGATAAGTAGTTACAGAGGTGAGAGTGGGATTTGTATCTCCAGCAAATCTTATTAAGTGCATTGTCATCTAGACCAAATTTGTCTTTTATCATTCAATTAGTTAAGGTTGCTTAATTACTAAGAACAGCAGACAACTGATTTAACATAGAACTTTTTTAGTTTCATAAAGGAGTCTTGGGAATTAAATGGTGACCACTGCTAATTGAAGGAAAGCTAATTGAAGATGATCCAGGAATTATGAAGGTTGTGCTACTTCTCCAGCATTTCTGTTGTGCTTTAATTACTTGCCAGTCTAAATTCTCTAACACACACACACACACACACAAACCCCACACCACACCACACCACACA
>NW_020951754.1:0-8831 GCF_900497805.2 Vombatus ursinus
CAAGAAACAGAAAGAACAGACAGAAATGCAAATTAAAAAAAAAAAAAGCAATGAACAGAATCTAGAAATTGAGCATATGGCAACAAGAAAAACTTGACCCTACAGTATTATTAGAGTGCCAGAGGTTGTACTGAACAACTGTGGGTGTGAGCATGGAAGGTCATCATGGCAATGCTGTGGTTAGTATCTACTTTTCCTTTCTCCCACTTTGGTCCCTTTTTATCTCTTTGTCTCCTCTCTTCCTAGTGCTGGATTGAAAAGAGTGGCTACGATTGGTCTGTGTGATAGGACAATGGAGCCAGGAGTTAGAGAAAAGAGAACTAATAGCACTTTTTCCTCTACTTTAATGACCGTATCAAACAGTTTATCTGAGATATGAACGAAATTTCTATCAATAGATATATCTTAACAGAAAGATGCAAAAAAAAGGAAAAATCCACCAAATAAAGTAATATTGTAGGGAAATGAGCTCCTCTAAGACAAAATTTCCAATTGATTAGAAATTCAATAAAGCTACATAAAAATGAAAAAATAATTACTAATAGAACAGATGGCATACACAGTCTGTAATGTGGCAATTGGAAATTGTTTGTAAAAGTAATCAAAATAAGAGAGGGGTAATGTAAATGTATGTCTGGAATTGCTTCTGTATCTTTTATCAAGTAGAGAATAAAGGGGAATATAGCAGGACAGCCTCCATTTGGCAGAGAGACACACATGGATAACAGGGGAAATGGATTAAGGGAGGATGAAATACCTAACTATAGGGCCATTTTAGCCCACTTATCTGTCATTTTCCAAGGACTTCAGAAGTTTTATATTTTGTGCTTTCAACCTACAGAAACTGCAATTTTGATCTGAGCCCATTGCATTTATGCTGCTAGCAAAATGATTTAGAGATGATTTAAAATTTTTATTTCTGACCCTATATCTGATTATTTTGACAAATATGTGCTGCTTTTTGGCAGAACCAAATCTAAACTCTTTTCCTTCCTTCCTTCTTTCTTTCCTTCCTTCCTTCCTTCCTTCCTTCCTTCCTTCCTTCCTTCCTTCCTTCCTTCTTCCTTGCTTAGCACAGTGCCTGGCACATAGTAGCTACTTAATAAATGTTTCTTGATCGATTGATTGATGTTTCTCCAACAGCCAGTAACTCCACACATTTCTAACCAAACTTTACTTTGGAAACAACTCTCAGTTCTCATATATTTTGGTGGGGTTTTTTTTGTTTGTTTTTTACTTTTTTTGTTTGTTTTTTTGTTTGTTTGTTTTTAAGGATTGGAGAAAAGATTTTATTTTGGGTCTTTGGGCTTAGGAGAGGGAACTTTGCAATTTTTATTAGATTTATTTTTAAAAGTATTGAAACCATAGCAGAATTTCAATGGTATAATGCTGATTACTAGATTAATTTTTTCTGGACCATATCAGAACTTTCTATGCTAAGGTGTGAGATAAAACAAATTTTCCAGTTACTGTTATGCAGAATCACCCACAGAGTCTAAAGAGACTTTAGAGGTCATCTGATCTAATCTGGACCTGAAAATAATCCTCTCTGCAACAAACCTGAAAAATTGTCATCCAGCCTTTGCTTGAAGTATTCCTTCTAGATACTTCTTTTGAAAAAACGAGTGAATCAATGGAATGTTTGGAGGAATTTTTCCATATTTCAGCAACAGTAATAAAGTTGTAGAAAGTATATTTCTTCTAGAGGACTTGGGTTGAAATCCAATCTCTGATGCTTACTAACTATATAATTTGGGCAAGACACTTAACCTATGCAAGCCTCAGTTTCCTCATCTATAAAGTGAGGATGTTAGACTGATGGTCTCTGAGATTGTTTCCAGATCTAACACTATGAGTCGACAAAATATTTTAATGATCCCTTATCATAGGCTTAAAACTAGGTAAAAATATATTTATTGTTGAAGGTCTTTAAACCTCAAAATATTTCAGGACTAGCACTACTTTTTTAACTACTTTAACCCAAACATGAAAATAACCTACATTTCAAAACACAAAGAAAAGATTTTTCAATGGCATCATGTAGTTACATAATGAAAAGACATTGGGATTAGTTCTCACCTCACAGATTTAACAGAAGGCTGAAACTTTTTCATATCTAAAAACTGAGAAAACAGTACCAATGCTCGTCTACAGATAACCATCCTCAGTCATGACTGAACAGATTCTGGTACACAGTATTTCCCATAAAAGAAAATTGTTGCTCAAGTTCCAAACAGAAGAGAATGTGGGTTATTCAAAGCAAACAGCTGTTTTAAAGTTTGCATTTTTGAGTGCTCAGTTCCTCATTTTAAAGGGTAGTCAATTATTGACTAATATGCAATGGAGAGAAATATCTTTTTAGCTGATAGAATTTAAGTATCTGACCAAAATTTTTTTGCATAATTATACACTGAACAAAAATGTTTTTACAAAATACTTTACCTGAGCATTAAAAAAAAAACACCCTTTCTTCAGGGACTCCCATTGGGCATACTCTTCATTGTTACTTATATCATCCAAGTAGGTCAGTCAATCAACTGGCATTTATTAAGAACCTGCTAAGTTCCAGGGACTTTGCTAAGTAATGGGAACAAAAAATGGTTAAAAAAGTCCTTCTTTTCAAGTTGCTCATAATCTAATGGGAGAGACAACATGCAAACAGCTATACATATAAACAAGATATAAACTGAAAAAAAAAGTTCACATAGTCTCAGAAGGAAGACACTAAGATTATGGAGAACTGGGAAGGGTTCTTGCATAAGCTAGGATTTTAGTAGCTAAGACCTGAAGGAAGTCAGGGAAGCTAGAAGGCAGAGATGAGGAGGGAGTTATTATTTGTGGACATATTGCCTTTCTTCTTGCATGTCTGTATCTAATAGCTCTAATCAAATAAACAACGCACCCAAAGCATCTAATTTGCAGTCTTACATGGTCAAAAGCATTAAAAAACAATAAAACTTCTGGAAATAGTTCCTATATTTAAAACAGAATTGATGCCTATAAGGAGCATGTCATATAACAGTGAAGGGAAAAACATTTTTACATAGCAGCAGGGAAAAAATGGAGCCAGTTACGGAAAGAACATGTAATTGATAGTGGCAGAAAGCTGCCTGTCATAAAACCATCATATCAAGAAGGAAAAAAAAATTAATGACATTTTTATGCAGATGGAGACTTACTCCCTAACTTCAGTGAAAACTGTGCGTTCTCTCCCCAGTTCTTAGTGTACTAACATCATTAAAACAATGATCAGAATTACCGGTAATTAAAGATGATTTTAAAGCTTCTTGAAAGTCTCACCTAGCTGATAGGACTGGTCCCCTGATTAATTACTCCATAAAAATTCGAGCCATTTCTTTTGTATCTGAAAACATCTTAAAAAAATCAGGAACTTAGCCAACGAAGTTACCATAACTCTACTTTTCAGACACGTTCAAAAACTATATCAGCTGCATTTACTTATATTATCAATCCTCACATTTTTCAGTGTCAGAGGAGTTGTATAGAAAAGCAGTGAAAATGGTGTCCCAAAGGAAGAAGAGACCAACTTTTTTGCAGTCAATAATGTTGTTCAGTTCCTCCTGACTCTTCATGACCCCATTTGGGGTTTTTTTTGGCAAAGATACTGGAGTGGTTTGCCATTTCCTTCTCCAGCTCATATTACAGATGAGGAAACTGTGGCAAACAGGGCCAAGGGACTTGCCCAAGGTCACACAGCTAGTAAGTATCTGAGGTCATATTTGAACTCAGGAAGGTAAGTCTTCCTGATTGTAGGCCCAGCACTCTATCTACTGCACCACCTAACTGCCCAATAATAATCACACATAAAACTCACTCCCTTTTTCTTTTAGAAGGATCTTAATTTCCTTAAAGCACTGAGCCTGTGCTAGCACACAAGATGCAATTGTTCAAATATAGCCTCCAAAATGTAGTAACTGCGTGATCCTGGGCAAGTCACTTCATTTGTCTGCCTCAGTTTCCTCAACAGTAAAATGGAAATAATAATAGCACCAACTTCCCAGGGTTGTTTCAAGAAGCAAATGAGATAACATTTTGCTTAGCATATCCCCTGGCACATAGAAGGTGATCAATAAATATTTGTTTCTTTCTTTCCTTCATCCTAATTTAGATGCCAGTTTTAAGAACCAATTGGTTTGATTATCTTGATTAGGAAAGTCTCTGTTTTCTTCTCTGATCTATCCCCAGATTAAGCCTGGCTACTTCCTAAAGGTTCACTTCCACCTGTGGTGGACAGAATAGAAGGGGCTCTTTTAGGATAACATAACAGGTACCTAAGTGGCACAGTTAATAGAGCATGGGGCCTGGGATCAAAAAGACTTATCTCTCTGAGTCTACATCCAGCCTCAGACACTTACTAGCTATATGACCCTGGGCAAGTGATTTAACTCTGTTTGCCTCAGTTTCAAATGGCAAACCACTCCAGTATCTCTGCCAAGAAAATGCTAAAAGGGGTCACAAAGAGGCCGACACGACTGAAAAATGTCTGGACAACAAATGCACAAGAAACACATCAGTCACAATTTTCATCTTAATCCTCATTCTCCTTTGCAAAACTCAGAGCCACATTTCCTTTAGTAGCTATATTATACACCTATAGCACAGGAATTTGGGGAGAAGTGCATGAATCAGGGAAACAAATCTCATCCTTCCCTGTGTTGGCAGATACTAGATTATTGTGCTGTCCTGTCCTTCAACTATTTCTCCTCCTCAGAAATTGGAACAACCAGGCTCAAAATTATGTGACTAAAGAGAGCTTTTAGTTAGGCCCACTCTGCCTAACACACAATTTCAATTAAAAAAGAAAAATGAGAGAAGAGAATGAGATAGTACTGGATTTGGAGTCTTTAGCCCTGGGATTTAATCCCAGTTCTTCAATTTACTACCTATATGACCTTGAGCAATGACTTAACTTTTCTGGGCCCCAGTTATTCATATGCAAAATGCTGGGTCTGTACCAGATGGCTTCTAGAATACCTTTCACCTTGAGATCTATAGGTTGTGATTGATGCATATTTTTCAAGTAACATTTCCTTTGACTAGATAAAATAATAATAATGACAATAATAATTATCATGAAGGGTGATCTAGAACCAATCATACCAAGGAAGACTAAGGGCTGGGTTGAGGTATAGGGGGATAGAAACAAAGCCAACTAGTAATGCTAATGAATAAAAATGCAATACAACAGGTTATAGAATGAACTACTTTGCTTATATTGATGACACAATATGGTAAAGGGGGACCTCTTTTCAATGATTGATTATGGCAGGAGACAAGATTAACACTTAATTTAAAGGCTAACCTACTGTTACATCAATTGTGATGTTTGAGTTCACATTACTCCACCCAGAGTATATCAAAATCTATTTTATAATAAGTGAATCAAGGCTTTATTATATTTAAAACCTGGTGCTATTCAATTTAAACTTCCCATCTTCCTCTCCAACTCCCCCCGCTTCCACCTCTTACTTTTCTTAAAAACAGGAAAAACTCTTGAAAATTCGTACCAACCTTTTGTTTTCTCCCCTTATCTTACCACCTTCACATACTGCTATAAATTGATCTGTCTTAGAAGTGGGATGAGATAATGGTTCTATACTTTGCATAATTAGTATAACCACTTTGAAGAATTCTGAATTTTAGGCAGGTATGAAGAAGGAAAATATGACAAAGTCACCTAGGGAAAAAACATTCTCTCACCTCATAGGTAGTTCAAACTTTAAGGAAAAAAGAACTCTTAAGATGTAACACTTGTCATCATACAACCTAAAATACATTTCCAGAAAGTGTACTGGAAAAACTCTCTCTTTGGGGCATCAATGATACATTTAAAAATAGGTTGTAGAGAGCAGAAGGAAACTCAGAAAAAAAATGCAGACTAGCAAGGCAGTGTAGGCACTACTGTGTAAACTTTTTTTAAAAAAGCTATATATCCTAATGATTTATTGTTTCATATGTAATCATCTTTTTCTATTCTCTGCCTATGAGAATGTTCAAGTTTGTGGATGTTTGTCCAATTCATTTTAAAAATTAAAGATTCCCTTTTTTATCTTATTGCTTTATATGGTCCTAGATTCTACATGTGGCTTGCTCCTAAGCTTTGTATGAAACCTCTCACTTGAATTAAACAAGCTTTCTCAGGGAAATTTTAGATAGGTGTACAACCAATGCCTTTGGGACACATCAGAGAGAATGGGTGCAACAGGAGCATTCTGCTCAAATTTGAGAACAGAAACAGTCATTCTAAAGGTTGAGAAATAACTGATACGTGGGTTTATATGCCTTTTTTAAAAAGTAGAATGTTTTGTCATTGATTTTATCTAGTTACTTCATTTTCTAGTAGAGTAACAGTAACATCTATAGAATTTTCTGTGATAGATAAAAAAAATAATAAAATTAATTTCTAGGACTGAAATAGCATAGAATTTTATGTGATAGATAAAAAAAATAATAAAATTAATTTCTAGGACTGAAATAGCACTTTGAGTTTTGCAAAGCACTTCACAAATATTACCTCACTTCACCTTCACAACAACTCTTAGAGATAGATGCTATTATTGTCACCATTTTACAGATGAGGAAAGTGAGGCAGACAGAGGTCACATAGCTAGTGAGCCACTTGTCCAAGGTAACCCAGGGAGGAAGTGTTTGAGGCCAGATTTGAATTCAGACCTTTCTGATTCTGAGACCAGAATTCTATCTGCTGGATACCTTTGGGGCACAGCACTTAGAGCTGAGCTCCCACATTCTTTTTCTAGAGCACATTCCTCTTCCCCATGAGCCTTTCCTTATCTTCCAACAGATCTACACACTGGATCTATTGATTTGGTGTCTCCATTCTCTGTCTAACCACTACATCAATCCTATGTTATAAAATCGGATCTAGAGCTGTAAGATATTTGAGAGGACAGCTACTTTAACATCCCCATTTTACAGATGAGGAAATTGAGGCCCACAGGGGCTAAATGACTTGCCCAAAGCCATACAGTCATTAAATGACAGAGTCTAGATTCAAACCCCGGTCCTCTAACTTCAAATCCATCAATTCTCCATTGTACCATTACTGGGCCTTTGAGGTTCCTAGATTTGCCTCTTTTTTTCTCCTGGCTTATGCAAGGAATGTAAATCTTTCTTCCTTTGATCTATAGGAAATGTAGTATGATTAAAAGCAACATTTTATCAGTAATTGTGGGAGGGAGAGATTAACATCATACAAAATAATATACAAGACCTTCGGTAATCAAGCTTACATAAGGATTTAGCTTGAGGGCTGGAAGAATCATAAAGATCAATTTTCTAGCCCAACCCCCTCATTTTATTGATGAGGAAACAAGGACTCCGACATCAGTAAATTGTTCCTTTGTTAATCTTTTCTGACTTTTTCTTCTGGAAAAGGTCAGGTTATCTGTCTTTGAGTTCTCAGAATCCATTGGTTACCCACCCCTTCAAAATCAATAGATGAAGGATCAGAGGTCAGTGTTCTTGGATTGGAGGCAATGAGCTATGGTGGAATTCATAACCAAGGGATCTGGGTTTAAGTTTTATCTCAGTCATTTGAGGGTCAATTGGAGGAATTGGGGATTTTTAGCCTGGATATGAGAAGACTTGAGAGACTGATGCACTATAGTTGTTTTCAAGTGTTTTAAGAGCTATTATGTGAGAAATATATGAGACCTGTCATGTTTGGCAAGTGTAAAACTAGGAGCAATCTGTGAAAGTTTCCTCAAGGAGGTAGTGATTTTTGCTTCTTGTTTAGATACAATTTGGGCATGATGCCCTCTGGAGTTTCTCTTAACTCTGAGGTACTTATCACTGTCTATGCTTTACTAGATATGTGATCCATTGGAAATCATTTTATCTCTTTAAGCCTCAGTTTCTTCATGTGTAAAATGGAGATGATATTTACACGATCTACTTCCTCAGAGTTGTTGTGAAGAAGGTGCTTTCTCAACTTTAAAGCCTAATGAGTCATTCACTAATCAAAGTATTATAAAGTTCTGCTTGGCAATCCCCTTCCTCAAAAGTTGTCTCCTCCCTCTCTGAAAGAACATTATACATCAAATAGTCTGACACCTGCCCTTTCAGGTAGAAGGCAAGAGAAACAGGAGGCAAGGAACAAAATGCAATAGAAGAAAAGCAATTTCTCCATTAGAATACTGTAAGTAATAATTTCCACTGCAAGAGAAATTTGGAAATCAACAGAAAATTTATCCAATAAGCGCATGGCAGATGATACTCAGTTCTAGGTCCTTAGAGAGCAGCATCTCTTCTGTCTAGACCCAGAATCTTGCTTCACTCCTTGCGGAGCTGGGGAGCTGAGGGACCCTTCTCTGAGTAGTGTGGTTACCACATACTGAACACACAACTCACTCATCACTCTTTGTTGCTGAAGAGAATCAAATGATCCTTGTTCACGTTTCACAATGTCCTGCACGTGCTGACATTCATTTGGAAAGTGCCATTTGTCAACAGGAACTGAAAACAAAGTCATTTCCCAGACATCTTTGAAAAGACACTTTCCTTTGTTCTCAGTGTATACAGCACACTTCATAATAGTGGTTTCATTTTGTGTGACATGTGATTGATTTGAGCTCTGAGCACTGGCAAGCACAATCCTTTACCTTAATAAAAGGAGGATAAATAAAATTATGAAAGCAACATTTGTGCTGGCCACCTTTCTTGGCACAAGATCTCAAAGCTGATGGTAATTTATAACTATACCAAAAGAGAGAGAGAGAGAGAGAGAGAGAGAGAGAGAGAGAGAGGAAGGAAGGAAGGAAGGAAGGAAGGAAGGAAGGAAGGAAGGAAGG
>NW_020951755.1:0-8833 GCF_900497805.2 Vombatus ursinus
CAAGAAACAGAAAGAACAGACAGAAATGCAAATTAAAAAAAAAAAAAAGCAATGAACAGAATCTAGAAATTGAGCATATGGCAACAAGAAAAACTTGACCCTACAGTATTATTAGAGTGCCAGAGGTTGTACTGAACAACTGTGGGTGTGAGCATGGAAGGTCATCATGGCAATGCTGTGGTTAGTATCTACTTTTCCTTTCTCCCACTTTGGTCCCTTTTTATCTCTTTGTCTCCTCTCTTCCTAGTGCTGGATTGAAAAGAGTGGCTACGATTGGTCTGTGTGATAGGACAATGGAGCCAGGAGTTAGAGAAAAGAGAACTAATAGCACTTTTTCCTCTACTTTAATGACCGTATCAAACAGTTTATCTGAGATATGAACGAAATTTCTATCAATAGATATATCTTAACAGAAAGATGCAAAAAAAAAGGAAAAATCCACCAAATAAAGTAATATTGTAGGGAAATGAGCTCCTCTAAGACAAAATTTCCAATTGATTAGAAATTCAATAAAGCTACATAAAAATGAAAAAATAATTACTAATAGAACAGATGGCATACACAGTCTGTAATGTGGCAATTGGAAATTGTTTGTAAAAGTAATCAAAATAAGAGAGGGGTAATGTAAATGTATGTCTGGAATTGCTTCTGTATCTTTTATCAAGTAGAGAATAAAGGGGAATATAGCAGGACAGCCTCCATTTGGCAGAGAGACACACATGGATAACAGGGGAAATGGATTAAGGGAGGATGAAATACCTAACTATAGGGCCATTTTAGCCCACTTATCTGTCATTTTCCAAGGACTTCAGAAGTTTTATATTTTGTGCTTTCAACCTACAGAAACTGCAATTTTGATCTGAGCCCATTGCATTTATGCTGCTAGCAAAATGATTTAGAGATGATTTAAAATTTTTATTTCTGACCCTATATCTGATTATTTTGACAAATATGTGCTGCTTTTTGGCAGAACCAAATCTAAACTCTTTTCCTTCCTTCCTTCTTTCTTTCCTTCCTTCCTTCCTTCCTTCCTTCCTTCCTTCCTTCCTTCCTTCCTTCCTTCTTCCTTGCTTAGCACAGTGCCTGGCACATAGTAGCTACTTAATAAATGTTTCTTGATCGATTGATTGATGTTTCTCCAACAGCCAGTAACTCCACACATTTCTAACCAAACTTTACTTTGGAAACAACTCTCAGTTCTCATATATTTTGGTGGGGTTTTTTTTGTTTGTTTTTTACTTTTTTTGTTTGTTTTTTTGTTTGTTTGTTTTTAAGGATTGGAGAAAAGATTTTATTTTGGGTCTTTGGGCTTAGGAGAGGGAACTTTGCAATTTTTATTAGATTTATTTTTAAAAGTATTGAAACCATAGCAGAATTTCAATGGTATAATGCTGATTACTAGATTAATTTTTTCTGGACCATATCAGAACTTTCTATGCTAAGGTGTGAGATAAAACAAATTTTCCAGTTACTGTTATGCAGAATCACCCACAGAGTCTAAAGAGACTTTAGAGGTCATCTGATCTAATCTGGACCTGAAAATAATCCTCTCTGCAACAAACCTGAAAAATTGTCATCCAGCCTTTGCTTGAAGTATTCCTTCTAGATACTTCTTTTGAAAAAACGAGTGAATCAATGGAATGTTTGGAGGAATTTTTCCATATTTCAGCAACAGTAATAAAGTTGTAGAAAGTATATTTCTTCTAGAGGACTTGGGTTGAAATCCAATCTCTGATGCTTACTAACTATATAATTTGGGCAAGACACTTAACCTATGCAAGCCTCAGTTTCCTCATCTATAAAGTGAGGATGTTAGACTGATGGTCTCTGAGATTGTTTCCAGATCTAACACTATGAGTCGACAAAATATTTTAATGATCCCTTATCATAGGCTTAAAACTAGGTAAAAATATATTTATTGTTGAAGGTCTTTAAACCTCAAAATATTTCAGGACTAGCACTACTTTTTTAACTACTTTAACCCAAACATGAAAATAACCTACATTTCAAAACACAAAGAAAAGATTTTTCAATGGCATCATGTAGTTACATAATGAAAAGACATTGGGATTAGTTCTCACCTCACAGATTTAACAGAAGGCTGAAACTTTTTCATATCTAAAAACTGAGAAAACAGTACCAATGCTCGTCTACAGATAACCATCCTCAGTCATGACTGAACAGATTCTGGTACACAGTATTTCCCATAAAAGAAAATTGTTGCTCAAGTTCCAAACAGAAGAGAATGTGGGTTATTCAAAGCAAACAGCTGTTTTAAAGTTTGCATTTTTGAGTGCTCAGTTCCTCATTTTAAAGGGTAGTCAATTATTGACTAATATGCAATGGAGAGAAATATCTTTTTAGCTGATAGAATTTAAGTATCTGACCAAAATTTTTTTGCATAATTATACACTGAACAAAAATGTTTTTACAAAATACTTTACCTGAGCATTAAAAAAAAAACACCCTTTCTTCAGGGACTCCCATTGGGCATACTCTTCATTGTTACTTATATCATCCAAGTAGGTCAGTCAATCAACTGGCATTTATTAAGAACCTGCTAAGTTCCAGGGACTTTGCTAAGTAATGGGAACAAAAAATGGTTAAAAAAGTCCTTCTTTTCAAGTTGCTCATAATCTAATGGGAGAGACAACATGCAAACAGCTATACATATAAACAAGATATAAACTGAAAAAAAAAGTTCACATAGTCTCAGAAGGAAGACACTAAGATTATGGAGAACTGGGAAGGGTTCTTGCATAAGCTAGGATTTTAGTAGCTAAGACCTGAAGGAAGTCAGGGAAGCTAGAAGGCAGAGATGAGGAGGGAGTTATTATTTGTGGACATATTGCCTTTCTTCTTGCATGTCTGTATCTAATAGCTCTAATCAAATAAACAACGCACCCAAAGCATCTAATTTGCAGTCTTACATGGTCAAAAGCATTAAAAAACAATAAAACTTCTGGAAATAGTTCCTATATTTAAAACAGAATTGATGCCTATAAGGAGCATGTCATATAACAGTGAAGGGAAAAACATTTTTACATAGCAGCAGGGAAAAAATGGAGCCAGTTACGGAAAGAACATGTAATTGATAGTGGCAGAAAGCTGCCTGTCATAAAACCATCATATCAAGAAGGAAAAAAAAATTAATGACATTTTTATGCAGATGGAGACTTACTCCCTAACTTCAGTGAAAACTGTGCGTTCTCTCCCCAGTTCTTAGTGTACTAACATCATTAAAACAATGATCAGAATTACCGGTAATTAAAGATGATTTTAAAGCTTCTTGAAAGTCTCACCTAGCTGATAGGACTGGTCCCCTGATTAATTACTCCATAAAAATTCGAGCCATTTCTTTTGTATCTGAAAACATCTTAAAAAAATCAGGAACTTAGCCAACGAAGTTACCATAACTCTACTTTTCAGACACGTTCAAAAACTATATCAGCTGCATTTACTTATATTATCAATCCTCACATTTTTCAGTGTCAGAGGAGTTGTATAGAAAAGCAGTGAAAATGGTGTCCCAAAGGAAGAAGAGACCAACTTTTTTGCAGTCAATAATGTTGTTCAGTTCCTCCTGACTCTTCATGACCCCATTTGGGGTTTTTTTTGGCAAAGATACTGGAGTGGTTTGCCATTTCCTTCTCCAGCTCATATTACAGATGAGGAAACTGTGGCAAACAGGGCCAAGGGACTTGCCCAAGGTCACACAGCTAGTAAGTATCTGAGGTCATATTTGAACTCAGGAAGGTAAGTCTTCCTGATTGTAGGCCCAGCACTCTATCTACTGCACCACCTAACTGCCCAATAATAATCACACATAAAACTCACTCCCTTTTTCTTTTAGAAGGATCTTAATTTCCTTAAAGCACTGAGCCTGTGCTAGCACACAAGATGCAATTGTTCAAATATAGCCTCCAAAATGTAGTAACTGCGTGATCCTGGGCAAGTCACTTCATTTGTCTGCCTCAGTTTCCTCAACAGTAAAATGGAAATAATAATAGCACCAACTTCCCAGGGTTGTTTCAAGAAGCAAATGAGATAACATTTTGCTTAGCATATCCCCTGGCACATAGAAGGTGATCAATAAATATTTGTTTCTTTCTTTCCTTCATCCTAATTTAGATGCCAGTTTTAAGAACCAATTGGTTTGATTATCTTGATTAGGAAAGTCTCTGTTTTCTTCTCTGATCTATCCCCAGATTAAGCCTGGCTACTTCCTAAAGGTTCACTTCCACCTGTGGTGGACAGAATAGAAGGGGCTCTTTTAGGATAACATAACAGGTACCTAAGTGGCACAGTTAATAGAGCATGGGGCCTGGGATCAAAAAGACTTATCTCTCTGAGTCTACATCCAGCCTCAGACACTTACTAGCTATATGACCCTGGGCAAGTGATTTAACTCTGTTTGCCTCAGTTTCAAATGGCAAACCACTCCAGTATCTCTGCCAAGAAAATGCTAAAAGGGGTCACAAAGAGGCCGACACGACTGAAAAATGTCTGGACAACAAATGCACAAGAAACACATCAGTCACAATTTTCATCTTAATCCTCATTCTCCTTTGCAAAACTCAGAGCCACATTTCCTTTAGTAGCTATATTATACACCTATAGCACAGGAATTTGGGGAGAAGTGCATGAATCAGGGAAACAAATCTCATCCTTCCCTGTGTTGGCAGATACTAGATTATTGTGCTGTCCTGTCCTTCAACTATTTCTCCTCCTCAGAAATTGGAACAACCAGGCTCAAAATTATGTGACTAAAGAGAGCTTTTAGTTAGGCCCACTCTGCCTAACACACAATTTCAATTAAAAAAGAAAAATGAGAGAAGAGAATGAGATAGTACTGGATTTGGAGTCTTTAGCCCTGGGATTTAATCCCAGTTCTTCAATTTACTACCTATATGACCTTGAGCAATGACTTAACTTTTCTGGGCCCCAGTTATTCATATGCAAAATGCTGGGTCTGTACCAGATGGCTTCTAGAATACCTTTCACCTTGAGATCTATAGGTTGTGATTGATGCATATTTTTCAAGTAACATTTCCTTTGACTAGATAAAATAATAATAATGACAATAATAATTATCATGAAGGGTGATCTAGAACCAATCATACCAAGGAAGACTAAGGGCTGGGTTGAGGTATAGGGGGATAGAAACAAAGCCAACTAGTAATGCTAATGAATAAAAATGCAATACAACAGGTTATAGAATGAACTACTTTGCTTATATTGATGACACAATATGGTAAAGGGGGACCTCTTTTCAATGATTGATTATGGCAGGAGACAAGATTAACACTTAATTTAAAGGCTAACCTACTGTTACATCAATTGTGATGTTTGAGTTCACATTACTCCACCCAGAGTATATCAAAATCTATTTTATAATAAGTGAATCAAGGCTTTATTATATTTAAAACCTGGTGCTATTCAATTTAAACTTCCCATCTTCCTCTCCAACTCCCCCCGCTTCCACCTCTTACTTTTCTTAAAAACAGGAAAAACTCTTGAAAATTCGTACCAACCTTTTGTTTTCTCCCCTTATCTTACCACCTTCACATACTGCTATAAATTGATCTGTCTTAGAAGTGGGATGAGATAATGGTTCTATACTTTGCATAATTAGTATAACCACTTTGAAGAATTCTGAATTTTAGGCAGGTATGAAGAAGGAAAATATGACAAAGTCACCTAGGGAAAAAACATTCTCTCACCTCATAGGTAGTTCAAACTTTAAGGAAAAAAGAACTCTTAAGATGTAACACTTGTCATCATACAACCTAAAATACATTTCCAGAAAGTGTACTGGAAAAACTCTCTCTTTGGGGCATCAATGATACATTTAAAAATAGGTTGTAGAGAGCAGAAGGAAACTCAGAAAAAAAATGCAGACTAGCAAGGCAGTGTAGGCACTACTGTGTAAACTTTTTTTAAAAAAGCTATATATCCTAATGATTTATTGTTTCATATGTAATCATCTTTTTCTATTCTCTGCCTATGAGAATGTTCAAGTTTGTGGATGTTTGTCCAATTCATTTTAAAAATTAAAGATTCCCTTTTTTATCTTATTGCTTTATATGGTCCTAGATTCTACATGTGGCTTGCTCCTAAGCTTTGTATGAAACCTCTCACTTGAATTAAACAAGCTTTCTCAGGGAAATTTTAGATAGGTGTACAACCAATGCCTTTGGGACACATCAGAGAGAATGGGTGCAACAGGAGCATTCTGCTCAAATTTGAGAACAGAAACAGTCATTCTAAAGGTTGAGAAATAACTGATACGTGGGTTTATATGCCTTTTTTAAAAAGTAGAATGTTTTGTCATTGATTTTATCTAGTTACTTCATTTTCTAGTAGAGTAACAGTAACATCTATAGAATTTTCTGTGATAGATAAAAAAAATAATAAAATTAATTTCTAGGACTGAAATAGCATAGAATTTTATGTGATAGATAAAAAAAATAATAAAATTAATTTCTAGGACTGAAATAGCACTTTGAGTTTTGCAAAGCACTTCACAAATATTACCTCACTTCACCTTCACAACAACTCTTAGAGATAGATGCTATTATTGTCACCATTTTACAGATGAGGAAAGTGAGGCAGACAGAGGTCACATAGCTAGTGAGCCACTTGTCCAAGGTAACCCAGGGAGGAAGTGTTTGAGGCCAGATTTGAATTCAGACCTTTCTGATTCTGAGACCAGAATTCTATCTGCTGGATACCTTTGGGGCACAGCACTTAGAGCTGAGCTCCCACATTCTTTTTCTAGAGCACATTCCTCTTCCCCATGAGCCTTTCCTTATCTTCCAACAGATCTACACACTGGATCTATTGATTTGGTGTCTCCATTCTCTGTCTAACCACTACATCAATCCTATGTTATAAAATCGGATCTAGAGCTGTAAGATATTTGAGAGGACAGCTACTTTAACATCCCCATTTTACAGATGAGGAAATTGAGGCCCACAGGGGCTAAATGACTTGCCCAAAGCCATACAGTCATTAAATGACAGAGTCTAGATTCAAACCCCGGTCCTCTAACTTCAAATCCATCAATTCTCCATTGTACCATTACTGGGCCTTTGAGGTTCCTAGATTTGCCTCTTTTTTTCTCCTGGCTTATGCAAGGAATGTAAATCTTTCTTCCTTTGATCTATAGGAAATGTAGTATGATTAAAAGCAACATTTTATCAGTAATTGTGGGAGGGAGAGATTAACATCATACAAAATAATATACAAGACCTTCGGTAATCAAGCTTACATAAGGATTTAGCTTGAGGGCTGGAAGAATCATAAAGATCAATTTTCTAGCCCAACCCCCTCATTTTATTGATGAGGAAACAAGGACTCCGACATCAGTAAATTGTTCCTTTGTTAATCTTTTCTGACTTTTTCTTCTGGAAAAGGTCAGGTTATCTGTCTTTGAGTTCTCAGAATCCATTGGTTACCCACCCCTTCAAAATCAATAGATGAAGGATCAGAGGTCAGTGTTCTTGGATTGGAGGCAATGAGCTATGGTGGAATTCATAACCAAGGGATCTGGGTTTAAGTTTTATCTCAGTCATTTGAGGGTCAATTGGAGGAATTGGGGATTTTTAGCCTGGATATGAGAAGACTTGAGAGACTGATGCACTATAGTTGTTTTCAAGTGTTTTAAGAGCTATTATGTGAGAAATATATGAGACCTGTCATGTTTGGCAAGTGTAAAACTAGGAGCAATCTGTGAAAGTTTCCTCAAGGAGGTAGTGATTTTTGCTTCTTGTTTAGATACAATTTGGGCATGATGCCCTCTGGAGTTTCTCTTAACTCTGAGGTACTTATCACTGTCTATGCTTTACTAGATATGTGATCCATTGGAAATCATTTTATCTCTTTAAGCCTCAGTTTCTTCATGTGTAAAATGGAGATGATATTTACACGATCTACTTCCTCAGAGTTGTTGTGAAGAAGGTGCTTTCTCAACTTTAAAGCCTAATGAGTCATTCACTAATCAAAGTATTATAAAGTTCTGCTTGGCAATCCCCTTCCTCAAAAGTTGTCTCCTCCCTCTCTGAAAGAACATTATACATCAAATAGTCTGACACCTGCCCTTTCAGGTAGAAGGCAAGAGAAACAGGAGGCAAGGAACAAAATGCAATAGAAGAAAAGCAATTTCTCCATTAGAATACTGTAAGTAATAATTTCCACTGCAAGAGAAATTTGGAAATCAACAGAAAATTTATCCAATAAGCGCATGGCAGATGATACTCAGTTCTAGGTCCTTAGAGAGCAGCATCTCTTCTGTCTAGACCCAGAATCTTGCTTCACTCCTTGCGGAGCTGGGGAGCTGAGGGACCCTTCTCTGAGTAGTGTGGTTACCACATACTGAACACACAACTCACTCATCACTCTTTGTTGCTGAAGAGAATCAAATGATCCTTGTTCACGTTTCACAATGTCCTGCACGTGCTGACATTCATTTGGAAAGTGCCATTTGTCAACAGGAACTGAAAACAAAGTCATTTCCCAGACATCTTTGAAAAGACACTTTCCTTTGTTCTCAGTGTATACAGCACACTTCATAATAGTGGTTTCATTTTGTGTGACATGTGATTGATTTGAGCTCTGAGCACTGGCAAGCACAATCCTTTACCTTAATAAAAGGAGGATAAATAAAATTATGAAAGCAACATTTGTGCTGGCCACCTTTCTTGGCACAAGATCTCAAAGCTGATGGTAATTTATAACTATACCAAAAGAGAGAGAGAGAGAGAGAGAGAGAGAGAGAGAGAGAGAGGAAGGAAGGAAGGAAGGAAGGAAGGAAGGAAGGAAGGAAGGAAGG
>NW_020951756.1:0-2272 GCF_900497805.2 Vombatus ursinus
ATGGAAGTAACTGGAGGCATCTGGGAGATCTGTACCCAGCCCAGCTTGGGGGAAACTCCTTGGCAGATCCCCAAGGAATTGAGAGACCAGAGACTTTGACCAGGGCCGTCTTCCGTGATTCACCCTTACCACATGCTTGCTGTCCCCACGATGGCTGATGATAAGCTTGGGGTTAGCATGGGTCCTTTAGGACAAGGGCTGCTGCCCATCTAGAACCTGAACTGTCCCTTGTTGTCCCGATGATGGCAGCTTCAAGGTACATGATGCTGGACTGTACCCCACCCCCCAGTTTCACTAGGGAAATGGAAATAACTGGAAGCATCTGGGAGATCTGTACCCAGCCCAGCTTGGAGCAACCTCCTTGGCTGAACTCCAAGGAAATGAGAGACTACAGACTATGACCAGGGTCATCTCCCCTGATTAAACCTTACCAGATGCCTGCTGTCCTCAGGATGGCTGATCATACGCACGGGGTTGGCATGGGTCCTGTAGCACAAGGGCAGCTGCCCATCTAGAACCTGAACTGTCCCCTGATGTCCCTATGATGACAGTTTCAAAGTACATAATGCTAGACTGTACCTCACCCACCAGTTTCACTAGGGAAATGGAAGTAACTGGAGGCATCTGGGAGATCTGTACCCAGCCCAGCTTGGGGGAAACTCCTTGGCAGATCCCCAAGGAATTGAGAGACTAGAGACTTTGACCAGGGCCATCTTCCCTGATTAACCCTTACCAGATGCCTGCTGTACCCAGGATGGCTGATCATAAGCATGGGGTTGGCATGGGTCCTTTAGGACAAGGGCTGCTGCCCATCCAGAACCTGAACTGTCCCTTGATGTCCCGATAATGGCAGCTTCAAGGTGTATGATGGTGGACTGTACCTCACCCCCCAGTTTTACCAGGGAAATTGAAATAACTGGAGGCATCTGAGAGATCTGTACCCAGCCCTGCTTGGGGCGACCTCCTTGGCTGAACCCCAAGGAATAGAGAGACTAGAGACTTTGACCAGGGCCATCTCCCCTGATTATCCCTTACTAGATGCCTGCTGTCCCCAGGATGGCTGATCATACGCACGGGGTTGGCATGGATCCTGTTGTACAAGGGCTGCTGCCCATCTAGTACCTGAACTGTCCCCTGATGTCCCTATGATGACAGTTTCAAAGTACATAATGCTAGACTGTACCTCACCCCCCAGTTTCACTAGGGAAATGGAAGTAACTGGAGGCATCTGAGAGATCTGTGCCCAGCCCAGCTTGGGTGACCTCCTTGGCTGAACGCCAAGGAATCGAGAGACTAGATATTTTGTCCAGGGCCATCTTCCCTGATTAACCCTTACGAGATGCCTGCTATCCCCAGGATGGCTGATGATAAGCATGGGGTTAGCATGGGTGCTTTAGGACAAGGGCTGCTGCCCATCTAGAACCTGAACTGTCCCTTGATGTCCCGATGATGGCAGCTTCAAGGTGCATGATGCTGGACTGTCCCTCACCCCCCAGTTTCACTAGGGAAATGGAAATAATTGGAGGCATCTGGAAGATATGTACCCAGCCCAGCTTGGGGCAACCTGCTTGGCTGAACTCCAAGGAAATGAGAGACTACAGACTATTACCAGTGCCATCTCCCCTCATTAAACTTTACCAGATGCCTGCTGTCCCCAGGATGGCTGATCATACGCACGGGGTTGGCATGGGTCCTGTAGCACAAGGGCAGCTGCCCATCTAGAACCTGAACTGTCCCCTGATGTCCCTATGATGACAGTTTCAAAGTACATAATCCTAGACTGTACCTCACCCCCCAGTTTCACTAGGCAAATTGAAGTAACTGGAGGCATCTGAGACATCTGTACCCAGCCCAGCTTGGGGCAACCTCCTTGGCAGAACCCCAAGGAATTGAGAGACTAGAGACTTTGACCAGGGCCATCTCCCCTGATTAACCCTTACCAGATGCCTGCTGTACCCAGGATGGCTGATCATAAGCATGGGGTTGGCATGGGTCCTTTAGGACAAGGGCTGCTGCCCATCTAGAACCTGAACTGTCCCCTGATGTCCCGATGATGACAGTTTCAAAGTACATAATGCTAGACTGTACCTCACCCACCAGTTTCACTAGGGAAATGGAAGTAACTGGAGGCATCTGGGAGATCTGTACCCAGCCCAGCTTGGGGCAACCTCTTTGGCAGAACCCCAAGGAATCGAGAGACGGGAGAGTTTTACCAGGGCCATCTTCCCTGATCAACCCTTACCAGATGCCTGCTGTCCCCAGGATGGCTGAT
>NW_020951757.1:0-1173 GCF_900497805.2 Vombatus ursinus
CCTGAACTGTCCCCTGATGTCCCTATGATGACAGTTTCAAAGTACATAATCCTAGACTGTACCTCACCCCCCAGTTTCACTAGGCAAATTGAAGTAACTGGAGGCATCTGAGAGATCTGTGCCGATTCCAGCTTGGGGCAATCTCCTTGGCTGTACCCCAAGGAATCGAGAGATTAGAGACTTTGTCCAGGGCCATCTTCCCTGATTAACCCTTACCAGATGCCTGCTGTACCCAGGATGGCTGATCATACGCATGGGTGTGGCATGGGTCCTGTAGCACAAGGTTAGCTGCCCATTAGGACAAGGGCTGCTGCCCATCTAGAACCTGAACTGTCCCCTTATGTCCCTATGATGACAGTTTCAAAGTACATAATGCTAGACTGTACCTCACCCCCCAGTTTCACTAGGGAAATAGAAGTAAGTTGAGGCTTCTGAGAGATCTGTGCCCAGCCCAGCTTGGGTGACCTCCTTGGCTGAACACCAAGGAATCGAGAGACTAGAGACTTTGACCAGGGCCGTCTTCCCTGATTAACCCTTACGAGATGCCTGCTATCCCCTGGATGGCTGATGATAAGCATGGGGTTAGCATGGGTACTTTAGGACAAGGGCTGCTGCCCATCTAGAACCTGAACTGTCCCTTGATGTCCCGATGATGGCAGCTTCAAGGTGCATGATGCTGGACTGTCCCTCACCCCCCAGTTTCACTAGGGAAATGGAAATAACTGGAGGCATCTGGAAGATATGTACCCAGCCCAGCTTGGGGCAACCTGCTTGGCTGAACTCCAAGGAAATGAGAGACTACAGACTATTACCAGTGCCATCTCCCCTCATTAAACCTTACCAGATGCCTGCTGTCCCCAGGATGGCTGATCATACACACGGGGTTGGCATGGGTCCTGTAGCACAACGGCAGCTGCCCATCTAGAACGTGAACTGTCCCCTGATGTCCCTATGATGACAGTTTTAAAGTACATAATCCTAGACTGTACCTCGCCCCCCAGTTTCACTAGGCAAATTGAAGTAACTGGAGGCATCCGAGAGATCTGTACCCAGCCCAGCTTGGGGCAACCTCCTTGGCAGAACCCCAAGGAATTGAGAGACTAGAGACTTTGACCAGGGCCATCTCCCCTGATTAACCCTTACCAGATGCCTGCTGTCCCCAGGATTGCTGAT
>NW_020951758.1:0-12700 GCF_900497805.2 Vombatus ursinus
GAAAGACTGTAAGGGAAAAGGAAGTGCTGCCAAAAAAAAAAAAAAAAGTCCCTTCTCCTGACAGTAATTGTATAAAGAAAAAAAAAGGAAAGTCCAAAGGTCACCCATTCTCCGTACAACACTCAATTTTGAGATTGGAATCACGGGCTGTCCTCAAATGTCAAGGGCTCCAAGTTTGCGTTAGATATCAGAATTATCTCTGAGGTTGCTATCCATTCACTCTAAAGCCTTTGGTATACTTAGACTTGGATCTGAAATGGAATTGACCAACACAAAAACCCCCACCCCACCCCACCCCCCAAAAAAGGGAAAACAAGGGCGTTACAAAATCATTTCCCTCAGAACTCGATTTCTTTTTGTTCTTTGTAGTGTCTTTGATGTCAGCCAAAGCCTTTATGTTCCACACAGAGGCTTTGGTGCATGCAAAGTAAAAATGTCTTTGGTTTGAGGTTTCAAAATGTAGCATTTTTTTAATTAAAAAAAGAAATCTGTTTTGGGTAATTCTGTGACCACCAATAAATAGCTTATTTCCCCTTGAATGAACGACATAAGTTATACTGCATTGTGATAAAGATGAAGAGAAATCATCTCATCTAAGTAAGCTAACAACTCTAGTTTTTCATCTTTCGATAATGCAAGCCCTAGTGACCTGTTCTCTGTTCTTTTTCTCCTGTTCCATTTCACTGTTTTCATTAAAGAATAATTTACTTGTTTAAGAAGCTATGCAAAGAACAGCATTAGGAATCAGGAAATCAGGATGGGTCTGTCTGCAAAACAACTCATTCATTATAAAATATTGGATTCACTATTTCTTATTTTCACCATCTGGCACCAAGGATGAACAACACCTGTTAGGTCAGTGAAATGACGTTTGTCCCTGTCTAAGAGGTCCCAGAGACCTGACTCTCAGTACAAATCTTTAGGAAGTCTCCACCAGTGCCCATGGCTATGGAAGAGTGAATGTTCCCTCAGGTTTACCATAGACTTATCTGGAATAATACTCTTCGTATCCTGGGGACTCCAAATAGGTCCTTGATACCTAGTGTAACAGCATGTCTAAAACTTAGAGACCCCAGTGGAATGTTCTTTAGTCCAAAATTTAACTAGATACTTTTCACTTCAGGACTGATCAAGCAAAAAAAAAAGAAAAAAAAAGGAAAGAAAGAAAGAAAGAAAGAAAGAAAGAAAGAAAGAGAAAAAAGAAAAAAAGAAAACATTGTTAGAAGCATTTTTGATGATTTCCTACATAAGGTTAAGCCATAAGGATCGGGGTTTGATGAGGAAATTTAGGCCCAGAAAAGGGAAGTGATTTTCCCAGGGTTATACTATTAAGTATTATGGAGCAATATTGAAGTTTCAGCCAATGCTGCCTCCAAATATATTGCTCTTCCCACTATATTATGCTGCCTCTGCATTATACACATGACAATAATTTTATATTGGTTGGGCAAAAAAAAAATAAACATCTACATACATGTATGCATACATATATACATATATAAATACATGAATGAAGAGATAAATAAGTAAATAAACATGACTGAATGAATAAGTGAATGAATGGATAAGTAAATTGATAGACAAATTTCTAGATAAATGTTTAAACAGATAAATGTCTAAAGATAGATAGATGTCTAAAGCTACTGAAGACATTCTGTTAATGGGACTGATTTTGCCATACCCTTGAAAAAAGCTAAATTCACTAGTGTGAGGACATCTAGCATGCTGACTAAATGACAGGTGTCCTGTCTAGGCCAATCCAACCTCTATCGTCACAAAATAGAAAGGAATGTGCCATATATAGTAAAAAAACAAAACCAAAAAAAAAGAAAGCCCAACAACAATAAAAAAAAAAGGAAAAGGAAAAAGGAAAGAAATCCTCACAAGGAAAATACCCCAGGAAAAACAGCAGAGAACCCATAGAAATGAGGTTACAAAATAGGGGCTCCTAATTCAAAGGACTATTTACCTCAATATTTTGATACTTCAATGGACCTGTGGATCTCATGATATGGACACTCCCTCTGGTGGTATAGATAGTGACTTATTCATGCTTTCTTCTCCTACTCAACTTTTGTACGTGTCTTCTCATAAATCATCCAAGGGGAAGTCACCCAAAACACAAAAAAAAAAAAAAGTCCTCCCAGTTCTGCTCACATGGAGTGAAAAACAATGAAGCATTCAAGTAGTACATTGTTTGTACTATATGACTGGACCACCATCTTTTCTGGTCATATATCTCTCTGACATATTAAATAAAGTGGAATAGTATGAGGAGAGAGAGCTGGACTGCTTTGGGGAAATTGCAAAGCAATCTTAATGGCCAACTCCCTGAAACAAAGGCCTATATTTTTTGCATCAGTATTCTCACACTCATACCATATGACTGTGAATAATGGAGTACCATGGATACCAAAGAATTAAAGTTTCAGATCAATAGATAGAGTCATGGTGCTCAGGCAATGTGTTATCAATGATGAATTATGCAGGAGAAATGGTGCAAATGATAAAATCAGAGATAATTAAAAAGAAGAAATGCTATGAGCTAAAAAGAAGAGAGTAGAAATCTCCAGGCAAAGGAAAAACAAATGATGTAACAACAACAACCTTTCAAAAAAATAGAATAAAACTACTGACAGATCCCCTAGAGTAACTAAGAAGTTTAATAAATGAATTGCAAAAGAATATAAAAAGATAAATAAGAGTTCTCAGAAGAGAATTGAAAAAAAGAAAATAGATGATGGAGAATAGATGGAAGTTTTCATAAAGTAGCAAATACTCTGAAAATAAAATGATGAAAATAGAACACAAAAATAGATATGCAAAAAGAATTTTTAACAAAGTCAAAAGACAGTAAAATTGGAAAATCCTGCAATTTTTTTAAAAGCAACTGGGCTTGAATATAGAGTTGCATGACATAATATGAGATCTACCAATTTTCAAAAAAAAATCATTTCACAAAACAACCACAAAATACCATTTTTGGGGGGAGAGAGGAATCAATATAAGGATTAGAGGGCACAAGTTCAAATCCATAGAACTGGTAATACACTGTCAGACAAGAATTCCAAGTTTAATTCACCAATAAATGTAGTTGCCAAGTGGCAGAGCTTTTGAAGCAAAGAGATATTATCACAAAATATCAAAAAAAATGTATTATCAAGGAACTTCCATTCAAGGAATGCCTTTTGAATTACTCAGCACTACTAATTGGGGGTGAGAGAAAAAATTGGAACAGGACATCCAAAAAAGTGGATAAAAATTGCTTAAACTAACTTATTGCTTGCAGTGCTATGAATTTGTCCCAATGTTCTAGGAAACCTTGAAACTGGGCAAGAAAAGTGATGAAATATCCTTTTATCCAGAGCTCCCACTACTGGGTTTATGACTTAAGAAAATTGATTGAGAAAAAAATAAAAAGAACTTATGTACAAAATATTGAAAGCAATATTGTTTCATAACAGAACCTGGAAGCAATTTATTTCTCCAGTACCTGGGGAACATCTGAACCATAGCATATGAATGTAATGGTAAAAAACTTCAATGTTTTTATCCTATACTTCCTTCTTTTCTCTCTCTGGACTCTCTCTTTGGTGATCTCCTCAGCTACTAAGGGTTCAGTTATGATTTCTATGTATCTCACAAATCTCTTTAACCCAATTATTATCTCTTTCCCAACTATTAGCTCTTATCCTGCATCTTTGACTGCCTACTGAGCCAATGCCATAGGTGGTAGTCCTCATCCTCCCCTTGAAGCCTGCCAAAAATGGCAGGGATTGAAGGATTTGGGGCAGGTTGATGTGGTCTGAGAGCCTGGGACACCAAGACGTTGCTCCTTTGGAGCAAGGAGGTGAAAAGTTCAATATATTAACACTGGAAGGGAACTCACCTGGGCTGTGGGTATCAGAAGTGTGTGAACTGGTCCCTTCTTTTTTTAACTAATTATTCTTGCTAACTATAAGCTAACTCAATGCTTTTTTGTTTTATTTTTCTCCTTTGTTCTTCTAAATGACTGCAAGTGTTGTCAGAATTCTCTAAATTTAGGTGCCCTGGGATTCAATTCTGGTCTCCTTATCCTGGTTTAAGCTCTGTTAAGCATCTACACTTAAATATACCATCAGCATCTCCCATTCAGCATAGCCAAAAGAGAACCCCACTATCTTTTCCCTTAAATTTGTTCTTTCGTATATCCTTCTTTCTGTTGTGGCTGCTCTCCATCCCTTTAGACACCTAGGTTCACAAGTCCAAAATCAACCTTGACTCTTCCCTATGCATCACCATTTCTGATCTTGCCATTTTTACTCAATAGCATCTTGTCCATCTGATTCCTCTCCACTTAAAGTTTTACCTCATCACCTCTCATCTGATTATTGCAGTAGCCTCCCAATGTGTCCCTCTGCTTCCAGTCTCAGCCTTCTCAGATCCATCCTCCACACAGCAGTTAAAAGGATATTCCTAAAGCACAGATCTTATCATGTCAGCTCCCTGCTATATACTCGACAGTGGTTCCTCATGGCATCTAGAAGACAATGCAAACTTCTCAGCTTAGCATTTTAAAATCCTTCATTTCCCTTTATTTCACCTGTGTAAGTCTATTTCACATAATTGCTCTTCATTCACCGTATATTTCACCCAGACATATCTGTGTGCTGTCCCCCAAACTTGACATTCCATCTTCCACCTTGGTGCCTTCTCACCAGCTATCCCTCATACCTCAAATGCACTCTCTTCTCATTCAGTTCTCATGCAATCAATAGCTTCCTTCAGGGCCTAGAGTCAGAAATATCTGACACAAACTTAGCTGTGAAACCCTGAGAAACTCGCTTCACCTCTGTCTGCCTCAGTTTCCTCAACTAGAAAATGGAGAGGATAATTATAAGACCCACCTGCCTGAGTTGTTGTAAAGATCAAATGAGATAATATTTGCAAAGCACTTAGTACACTGTTGGGTACATAGTAGGCATCCAATAATTACTTGTTTCCTTCTTTCCTCTCTTCCTTCCTTCTTTCCCTCCTTCCTCACTTCCTCCCTTCTTTCTTTTCTTTCTTCTTCCCTCCCTCCCTCCTTTCCTTCCTTCTTCTCTCCCTCCCTCCCTCCTTCTCTCCCTTCCTTCCTTCCTCACTTCCTCCCTTCTTCCTTTCCTTCCTTCCTTCCTTCTTTCTTCATATAGGAATCCTTCCAATTCTATTAGTTCTTAGTTCTCTTTCTCTTCAAATGATCTTGCATTCACTTATCTGTTTATCTATCTCCCCCCCCCCCATGTCATCTCCTTGAGGGCAGGGATTAGTTTTATTGTTTCTTTATAGTCTCATTTAGTGCAATATCTTTCACATACCAGACACTTAAATGTTTATTCATTCTTTTTAGTTGAAGTGAATTACTACTGCAGGAGGAAAAACTGAATATAAATAATGCAGAGAATTATGGGAAGGCTCTTGTGAAGTGGAACAGGGAGGGAAGAAAAATCAGAAGACATGGGACTACAGTGACTACAATAATAGAAATTAATTTCTGTTTCTTCTTCTTCTGTTTCTTCTGTTTCTTCTTCTGTTTCTTCTTTTTCTTCTTCTGTTTCTTCTTCTTCTTCTTCTTCTTCATCTTCTTCTTCTTCATCTTCTTCTTCTTCTTCTTCTTCTTCTTCTTCTTGGAAATGGAGGTAAAGGGTTGGTAGAACTCTAATTTCTTTGGTGTAGTGAGTTCACAGTGAGGAAATCCATTTTACCCACACAGATCAGCAACTACTCTATAATTTATAGTAAGATCATAGTTTTACACCTGGAAGAGGCCTTGAGTCTAACTCCTTATTTGACATGTGAGGAAACTGAAGCAAATAGAGGTTAAATGATCAGTCTAGGGTTACATAGGTAGTGTCCAAGCACAAGATTTGAAACCAGATCTTTATGACCCAAGTCAAGTACCTTATCCACTCACCCCTTTGTTTCTAATCAGTAAACCACAAAAGTAATGTTACATGTTCTTTCAGTCTCCCTATTACTATTAAGTGGTAGGCTGTTATGCTTAATTCTTTGGGAAGAGGAGTTTTGTTTGACTGGTCTATAGGAAGTGGACTGTTTCCCAGAAAAATGTATCCCTTAATTTTTTTTAAAAAATAAAATTGAAAAAATCAAAATGCTATAAAATGATACAGATGAAGGTAAACAAATTGATTCAGTAGCCTGGTATGTATTGTGAGGATGGGATATCATGCAGAAACAGGGGAAGTTTTCTACTTTGTAAGATGGTCTGATCATATTCAGTCCCTATGGACAACAAATGTAAAAGCTAGTAGTTCTAACAACAAAAACAGCAACAACAACTTAACTGGGTGATGGGAAAGTGCTCTTTCAGATACATCTAAATCATACCCTAGGGAAAGGGGTTAAAAACAGCCTCCTATTATATTAGATATCTATCTACCAAGCTCCCACTTAAAACTACACTTTGCAACTTATTATCTCTGGCTGTGATTCATGGCAAGTGCTTGGATGCAAGGAACATGGCCCCTTTAACATATCTGTCCTGATCCTGTAATCCATCAGAATTGCCTTTCTTCATGTATGCTCTGCTTCCTGACTAAAAAGAAAAATTGGGGTTGTCTGCATGTCCTCATTCAAAACTCCCAGAATTGCCAGATGCTTTCAATTCAAATGTCTTTATCCTTCAGAAATTTCTGAGATGTGTCATGGGACACATCGCAGTTTGAATAATTTCTTAAAGTCATGCAGAGGGAGCTTGGCATCTTCTGAAAAGCAACCTATGCCATCAAATTGTCCTTGTTACCAGTTCCTCTAGATGAATGAATGAATGAATGAGTAAAATGAAAGTGGGTTAGGATCCTCATGGGAATTTAATCATCACCAAATAGATGGAAGGTTTGAGGCTGATGGATAGGGATAAAAAGGGAATATTGATAATGGTCATTTTGTTTGTCTTTTTGTCCAGACTTGAGATTTCACCTGTGTAGGAAACTACAGATGTGGAGATGCCATCTACCAATGCAAGCCATCAACTCATCTATGATTTAGAGTCTTAGAGAGTTTTCTGAAGGCACTAAGAAGTTATATGACTTCCCCAAGGTCATACAGCCAGTGTGTCTCAGAGAAGGAGTTTTAACCCAGGTCTTCCTGACTTGGAGACCAACTCTCTTTCTGCTACATCTTAATCTGGAGTCCATGGACTTCCTTTGTTATTGTTGTTTTAATATATTTATATTTCAATGCAATCAATTTCCTTCCTAATTCTATGTATTTCATTTTATAAATGTTTTCCCTTTTTTTGGAGACTGCATTACCCTCTTTTACCTAGGTATGTAATGGGGCAGTCACTCACAGACTCCCTCCCATTACTTATCAACCTGTAAGCTTTTGACTCTCTCCCTTTCTGACTTGGGCTGGCTCCCTACTCCTTTGGAAGCCACAACTGGCTTTAGGTCTGCAGCAGCTCAGAACTCCCAAATTCAAGTGATCCACAGTAGCCTCAGCTTCTCCTAGTAGCAAGGATTAAAGGTTTGTGACCCCACAACTGGCTGGCCTTCTATGCATTTGAAAATATGATTCTGAGAAAGGGTCCATAGGCTTCACTAGACAACCAGAGGGGTCTAGCACATGCACAAAAAGGTTATGGGACCCCTGCTATTCACCATTGTGCCTCTCTATGGTTCAGTGACTTTGCTTAGTCAACAAACCAACCATTTACATCATTATTCAAATTCATATTGCTTATTTCTATTAGCTGGAACTAATGACCATATTTACATAATTATAACTTCAAATAGTGAGAATTCAGATATATGTGTCTACTTCAGGGGATTTGTTATTGCCACTAAATGAGACTTAGTTGTATTAAATATGTAATATATGCAAAGGAAACACTATTTAAGATGATAAGGGTGAAAAAAGATTATTAAAATCTATTCCCTGTCCTCAAAGGGTTTACGCTTTGGTGGAGATGATATTATGCATAAAAAATGTACAATATTATAAAAGAATCATATAACACATTGTATAATGATACTAAGAGTAACTATAGGGATGGATCAAGGGATTACAATGAACTGATCTGAAAAGCAACTCAGTGATGGTTTAATCAAGGAATACAGTCCATTGGGCCTCCTTCAGTTGTAAGTGAGGGAGGCTATGAACCAGAATAAAAAACTGTCCCAACAAGAGAGACCAGAAAGGAACTGGACAGGAAAGGCAAGAGTCAGGACAGCAACCATAGGGAACAAAATGTCTTAGTGTTCTACTTTGATAAACAAAGTCAAATATACTAGTCTATCCTTCTCTGCTATTTAGGTTGACCAGAAAGGTCAAAGATGAAGGCTCTAAATTAAATAAATAAGAAAACAAACAAACAAGTGGATGAATGAATACATGAGTAGATTAATGAATGAATGGTTAAATAAGTGAGTAAATAAATTCCAGTCATTTTCAAGAAGTTTTCCTAACCTGGACTATTTTGATTATTTTTGTTTTTCCTAAGCGTGTAAAAGAAATTGTTGACTTCATTCCTTTCTAAAGTAAGCTACATTGCAGAGAAATAAATCCAAAATTCATGTTCTGACAGTGCAATCCTGAACTCCAACATATTAAAATTCCCTTGCATTTAAGCTTGCCTGGGACTTGTGACAGAAATCTTCCCCCTAGTTCCACCTCTTTATGCTCTTCAAACACTCAGTGGACCAGTCAGAATAGATATTGATGGGCATCAAAGCACCCTCTTCTTTCATCAGTGAGTGGTGATGAAAGGACCCCAAGCCACCCAGCAGTGAAAGCCAACATGTTTTCTTGATAATTCAATCATCTACATAATTACAAAGCCAAAGACTACTCACCTCCACATTCCCTTCTCTTATTAAATAAACATTAGTGTCTAGATACAAACCGCAGATTAATCTTCAAAGGCCTCCTTTTTATTATCAGTTGTGTTTCCTCTGAAGCTGAAAGGATCATTTATTGAACATTAGACATAGTTTAAGAGAAAGCGTCTTATGGGTGGTTTACCTGAATGAAGCGGTAAAACTAAAATGACTAAACCTCTTAATTACAACTAAACTTCTTAACGTATGTGTGTATGCATAGATGTATACATAATATGTAATAATATATAATATGTACACGTAAATATATACATATATTCAAAAGTTTAGTTATAATTATAAATTATATGTTACAGTTTTATGTATATATACATATAGGCATATATTCATTTATATATGTATATATATGTAAAATATACACATAAAAACTAAACTTACAGCTAACATCTATAACTGTAACTAAACTTCTGTATATAGGTATATATTATATATTTAGTACACATCATATATAAATTATTATTATTATTATTATTATTATTATTATTATTATTATTATTATACGGCCTCATGTTTTAAATTATTTTAATCATGTTTTTAAATGCGCAGAAGGCCAGCCAGCTATGGGGGCACGAGCCTGTAATCCTTGCTGCTAGGAAAGGCTGAGACTTGAGTCTGGGCATTCAGAGCTGCTGAAGATCTAAAGCCAATGGTGGTTTCCAAAGGAGTAGAGAGCCAGCCCAAGTCAGAAATGGAAAGAGTCAAAGCTTACATGTTGACAAGTAATGGGATGGAGCCTGTCAGTGACTGCCCCATTTCATATCTAAGTAAGATAGGGTGATACGGTCTTCAAAAAGTGGGAGGGGGGGTTATGAAATGAAATACACAGAATTAGGAAGGAAACTGATTTCATTGAAATATAAATATATTATATATAAATGTAAATATATATACATAAAAACTATAACATAACTAATTATAACTAAAAGTCTTCATTATGTTTAACAGCGTAGTGGAAAAGACGCTGGGTTTAGGGCAAGAGGTTGTTTGATCATTTTAGTCATGTCTGACTCTTCATGATGATTTGCCATTTCCTTCTCCAGCACGTTTTACGGATGAGGAAGCTGAGGTAAGCAGGCTTAAGCGACTTGCCCAGGTCACACAGCTAGTGTCCGCAGCCAGATTTGAACTCAGGAAGATGAGCCTTTCTTACTCCAGACCTGGCACTCTATCCACTGTACCACCTGGCTGCCTGAAAAGAGGAACCTGGGTTCAAGTCCTGGTACTGTCTCTAACTACCTTTGTGACCCTGGACAAGTCACTTAACCTCAGTTTCCTCACTTGTAAAATGAGGAAATTGGTCTAAATGGCCTCTGAGGTCCCCTCCATCTCTAGAGTTATGAAATTAAGTAGTAGATATTATAGACCTAGTTCTCACATGTCAAATAAAATTGTCATTAGGAGGATATGAGGATATAAGGCTCTTTGCAAACCTCAAAGTGCTATATAAATGTTAGCTAAGATTAGTTGAAGCACAAACCAGTTACAAATGTGTTTTTCTCCTTAAAAGTGGTAAACTCTTAATTACCTACTCCAGTGTAAAATGGTGGGGGTGATCATAAAATCAAAAAATCTCAGAATTAGAAGGGACAACAAAAGTCATCTAGCCCAACCTACATCTGAACAAGCATCTTCTTTGCATCATAATAGGTGAGTGGTCAGGAAGATTCATCTTCCTGAATTAAAAATCAGGCCTCAGACACTTACTAGCTGTGTGACCCTGGGCAAGTCACTCCATCCTGTTTGCCTCAGTTTCCTCATCTGTCAAATGAACTGGAGAGGAAAATGGAAAACTCCTCCAGGATCTTTGCCAAGGAAACCCCAAATGGGGTCACAAAGAATCGGACACAAATGAAAAGACTGAACAACAGCAGAGACAAGGAAGACATACCTTTTGGGGCAGTCCCTTTCACTTTTGGATAGCTCTAGTCAATAGAAACTTTTGCATCAAGCTTCAGTCTGCCTCTTCAAGGCTTCATGGTTCTAATTTTGGTCTCTGGAGGAAAGCAGAGCATCCTCACCCCTCTTCTGTATGACAGCCTTTCAAATACTTGAAAGCAGCGATCCTCTCCCCACTTTGGATCTCCCTTGACCCTCTCCTCTCTAGGCTAAACACCCTCAGGGATGAGATAACCCATAAGAGCAAATAATTTTACCCTTTAAAATCTTCTAGACTCTCATGGCAGCCTAGAGGCTATTCAAAGCCTGTGTGTGCCCAACACCAGGTATGTTAAGTCTTCCCAAGCTTGAAATAGTTCTGGTGACAAGGCTAAATTCAGAGGGGCTCAGCAGCAATTGGATGGCTATAGTTGGTAACATTTTTGAGGCTCTGTAGATTAATGTCAATGGAAGGAGTGACCCATAACCTAGCTCTGTGTGGCCCTAAGCAAGTAGCGTCAGTGGCAAGACTTGAATTCAGGTCATCTTGACCCTTGATCTGTACCCACTATTTCACGTTGTTTTTCAATGATTTGTTTTTTAACTTTTATTTGTTTTTGTTTTTGTTGTTTTTTTTAATTAATAAGCATATATTTTCTCTCCCCACCTCACCATTGGGATAGGCCACTCTGGGCCTTTCTCCGGGGAGATCAAATAGAGGTACCCAAGGTTCTATAGTGAATAACCACCACATTGTTATTACCCAACCCCAGTAACTCCACACTGCCTCACACTGCATCTAACCCACACCCAGTTCTGGGGCCAGTGCCCCCCCAAGGAAACGCCTTCTACCAATGCCAATCTGCAATTCTTCCCCTCCTTCTAATCCTAAAGAACTGCCCAGGGGCCCTAAGAAGAAAGATGATTTGCTCAGGGTCCCACAGCCAGTCTGCATTAGAGACACGATTTGAACCCAGACGTTGCTGGAGGCTGGTTCTCTATCCATGATACTGCACCAGCCGTGAAAGCTACCCTAATAGCGAAATCAAGCCATAAGAGAGCGAAGATCACTGTCGCCCAACTCCTGGCGTGCCAACAATGCCAAGCTCAGCGGCAAGCATATTCACATGTGAGGCACGCAGCAGGTGTGAGAGTAAGAGGGGGCGGGGGGCTGCTTCTGCTGGCTGTTGATTACTCTCCGGGTAATGGGAAAAGCATTCTGTTCCCATAGCTTTCTGTCATCTATCAATGATAATGGATGCATAATCATTATCAGGCCTACTGAAGCCTTGGCTACTGTGACAGATGTCTTCTCAATTTCATGTCACACACTCTCATTTTTTTTTCTCCTTCTCCCTCTGGAAAATATCTTACATAAAATTCTAGTATTAATGTATCTTCTACGATGTTTATATCAAACATTGACAGTAGTGATCAATCTCTTCACTTCAAATGAAAAGCTAATTAGCAGCGATGCACCAAATGTGCCAGTACATGCACTCAGAATTCACCCAGTGTACGGGGCACATTGTCAGAAGGTGCCAAGGCAACATGAAGCTAACCTCTGCCTGGGAGGTTTTAGGGGTTGTTGTTGTCGTTAGATGTTTAAATATTTGGGGCTTGATGATACACTAACGAACCATGGTGTTCTTCATTAATTCAATTCAATTTAGATTGATTCAATAAACATTTACTCACCACCTACAATGGATGAGGCACTGGCCCCAGAACTGGGGATGAGTTAGATGAAATTCGGGCTAGTGTTGTTAAAAGGATTAGATAACCATAGAGTGGTGGTTAATCATTATGAAACCTTGGAAAATTCAGTTGATCTCCCTGGGCCTCACTTTCCTCATCTGTAAAATGAAAAGACTAGGCAATAAGGCCACCTAAGATCCTATGGCCCCATGAATAAGTGAAAGTAGTTCTATTTACTCCATAATTAA
>NW_020951759.1:0-12704 GCF_900497805.2 Vombatus ursinus
GAAAGACTGTAAGGGAAAAGGAAGTGCTGCCAAAAAAAAAAAAAAAAAGTCCCTTCTCCTGACAGTAATTGTATAAAGAAAAAAAAAGGAAAGTCCAAAGGTCACCCATTCTCCGTACAACACTCAATTTTGAGATTGGAATCACGGGCTGTCCTCAAATGTCAAGGGCTCCAAGTTTGCGTTAGATATCAGAATTATCTCTGAGGTTGCTATCCATTCACTCTAAAGCCTTTGGTATACTTAGACTTGGATCTGAAATGGAATTGACCAACACAAAAACCCCCACCCCACCCCACCCCCCAAAAAAGGGAAAACAAGGGCGTTACAAAATCATTTCCCTCAGAACTCGATTTCTTTTTGTTCTTTGTAGTGTCTTTGATGTCAGCCAAAGCCTTTATGTTCCACACAGAGGCTTTGGTGCATGCAAAGTAAAAATGTCTTTGGTTTGAGGTTTCAAAATGTAGCATTTTTTTAATTAAAAAAAGAAATCTGTTTTGGGTAATTCTGTGACCACCAATAAATAGCTTATTTCCCCTTGAATGAACGACATAAGTTATACTGCATTGTGATAAAGATGAAGAGAAATCATCTCATCTAAGTAAGCTAACAACTCTAGTTTTTCATCTTTCGATAATGCAAGCCCTAGTGACCTGTTCTCTGTTCTTTTTCTCCTGTTCCATTTCACTGTTTTCATTAAAGAATAATTTACTTGTTTAAGAAGCTATGCAAAGAACAGCATTAGGAATCAGGAAATCAGGATGGGTCTGTCTGCAAAACAACTCATTCATTATAAAATATTGGATTCACTATTTCTTATTTTCACCATCTGGCACCAAGGATGAACAACACCTGTTAGGTCAGTGAAATGACGTTTGTCCCTGTCTAAGAGGTCCCAGAGACCTGACTCTCAGTACAAATCTTTAGGAAGTCTCCACCAGTGCCCATGGCTATGGAAGAGTGAATGTTCCCTCAGGTTTACCATAGACTTATCTGGAATAATACTCTTCGTATCCTGGGGACTCCAAATAGGTCCTTGATACCTAGTGTAACAGCATGTCTAAAACTTAGAGACCCCAGTGGAATGTTCTTTAGTCCAAAATTTAACTAGATACTTTTCACTTCAGGACTGATCAAGCAAAAAAAAAAGAAAAAAAAAGGAAAGAAAGAAAGAAAGAAAGAAAGAAAGAAAGAAAGAGAAAAAAGAAAAAAAGAAAACATTGTTAGAAGCATTTTTGATGATTTCCTACATAAGGTTAAGCCATAAGGATCGGGGTTTGATGAGGAAATTTAGGCCCAGAAAAGGGAAGTGATTTTCCCAGGGTTATACTATTAAGTATTATGGAGCAATATTGAAGTTTCAGCCAATGCTGCCTCCAAATATATTGCTCTTCCCACTATATTATGCTGCCTCTGCATTATACACATGACAATAATTTTATATTGGTTGGGCAAAAAAAAAATAAACATCTACATACATGTATGCATACATATATACATATATAAATACATGAATGAAGAGATAAATAAGTAAATAAACATGACTGAATGAATAAGTGAATGAATGGATAAGTAAATTGATAGACAAATTTCTAGATAAATGTTTAAACAGATAAATGTCTAAAGATAGATAGATGTCTAAAGCTACTGAAGACATTCTGTTAATGGGACTGATTTTGCCATACCCTTGAAAAAAGCTAAATTCACTAGTGTGAGGACATCTAGCATGCTGACTAAATGACAGGTGTCCTGTCTAGGCCAATCCAACCTCTATCGTCACAAAATAGAAAGGAATGTGCCATATATAGTAAAAAAACAAAACCAAAAAAAAAGAAAGCCCAACAACAATAAAAAAAAAAGGAAAAGGAAAAAGGAAAGAAATCCTCACAAGGAAAATACCCCAGGAAAAACAGCAGAGAACCCATAGAAATGAGGTTACAAAATAGGGGCTCCTAATTCAAAGGACTATTTACCTCAATATTTTGATACTTCAATGGACCTGTGGATCTCATGATATGGACACTCCCTCTGGTGGTATAGATAGTGACTTATTCATGCTTTCTTCTCCTACTCAACTTTTGTACGTGTCTTCTCATAAATCATCCAAGGGGAAGTCACCCAAAACACAAAAAAAAAAAAAAAGTCCTCCCAGTTCTGCTCACATGGAGTGAAAAACAATGAAGCATTCAAGTAGTACATTGTTTGTACTATATGACTGGACCACCATCTTTTCTGGTCATATATCTCTCTGACATATTAAATAAAGTGGAATAGTATGAGGAGAGAGAGCTGGACTGCTTTGGGGAAATTGCAAAGCAATCTTAATGGCCAACTCCCTGAAACAAAGGCCTATATTTTTTGCATCAGTATTCTCACACTCATACCATATGACTGTGAATAATGGAGTACCATGGATACCAAAGAATTAAAGTTTCAGATCAATAGATAGAGTCATGGTGCTCAGGCAATGTGTTATCAATGATGAATTATGCAGGAGAAATGGTGCAAATGATAAAATCAGAGATAATTAAAAAGAAGAAATGCTATGAGCTAAAAAGAAGAGAGTAGAAATCTCCAGGCAAAGGAAAAACAAATGATGTAACAACAACAACCTTTCAAAAAAATAGAATAAAACTACTGACAGATCCCCTAGAGTAACTAAGAAGTTTAATAAATGAATTGCAAAAGAATATAAAAAGATAAATAAGAGTTCTCAGAAGAGAATTGAAAAAAAGAAAATAGATGATGGAGAATAGATGGAAGTTTTCATAAAGTAGCAAATACTCTGAAAATAAAATGATGAAAATAGAACACAAAAATAGATATGCAAAAAGAATTTTTAACAAAGTCAAAAGACAGTAAAATTGGAAAATCCTGCAATTTTTTTAAAAGCAACTGGGCTTGAATATAGAGTTGCATGACATAATATGAGATCTACCAATTTTCAAAAAAAAATCATTTCACAAAACAACCACAAAATACCATTTTTGGGGGGAGAGAGGAATCAATATAAGGATTAGAGGGCACAAGTTCAAATCCATAGAACTGGTAATACACTGTCAGACAAGAATTCCAAGTTTAATTCACCAATAAATGTAGTTGCCAAGTGGCAGAGCTTTTGAAGCAAAGAGATATTATCACAAAATATCAAAAAAAATGTATTATCAAGGAACTTCCATTCAAGGAATGCCTTTTGAATTACTCAGCACTACTAATTGGGGGTGAGAGAAAAAATTGGAACAGGACATCCAAAAAAGTGGATAAAAATTGCTTAAACTAACTTATTGCTTGCAGTGCTATGAATTTGTCCCAATGTTCTAGGAAACCTTGAAACTGGGCAAGAAAAGTGATGAAATATCCTTTTATCCAGAGCTCCCACTACTGGGTTTATGACTTAAGAAAATTGATTGAGAAAAAAATAAAAAGAACTTATGTACAAAATATTGAAAGCAATATTGTTTCATAACAGAACCTGGAAGCAATTTATTTCTCCAGTACCTGGGGAACATCTGAACCATAGCATATGAATGTAATGGTAAAAAACTTCAATGTTTTTATCCTATACTTCCTTCTTTTCTCTCTCTGGACTCTCTCTTTGGTGATCTCCTCAGCTACTAAGGGTTCAGTTATGATTTCTATGTATCTCACAAATCTCTTTAACCCAATTATTATCTCTTTCCCAACTATTAGCTCTTATCCTGCATCTTTGACTGCCTACTGAGCCAATGCCATAGGTGGTAGTCCTCATCCTCCCCTTGAAGCCTGCCAAAAATGGCAGGGATTGAAGGATTTGGGGCAGGTTGATGTGGTCTGAGAGCCTGGGACACCAAGACGTTGCTCCTTTGGAGCAAGGAGGTGAAAAGTTCAATATATTAACACTGGAAGGGAACTCACCTGGGCTGTGGGTATCAGAAGTGTGTGAACTGGTCCCTTCTTTTTTTAACTAATTATTCTTGCTAACTATAAGCTAACTCAATGCTTTTTTGTTTTATTTTTCTCCTTTGTTCTTCTAAATGACTGCAAGTGTTGTCAGAATTCTCTAAATTTAGGTGCCCTGGGATTCAATTCTGGTCTCCTTATCCTGGTTTAAGCTCTGTTAAGCATCTACACTTAAATATACCATCAGCATCTCCCATTCAGCATAGCCAAAAGAGAACCCCACTATCTTTTCCCTTAAATTTGTTCTTTCGTATATCCTTCTTTCTGTTGTGGCTGCTCTCCATCCCTTTAGACACCTAGGTTCACAAGTCCAAAATCAACCTTGACTCTTCCCTATGCATCACCATTTCTGATCTTGCCATTTTTACTCAATAGCATCTTGTCCATCTGATTCCTCTCCACTTAAAGTTTTACCTCATCACCTCTCATCTGATTATTGCAGTAGCCTCCCAATGTGTCCCTCTGCTTCCAGTCTCAGCCTTCTCAGATCCATCCTCCACACAGCAGTTAAAAGGATATTCCTAAAGCACAGATCTTATCATGTCAGCTCCCTGCTATATACTCGACAGTGGTTCCTCATGGCATCTAGAAGACAATGCAAACTTCTCAGCTTAGCATTTTAAAATCCTTCATTTCCCTTTATTTCACCTGTGTAAGTCTATTTCACATAATTGCTCTTCATTCACCGTATATTTCACCCAGACATATCTGTGTGCTGTCCCCCAAACTTGACATTCCATCTTCCACCTTGGTGCCTTCTCACCAGCTATCCCTCATACCTCAAATGCACTCTCTTCTCATTCAGTTCTCATGCAATCAATAGCTTCCTTCAGGGCCTAGAGTCAGAAATATCTGACACAAACTTAGCTGTGAAACCCTGAGAAACTCGCTTCACCTCTGTCTGCCTCAGTTTCCTCAACTAGAAAATGGAGAGGATAATTATAAGACCCACCTGCCTGAGTTGTTGTAAAGATCAAATGAGATAATATTTGCAAAGCACTTAGTACACTGTTGGGTACATAGTAGGCATCCAATAATTACTTGTTTCCTTCTTTCCTCTCTTCCTTCCTTCTTTCCCTCCTTCCTCACTTCCTCCCTTCTTTCTTTTCTTTCTTCTTCCCTCCCTCCCTCCTTTCCTTCCTTCTTCTCTCCCTCCCTCCCTCCTTCTCTCCCTTCCTTCCTTCCTCACTTCCTCCCTTCTTCCTTTCCTTCCTTCCTTCCTTCTTTCTTCATATAGGAATCCTTCCAATTCTATTAGTTCTTAGTTCTCTTTCTCTTCAAATGATCTTGCATTCACTTATCTGTTTATCTATCTCCCCCCCCCCATGTCATCTCCTTGAGGGCAGGGATTAGTTTTATTGTTTCTTTATAGTCTCATTTAGTGCAATATCTTTCACATACCAGACACTTAAATGTTTATTCATTCTTTTTAGTTGAAGTGAATTACTACTGCAGGAGGAAAAACTGAATATAAATAATGCAGAGAATTATGGGAAGGCTCTTGTGAAGTGGAACAGGGAGGGAAGAAAAATCAGAAGACATGGGACTACAGTGACTACAATAATAGAAATTAATTTCTGTTTCTTCTTCTTCTGTTTCTTCTGTTTCTTCTTCTGTTTCTTCTTTTTCTTCTTCTGTTTCTTCTTCTTCTTCTTCTTCTTCATCTTCTTCTTCTTCATCTTCTTCTTCTTCTTCTTCTTCTTCTTCTTCTTGGAAATGGAGGTAAAGGGTTGGTAGAACTCTAATTTCTTTGGTGTAGTGAGTTCACAGTGAGGAAATCCATTTTACCCACACAGATCAGCAACTACTCTATAATTTATAGTAAGATCATAGTTTTACACCTGGAAGAGGCCTTGAGTCTAACTCCTTATTTGACATGTGAGGAAACTGAAGCAAATAGAGGTTAAATGATCAGTCTAGGGTTACATAGGTAGTGTCCAAGCACAAGATTTGAAACCAGATCTTTATGACCCAAGTCAAGTACCTTATCCACTCACCCCTTTGTTTCTAATCAGTAAACCACAAAAGTAATGTTACATGTTCTTTCAGTCTCCCTATTACTATTAAGTGGTAGGCTGTTATGCTTAATTCTTTGGGAAGAGGAGTTTTGTTTGACTGGTCTATAGGAAGTGGACTGTTTCCCAGAAAAATGTATCCCTTAATTTTTTTTAAAAAATAAAATTGAAAAAATCAAAATGCTATAAAATGATACAGATGAAGGTAAACAAATTGATTCAGTAGCCTGGTATGTATTGTGAGGATGGGATATCATGCAGAAACAGGGGAAGTTTTCTACTTTGTAAGATGGTCTGATCATATTCAGTCCCTATGGACAACAAATGTAAAAGCTAGTAGTTCTAACAACAAAAACAGCAACAACAACTTAACTGGGTGATGGGAAAGTGCTCTTTCAGATACATCTAAATCATACCCTAGGGAAAGGGGTTAAAAACAGCCTCCTATTATATTAGATATCTATCTACCAAGCTCCCACTTAAAACTACACTTTGCAACTTATTATCTCTGGCTGTGATTCATGGCAAGTGCTTGGATGCAAGGAACATGGCCCCTTTAACATATCTGTCCTGATCCTGTAATCCATCAGAATTGCCTTTCTTCATGTATGCTCTGCTTCCTGACTAAAAAGAAAAATTGGGGTTGTCTGCATGTCCTCATTCAAAACTCCCAGAATTGCCAGATGCTTTCAATTCAAATGTCTTTATCCTTCAGAAATTTCTGAGATGTGTCATGGGACACATCGCAGTTTGAATAATTTCTTAAAGTCATGCAGAGGGAGCTTGGCATCTTCTGAAAAGCAACCTATGCCATCAAATTGTCCTTGTTACCAGTTCCTCTAGATGAATGAATGAATGAATGAGTAAAATGAAAGTGGGTTAGGATCCTCATGGGAATTTAATCATCACCAAATAGATGGAAGGTTTGAGGCTGATGGATAGGGATAAAAAGGGAATATTGATAATGGTCATTTTGTTTGTCTTTTTGTCCAGACTTGAGATTTCACCTGTGTAGGAAACTACAGATGTGGAGATGCCATCTACCAATGCAAGCCATCAACTCATCTATGATTTAGAGTCTTAGAGAGTTTTCTGAAGGCACTAAGAAGTTATATGACTTCCCCAAGGTCATACAGCCAGTGTGTCTCAGAGAAGGAGTTTTAACCCAGGTCTTCCTGACTTGGAGACCAACTCTCTTTCTGCTACATCTTAATCTGGAGTCCATGGACTTCCTTTGTTATTGTTGTTTTAATATATTTATATTTCAATGCAATCAATTTCCTTCCTAATTCTATGTATTTCATTTTATAAATGTTTTCCCTTTTTTTGGAGACTGCATTACCCTCTTTTACCTAGGTATGTAATGGGGCAGTCACTCACAGACTCCCTCCCATTACTTATCAACCTGTAAGCTTTTGACTCTCTCCCTTTCTGACTTGGGCTGGCTCCCTACTCCTTTGGAAGCCACAACTGGCTTTAGGTCTGCAGCAGCTCAGAACTCCCAAATTCAAGTGATCCACAGTAGCCTCAGCTTCTCCTAGTAGCAAGGATTAAAGGTTTGTGACCCCACAACTGGCTGGCCTTCTATGCATTTGAAAATATGATTCTGAGAAAGGGTCCATAGGCTTCACTAGACAACCAGAGGGGTCTAGCACATGCACAAAAAGGTTATGGGACCCCTGCTATTCACCATTGTGCCTCTCTATGGTTCAGTGACTTTGCTTAGTCAACAAACCAACCATTTACATCATTATTCAAATTCATATTGCTTATTTCTATTAGCTGGAACTAATGACCATATTTACATAATTATAACTTCAAATAGTGAGAATTCAGATATATGTGTCTACTTCAGGGGATTTGTTATTGCCACTAAATGAGACTTAGTTGTATTAAATATGTAATATATGCAAAGGAAACACTATTTAAGATGATAAGGGTGAAAAAAGATTATTAAAATCTATTCCCTGTCCTCAAAGGGTTTACGCTTTGGTGGAGATGATATTATGCATAAAAAATGTACAATATTATAAAAGAATCATATAACACATTGTATAATGATACTAAGAGTAACTATAGGGATGGATCAAGGGATTACAATGAACTGATCTGAAAAGCAACTCAGTGATGGTTTAATCAAGGAATACAGTCCATTGGGCCTCCTTCAGTTGTAAGTGAGGGAGGCTATGAACCAGAATAAAAAACTGTCCCAACAAGAGAGACCAGAAAGGAACTGGACAGGAAAGGCAAGAGTCAGGACAGCAACCATAGGGAACAAAATGTCTTAGTGTTCTACTTTGATAAACAAAGTCAAATATACTAGTCTATCCTTCTCTGCTATTTAGGTTGACCAGAAAGGTCAAAGATGAAGGCTCTAAATTAAATAAATAAGAAAACAAACAAACAAGTGGATGAATGAATACATGAGTAGATTAATGAATGAATGGTTAAATAAGTGAGTAAATAAATTCCAGTCATTTTCAAGAAGTTTTCCTAACCTGGACTATTTTGATTATTTTTGTTTTTCCTAAGCGTGTAAAAGAAATTGTTGACTTCATTCCTTTCTAAAGTAAGCTACATTGCAGAGAAATAAATCCAAAATTCATGTTCTGACAGTGCAATCCTGAACTCCAACATATTAAAATTCCCTTGCATTTAAGCTTGCCTGGGACTTGTGACAGAAATCTTCCCCCTAGTTCCACCTCTTTATGCTCTTCAAACACTCAGTGGACCAGTCAGAATAGATATTGATGGGCATCAAAGCACCCTCTTCTTTCATCAGTGAGTGGTGATGAAAGGACCCCAAGCCACCCAGCAGTGAAAGCCAACATGTTTTCTTGATAATTCAATCATCTACATAATTACAAAGCCAAAGACTACTCACCTCCACATTCCCTTCTCTTATTAAATAAACATTAGTGTCTAGATACAAACCGCAGATTAATCTTCAAAGGCCTCCTTTTTATTATCAGTTGTGTTTCCTCTGAAGCTGAAAGGATCATTTATTGAACATTAGACATAGTTTAAGAGAAAGCGTCTTATGGGTGGTTTACCTGAATGAAGCGGTAAAACTAAAATGACTAAACCTCTTAATTACAACTAAACTTCTTAACGTATGTGTGTATGCATAGATGTATACATAATATGTAATAATATATAATATGTACACGTAAATATATACATATATTCAAAAGTTTAGTTATAATTATAAATTATATGTTACAGTTTTATGTATATATACATATAGGCATATATTCATTTATATATGTATATATATGTAAAATATACACATAAAAACTAAACTTACAGCTAACATCTATAACTGTAACTAAACTTCTGTATATAGGTATATATTATATATTTAGTACACATCATATATAAATTATTATTATTATTATTATTATTATTATTATTATTATTATTATTATTATACGGCCTCATGTTTTAAATTATTTTAATCATGTTTTTAAATGCGCAGAAGGCCAGCCAGCTATGGGGGCACGAGCCTGTAATCCTTGCTGCTAGGAAAGGCTGAGACTTGAGTCTGGGCATTCAGAGCTGCTGAAGATCTAAAGCCAATGGTGGTTTCCAAAGGAGTAGAGAGCCAGCCCAAGTCAGAAATGGAAAGAGTCAAAGCTTACATGTTGACAAGTAATGGGATGGAGCCTGTCAGTGACTGCCCCATTTCATATCTAAGTAAGATAGGGTGATACGGTCTTCAAAAAGTGGGAGGGGGGGTTATGAAATGAAATACACAGAATTAGGAAGGAAACTGATTTCATTGAAATATAAATATATTATATATAAATGTAAATATATATACATAAAAACTATAACATAACTAATTATAACTAAAAGTCTTCATTATGTTTAACAGCGTAGTGGAAAAGACGCTGGGTTTAGGGCAAGAGGTTGTTTGATCATTTTAGTCATGTCTGACTCTTCATGATGATTTGCCATTTCCTTCTCCAGCACGTTTTACGGATGAGGAAGCTGAGGTAAGCAGGCTTAAGCGACTTGCCCAGGTCACACAGCTAGTGTCCGCAGCCAGATTTGAACTCAGGAAGATGAGCCTTTCTTACTCCAGACCTGGCACTCTATCCACTGTACCACCTGGCTGCCTGAAAAGAGGAACCTGGGTTCAAGTCCTGGTACTGTCTCTAACTACCTTTGTGACCCTGGACAAGTCACTTAACCTCAGTTTCCTCACTTGTAAAATGAGGAAATTGGTCTAAATGGCCTCTGAGGTCCCCTCCATCTCTAGAGTTATGAAATTAAGTAGTAGATATTATAGACCTAGTTCTCACATGTCAAATAAAATTGTCATTAGGAGGATATGAGGATATAAGGCTCTTTGCAAACCTCAAAGTGCTATATAAATGTTAGCTAAGATTAGTTGAAGCACAAACCAGTTACAAATGTGTTTTTCTCCTTAAAAGTGGTAAACTCTTAATTACCTACTCCAGTGTAAAATGGTGGGGGTGATCATAAAATCAAAAAATCTCAGAATTAGAAGGGACAACAAAAGTCATCTAGCCCAACCTACATCTGAACAAGCATCTTCTTTGCATCATAATAGGTGAGTGGTCAGGAAGATTCATCTTCCTGAATTAAAAATCAGGCCTCAGACACTTACTAGCTGTGTGACCCTGGGCAAGTCACTCCATCCTGTTTGCCTCAGTTTCCTCATCTGTCAAATGAACTGGAGAGGAAAATGGAAAACTCCTCCAGGATCTTTGCCAAGGAAACCCCAAATGGGGTCACAAAGAATCGGACACAAATGAAAAGACTGAACAACAGCAGAGACAAGGAAGACATACCTTTTGGGGCAGTCCCTTTCACTTTTGGATAGCTCTAGTCAATAGAAACTTTTGCATCAAGCTTCAGTCTGCCTCTTCAAGGCTTCATGGTTCTAATTTTGGTCTCTGGAGGAAAGCAGAGCATCCTCACCCCTCTTCTGTATGACAGCCTTTCAAATACTTGAAAGCAGCGATCCTCTCCCCACTTTGGATCTCCCTTGACCCTCTCCTCTCTAGGCTAAACACCCTCAGGGATGAGATAACCCATAAGAGCAAATAATTTTACCCTTTAAAATCTTCTAGACTCTCATGGCAGCCTAGAGGCTATTCAAAGCCTGTGTGTGCCCAACACCAGGTATGTTAAGTCTTCCCAAGCTTGAAATAGTTCTGGTGACAAGGCTAAATTCAGAGGGGCTCAGCAGCAATTGGATGGCTATAGTTGGTAACATTTTTGAGGCTCTGTAGATTAATGTCAATGGAAGGAGTGACCCATAACCTAGCTCTGTGTGGCCCTAAGCAAGTAGCGTCAGTGGCAAGACTTGAATTCAGGTCATCTTGACCCTTGATCTGTACCCACTATTTCACGTTGTTTTTCAATGATTTGTTTTTTAACTTTTATTTGTTTTTGTTTTTGTTGTTTTTTTTAATTAATAAGCATATATTTTCTCTCCCCACCTCACCATTGGGATAGGCCACTCTGGGCCTTTCTCCGGGGAGATCAAATAGAGGTACCCAAGGTTCTATAGTGAATAACCACCACATTGTTATTACCCAACCCCAGTAACTCCACACTGCCTCACACTGCATCTAACCCACACCCAGTTCTGGGGCCAGTGCCCCCCCAAGGAAACGCCTTCTACCAATGCCAATCTGCAATTCTTCCCCTCCTTCTAATCCTAAAGAACTGCCCAGGGGCCCTAAGAAGAAAGATGATTTGCTCAGGGTCCCACAGCCAGTCTGCATTAGAGACACGATTTGAACCCAGACGTTGCTGGAGGCTGGTTCTCTATCCATGATACTGCACCAGCCGTGAAAGCTACCCTAATAGCGAAATCAAGCCATAAGAGAGCGAAGATCACTGTCGCCCAACTCCTGGCGTGCCAACAATGCCAAGCTCAGCGGCAAGCATATTCACATGTGAGGCACGCAGCAGGTGTGAGAGTAAGAGGGGGCGGGGGGCTGCTTCTGCTGGCTGTTGATTACTCTCCGGGTAATGGGAAAAGCATTCTGTTCCCATAGCTTTCTGTCATCTATCAATGATAATGGATGCATAATCATTATCAGGCCTACTGAAGCCTTGGCTACTGTGACAGATGTCTTCTCAATTTCATGTCACACACTCTCATTTTTTTTTCTCCTTCTCCCTCTGGAAAATATCTTACATAAAATTCTAGTATTAATGTATCTTCTACGATGTTTATATCAAACATTGACAGTAGTGATCAATCTCTTCACTTCAAATGAAAAGCTAATTAGCAGCGATGCACCAAATGTGCCAGTACATGCACTCAGAATTCACCCAGTGTACGGGGCACATTGTCAGAAGGTGCCAAGGCAACATGAAGCTAACCTCTGCCTGGGAGGTTTTAGGGGTTGTTGTTGTCGTTAGATGTTTAAATATTTGGGGCTTGATGATACACTAACGAACCATGGTGTTCTTCATTAATTCAATTCAATTTAGATTGATTCAATAAACATTTACTCACCACCTACAATGGATGAGGCACTGGCCCCAGAACTGGGGATGAGTTAGATGAAATTCGGGCTAGTGTTGTTAAAAGGATTAGATAACCATAGAGTGGTGGTTAATCATTATGAAACCTTGGAAAATTCAGTTGATCTCCCTGGGCCTCACTTTCCTCATCTGTAAAATGAAAAGACTAGGCAATAAGGCCACCTAAGATCCTATGGCCCCATGAATAAGTGAAAGTAGTTCTATTTACTCCATAATTAA
>NW_020951760.1:0-13335 GCF_900497805.2 Vombatus ursinus
GTGTGTGTGTGTGTGTGTGTGTGTGTGTGTGTGTGTGTGTGTGTGTGTATGTGTATATATATATATATATATGTGTGTGTATATATATATATATATGTATATATATATGTATATATGTATGAAGGTAGGTGACTCAGTGGACAGAGTGCCAAGCCTGGAGTCATGAAGACTTGAGTTCAAATGTGACCTCAGACACTTTCTAGCTGTGTGACCCTGTTTGCCTCAGTTTCCTCATCTGTAAAATGGGCTGGAGATAGAAATGGCAAACCACTTTAGTATCTTTTCCAAGGAATCCCCAAAAGGGGTCACCAAGAGTCAGACATGACTGAAAATGACTGAACAACAACAACAACAAAATATATATGTGTGTGTAGTGTATGCATGTATATACATGTAGTATATGGACATGCAAGTGCATGCATATATACATGTATAACATATGTATACATACACATGTGTGAGTCATGGAATACTCTAATGTCTGTAGAATTGATGGTCACACAAAGAACAATGGTGAAACTGATGGTGGGCATAAGCAACCTACAAGACATTACATCTAAGAAGTTAACTCAGCAGAAGGGAGATAAAGGCTGCACTGGACACATAGTCATACATACACTTGCACACACATGCATGCACAAGCCTGACACAGAAAGCTACTGGTTCTTTAGAAAAAAAGTAATGTTCGGGGAAGCTAGCTGGTGCAGTGGATAGAGCTCCAGCCTTGGAGTCAGGAGGACCTGAGTTCAAATCCAACCTCAGACACTTGACACTTCCTAGCTATGTCACCCTGGGCAGGACACTAAACCCAAATTGCCTTGGAAAAAAAAAAAAAAAAAAAAGATAGCAATAAAAAAAAACAATGTTCTTGAGTTTCTTTAGTTTGCCAAGGAAGTGACCAGAAAGCTCAAATAAAGGCTTTTCAAAAGCTCTGACAACCTCAGTCGTGCTGAAATTATTTATAAAGAGTTTAGTACAGGGTTTTTTAATATGCACTTTTAATATTTTATTTTATTGCTCTGACAGTAAGTGGGAGGTAAGTTGGAAGGAAAGGTGGAAAATGTAATCTTGGTACGGATGGGTCTAGAATTTTCAGGAACAGTTCTATTCTCTAGCATCTGAGATCAATTTCCTATAATGACATAGAATATAAACATGCTAAATGCAGCACCTTGAAACCAAAGAACCATTTATTATCAGGTAAATCTGTCACTGACTTTCATTTATCCTTCCACCCATTAGAGAAGGGAGCTTGGTTATGTAAAAACAAGCATTTGATATCTGGAGAATGGTGTTTAAATGTGAAGATGACCTTTTCATGCTTATTAAAGAGAGGTGCAAGGTCCTAGAGGAAGTCAAGGGGAAGGATCGCCTGTACACAGAAAGCAGGGGTGCCATTTTCTATAGGTCAATTCAATTCAATTCAAGGAGCATTCGTTAAGCTCCTACTATGTGCCAGCCCGAGATCTATGTGGGGGAAATACAAATTAATCAAACAATTAAGAAGCATTTATTAATCTCCTATGTACTATACACAGTGATGTGCTGAGGATATCAATCAATCAATCAATAAGTATTATGTACCTATTATGTGCTAAGCGCAATGCTAGGCACTGGTGATACAAAGATTAAAAAAAAAAGTTTGCCACTCAAGATGGACTTTTGCACATAATAGTGCACACAGAATGTAGGTAAAATAAACACAAGGCAAATTTGAGAAGTACACAAGTAGTGGGGCAGCTAGGTGGATCAGCAGATAGAACACCAGGCTTGGAGTCAGGAAGACCTGAGTTCAAATCCAGCCTCAGACACTTACTAAGTGTGTGACCATGGGTAAGTCACTTAACCCTGTTTGCCTCAGTTTCCTCATCTGTCAAATGAGCTGGAGAAGGAAATGCAAACCATTCCAGCATCTCTGCCAAGAAAACTCCAAATGAGGTCAAGAAGAGTCAGACACGACTAAAACAACTGAACAGCAATAGCACTAGTACTGGAATGCAGAGGTGGAGAATCAGGAAAAAAACATAAAAAGTGCTACCTAAACTGAGTTTTGAAAGAAACTAGGTGGAGATAAGGAGAATTTTGCAGCATGGAAGATGATCAACATAGTCAGTCAGTCTATAAACATTTATTGTGTCTTCAAGTTTCTACTTCATCCTATAAACAGTAGAGAACCATGAAGAAAGACAAAAAGGCAATTGACTTCAAGGAGCATATACTCTATTGGAACAAAGGAGGATTCACAGAGGAAAGTGGGATAGTCATACTCAGATGCATAACCAGCAATTTTTGCAAATTGAGAGTCAAACAGCATGAAACACATCCTGAAATCAACTTATTAAGACAAATTCGAGACACAAAGCTCTATGAGAAGAGAATGCCCAGGATACCATGAAGACACTTTTTGAGAGGCTGAGGGAAAAACTCGGGTGAGGTCAAGCCAAGGAGGAACTCAAATGACTTGTGGCCACTGGAAAAAAAGAAGTACGCTAGCTAGTCGCTTCCTAATTATTTTTGCTAACTAAATGTTCACTTCAGTTGTGTCTATGATGCCAAGAAATGTAACTGTTGTCAGTGTAGTCCAAATTTTAGTGCTCTGGGAAAAAGTCCTGGCAAGCCCTTCCTAGTTATTGCACTGGTCATATTTATCAGTTCAAGAGATATTCATTAAGCCTAATGTGTTTAAGACACAGGGATAAAAGAAAATAAAAAAAAAATTACAAAATTCCTGCCCTCTAGAAGCCCAAATTTTACTGATAGGGAAGGGACAAGGATGCATTATGTCCACGGAAAGCTAGACTACAAGATACAAAGCGGTGGAGAAAAGCAAAATACCCAGATGAAATGCTGTAGCAAAACTTGAGGAAAGAGAGAACATTTTTATCTGGCCAGGTGGGGGTGGGAGGTTGGGATACTTTGGAGAAGTTATATGAAAGAATGACTTGTAAACTTGGCCTTAAATGAAAAGAAAAATTTCAGTAGCTAGAGATGGAGTGAGTTCTAGGAATAGAGGACGGTCTTGACATAGAAGCAGGAGAGCAAAATTAGGGAGCTGCAATTATTAGATTATTAGAAAGGAAACATTATGAAAAAAGCTGGAAGGATGAGTTAGTAATAGTTGGTGGAAAGCTTCAAATACCAAACTGAAAAGTGTGTTTTAGTCTAAAAGCATTAGGGAATCACTGAAGGTTTTTAAGCAGGGGAGTAACATAGTCAGACCTGTGTCTTAGTTAAAATATTGAACAGATGAAAACTTTTTGAACTTTTTGGTGAGGGAGGGAAACATGCTTTCATTTCCCCAAAGCCTTGAGGTTGCTAGTGGGAGAAGACATGAATACGTCCTGATAGTTATAAATACACCTTCTACTCAATAATGCCACCATTGGGCATATGCACCAGAGAGGTCAAACACAGAAGGAAAGATCTAATACATACAAAAACACCTACAACATCATCAGGCCTGGATGAACTATACCTCAGAGTACAAAAAATAATTAAAATATGTGAGCTAGAGACATTCAGGGACTTTTGAAGACCTGAAAATTATAAACCAGCAAACTTTACTTTGATTCCTGGCAAAAATAGAGAACATAAATTAAAGGGATAGTTAGCAGCTATTTAGAAAAAGGAAGCAACAATCATAAATAGCCAGAGGAGCTTCAGGACAGACTGACCTTATTTCCTGTTTTTGTCCTGGTAGACTAGTCAATCAAAGGAGTGTTCTAGACAGAACTTGCCTAGATTATAGCAAATAATTTGACAAAATTTCTTATGCTATTCTTCTAAAAAAAAATGCAGAGATGTGGGCTAGATCATAGAATAATTAGGCAAATTCGAAACTAACTGAATGGCCAGACGCTAAGAGCTAGAGTTTCAAAGTCATCATGGAAAGAAGTATCTAGAAAAGTGCACCAGGATCTATATTTGACTTCATGTTGCGTAATATGTTGGTCAATAAACATTTATTAAGTGCCTACTATGTTCCAAGCTCCATGTATCAATAACTTGGATAAAGGCATAAATGGTATGCTTACCCAATTTCCCCATGACACAAAGGAGATTATTGCTGTTGTTGATGTTGATGATGATGACGATGATCTTTCATTCTTGAAGAGAACCAATGACATCATGTGGGTGAGGTCTTGACTTGCCCATGAATTGGATTTAGGTGAGCTAGATTGCACATCTGATGACAAGGTCAGAATCCCCAGAAATCTTGAGAGTCTAAAGCTTGGGAATTATCTAGTAAGATGAAATTTAAGAGTGAGAAGAGGAAATTCTTCCACTTGGGTAAAAATTACCCACTTCACAAATAGAAAATGGGAGAGACATGACTAGTTCTAGACAGCAGTTTGTCTAAAAGCGATCTAGGGTTTAAGTGGATTGCAACATCAATATGATGGATGGGGCAACCAGAAAAAAATAAAGGCTAATGTTTTGGTAGTTTCTAGGGACATGATGGTCCCCCTGTCCTCTGCCCTGTAAGATCACACCTAGAGTAATGTGCTCTGTTCTGACTCATCACTTCTTAGGAAGGGCAATGATTAACTGAAAAGAATCCAGAAGAGGCTAACCAAGATGGTGAAGAATAGTCAATTCAGACTATGCGAAAATCAGTTGAAGGAGTTGTGGGTGTATAGCCCTGAGAAGACAAGGCTTAAGAGTAATAGAATAGCTATCTTTGCCATCTCAAAAGGCTGTTACGTGGAAGGAGGGAGGGTTAAATTTCAAAGGTCAAAAGTAGAAACAATTGGAGAAAGTTTCAAAGAGGCAACTTTAAACTTGATATCGGGGAAAAAAAAGAACAAAAGAAAACAAAAAACTTCCTACCAATCAGTGCTATTCCAAAATGAAATAGGTTGCCTTGGGAAGTAGTTGGTTTCCTCTTAGAGAAGTCTTCAAGTCAAAGCTAGTTGACCATTTGTTTGGCACATTGTAGAGGGTATTCAGGCATAGCCTTTATTCTCTGGCCTCTGAGATCCCTTTGAACAATGAGAAGCTATGATTATAATCTGATCCACTTAATTGGGGATCCCATCTAAAGAAGACCCACTCAGGGTCAGGAAGATTTGGGTTCAAATTCTATCTCTGATACTTACTTGCTCTGTGACCACAAGCAAGTTCAAGTCACTTAATTTCTCTGGACCTCAATTTTCTCATCCATAAAGTCAGATTGTAGGACTCAAAGACGCAAATTCCTATAATTCTCATTCTATCCCAGCATACGGAAGATGCTTAATAAGTGCTTATTGACTTGACTATACACTTAGACAGAATAAATAAAACTCCACCTCCAACTAAGGCCATGTTTTATTCTTAATCAGACTGACAAGGATGTATGGGGTGTTCAGGGAGGACTAGCCCCTCTGGTATGAAGACCTGAGAGTCCTTTTCAAGATTGCTTGTTCACCTTTGATGTCCACCTTTCACCCAACACTCATTTATGGCTCAAAGAAGCTGTAGCATGCACAGCAGTCACATTTTGGTAAAACCATCTCAGCAGATGGGCTAAATCAGGTTGAGGGTAACCAACAGGCCTCAAATCCATTGGTGAATTAGGAGGTTGTCTACTCCAAGCATGTGGAAACCTCCCCCAGCAGAATGGGTGAGCAAGAGCAATGTTCCAACAGTCATGAAGTCCACCGAAGCAGGCACTGTGGAGTGCTTAGACCTTGCTCAGGCATCAAAGATGCCCAAGGCCATCCACTTAATCCCAGGCCTTTGTGAGTCATCTTGACTTTTGTCCTGACACTGGACTTGAGTGACTGTAGAAGAGAGAGCAAGGTCATTCACCGCACCCTGGGCCATCACCAGTCATCATCCTGACTTTCGTTCAGCCACTGGATTTTGTCGTCATCTTGACTTTCGTTCAGTCACGGGATTTTGATGACTCTGGAAGAAAGTGAGGCTGACCACTTTATGTAACTCTGCCTCATTTAAATCCAATTCATGGGCAAATCAAGACATCACCAATCATCCACTATTTTAACCCTAAATTCTGATGTCATTGGTTCTCTTCAAAAAACAAAGAACTAACAACAATCAGACTGTTTTTCATTCAAATTAATGTCTGAAAAGAGATCAAATCACAAATCTGATTCAACCTTTTAGCCAGCTGAACTAATTAGATTGTGAATGGTTGTTGATCTAATCCCTTGCCTAACATTCAACTGTTATACTTGGCAGGGGGTTGGGAGTGGCATGTAAGACCTCAAAGATCAATCAGTACTATGTATAGATAGGCTCTCATCTCAAAATCCCCTCCCCATTTCTTGTATTAGTAAGAAAAATAAATTCTTACAGGCAATATTTTCTATCAAAATGCATTTTAGATTGAGGAGCTGTTCTGAAAAAGTAAAATCTTATCTCATAAACAAAACCTTCCATGACCAAAATGATTTGGGATCTTCTTTGTTATCAAACTGGTGGGTGAGATGGATACAGTCTGGGGATGGAGGAGTTTATAAATTATCTGGATGTCTCTCTATGCCTAATCTATCCGTATGAGTGACAGCTAGCCTTAATCACTAGCTTCACATAAGTCATTGCATTTGCTATCAGTTTTTAATTTTATTTCTTCATTCCTTCACGGATGCCCTAATGCACTAGTTAATCTACAGAGGCTTCTCTGATGCAGGCTTGTCAGGACTGATTTCACACTAGGGCATCTTCATGTTTGTTCCTGTACAGTAATTAAAGGAAATCATTAGAAAGTCCAAATGAAGCTGCAAGTATAATCATTGGGTCTAGTCTATATGGGACCAGTGGCTGATTCCCAGGGATTGGGCTTTGATTGTAGCCAAGTTCTTTGTTCAAGGAAGAGTTTTGTCCAAGAAACAGCAGGGAAAGAAAGCGTGATGGAATGGGAGTCAGGAGAGGAATAGATCTGAAACTAAACTTTAACATTCACTAGCTATGCAACCGTGGGCAAACTGGTCTCTGAGCCTCAGTCCTATCATCTCTAAAATGGATATAATAATCCTTGAAGTACTCATCTCATTGGGTTGTTGAGGAAAAGTATATAAAGCACTATATAAATGCCAGACTTTTGGAAATATTCGCCAAGTTCAAAGGAACCTGAAGATGGGTAGACATTAACTTTTTTTTAGTTTACACAAAGACTAAGCAAGACTCCCTTAAATGAACAGAATCTTAGCATCCTGTTCCATGACACAACATGACACAACTCTGGCTCTGGAGTCAGAGGACCTGAGTTCAAATCCCACATCTGTCCCTTACTGCCAAGGTAACCTTGAGCAAATCACTCAAGTATTCTGTGCCTTAGTTTCCTCATCTGTTAAATGAGGGATATGAGCTTTGAGGTCTCCTGCAACTCTAAATCTATCATCCTATGAATAAGATGCTGAACTTGAGTCAAGAAGACTTGGGTTTGAACTCAGTCTCTGACACTGTGTGATGTGGAGCAGGGCATTTACACTCTCAAAGTCTTAATTTCCTCATCTATAAAAATAGTAATCATAAATACCTATAGCATCTACTGGAGTTATAACAAAGAATGCCTTGCCTGGAGCAAGAAATACAAACAAATGAGAAGCATGAAAGTTTGGAAGGAGGGGGCATTTACAATTCTTTGGACAGGAGCCTAAGATCCAAGAACAGGAGCGCGTGAGGCAGGCTAGGCTGCCCCTTGGGGAGCAGCTCCTCTTAGACAACATCTGGCCGCGCTCTATTTTAACGAATTATCCGTGCTGTCTAGGTGCCAAAGTCTAGTGTGAAGGACTACAAGTGCCATAAGCTCCCTCTAAACCCAACACCCAAAGACGAAACCCCATTTGTACCACTCGGTTTTGGTCACTACATAACATGTATTTTGCATGGCTTAATTCAATACAATTCCACAAGCATTTACTAAATGAATGCATACTACGTGCTAAGTACTCTCCTAGGTGCTGGACTACAAAGGCAGAATATCAAATACTACCTCACCTTAAGGAGGTTTTATTCTATAGGGAGTATACATGGGAAGGGAGAGGGCATGCCATATACATGTATGTACATATGCATTTGGTCCTTTTTCAGTTGTGCTTGATTCATCATAACCCCAATTTGGGGTTTTCCTGGCAAAGATACTGAAGTGGTTTTCCATTCCTTCTTCAGTCTATTTTACAGATAAGGAACTGAGGCAAACAGGGTTAAGTGATTTGTCCAGGGTCACCCAGCTAGTAAGTGTCTGTCAGATTTGAGCTCACGAAGATGAGTCTTCCTGATTCCAAGCTCAGTGCTCTCTCCACTGCACCACCTAGCTGCCCTATATGTACATATACATACATACACATATATATATACATACATGTGTATATTACATATTTGCATGTACATGCACTCATATATAAATACAAAATCTACAAGAAGAATAAAAATTCTGTGCCAAGTCATTCGGTGATAGAGAACACAGAAAAAATCATGGCTCAGGAAAAGCCTCTTCTAGAAGAATACAACCAGAACTGCCAAGTCTTGATGGCTTGGAGACTAATAAGTTGGAGAAGAATGTTGAGTCTTCCAGAAGTGAAGGGAGGAGAGAGCTATTGCCTGATTCTTTCTCCTTAGTCATTGGGCTAGGCTATTTAAATTACAACACATGCAACTGTGTTTCTCAATAGCTTTTGAAGCAGGTATGCCCTTAGGGACTACTTGGCATTATCTCCTGGCAGCTGAAGGGGAAGGCTGGCCATATAAAGGAATTGAAAGCTTCAGGGAATTTTAGGGAGAACTAAGTTTTGACTAAACCTGACTACCTAAAAATAAGACCAATGATCCATAGGGCTTAGCCTTAATAGCCAGAACATATCACACGATTATCATAGCTAGATAGGGTGTGTGTGTATGTGAGAGAGAGACAGAAAGAGTTGGAGAGAGAGAGAGAGAGACAGACAGAGTGGAAGAGAGACAGAGAGAGACAGAGCAGAGAGAGGAAGGGAGGGAAGGAAAGAGAGAGACAGAGAAAAATAGAGAGACAGAGAGAAAGACAGAGAGAGAGAAAGAGACAGACAGAAAGACAGAGAGACAGACAGAAACAGAGAGAGAGAGGAGGAGAGAATCAGAGACAGAGACAGAGACAGACAGACAGAAAGACAGAGAGAGAGGAAGAGAGACAGAGACAGACAGAGAGAAAGACAGAGAGAGAGGAAGAGAGAGACAGAGAGAGATGGAGAGAGACAGAGAGACAAAGAGGAAAGGTGGGAGGGAGAGAGAGACAGAGACTGAGAGACAGAGAGAGAGAATAAGCTCTTTCACAGAGACTATGGGTACTGTATGAGTCAGGAAGAATATGTATGTGTATTGACTCTTGATCTATGTCTATGAGAAAAAAGTCTGGCTGAAGAAGACAAAGAAAAATACAAACTTGGACAAGTAGTAATTAGTAGTTGCCATTCCAACTTAGGTAGTTCTTCTGAAGCCAAATGCATCAACCTTGCCAATGGACCACACTGCCTGTCTTTGGGAAATCCCAGCAGGATCCCCAGAACCTCTTAGAGACGGCAGAATACAGGTCATGGGCATTTTAATGCACCCTTTAAGTGAGGCTCCCAAGGGAATCCAGTCCACAGACCCACTAGAGGATATCCCAAGGTCAAAAGACCACAGCCCCAGAGCTAGAAGGGCCTTGGGGGTCATCTAGCCCACTCCTGTCATTTTTACAGGGGAGGGATCGAGGCCCAGAGAGGTTAAGCAATGTATGCAGCTTCACAAAGGGACCAAGAAGGTGAGGGGAGATTGCCCCTCCAATCTTTGGGAGTCCTAGTTCAGAACTGTGCTCATTGGACCACCCTGCCTCAGAGATGTTAGGTGTCATTATACAATCCACAAGGAGAATTGCAGCTGAGTGCCCAGCTTTGCCTCTCAGGCATCCACGATCAGCCCTAGACACAATTCATTACAATTTGCTTTTAACTGTTAGAGAAGAGATCGCAGATTCCAGGGAGACACAGACAAAGAGAAGTCATTTTTATGGTTTTGAAAAGACCACTTTAGGGAAAACTTCTCTGAGGGAGGTGAGGGAAGAGGGTCTGTGGTTACTGGGAAAATGGGACCAGGTCAGACCCATTAGAAGCAGAGTTATGATTAACTGCCTAATTAGAAAGCTAGCTTGGCAAGGTCAGAGGCTCCCTCAGTGTCCCTGAGGCTAATAGGGCTTTTCCCTCTCACTTTAGGGACTGTTCCTCTGGGCCTACACTTTCAATTTACCACCAGACTTGCTGTTCCTTGCTCGTTTCTCAGACAGTCAACCTAAAAGGAAGACAGACTTGATGTTTTTTCCTCCTAACTCTGCCCCTGACTTAGTCATACGTGGCCTGTGAATCTCTTACCTCATGGAAGAGCTGTGAAGATCAATCATAAATGGGTGGGTGGAAGCTGGGGTTTGGGAATTGTTCTCACCAGAAACTTTCTATCCCAGAAAGCCGACATAATAGAAGTATTTTTAGTCCTGTCCTATGAGGGACTTAAGGCAAGTAAACCACAGGATGAAAACAGTCAAGCTGAAAGAACAGCAGCTCTAAAGTGGAAAGAGCTGGTTTAGAGCTCATCTCTGACCTTACTAGGTGACCTTGGGCGAGTAGCTTTCTTCATCTGTAAAATGAGGGGCTTAGACAAGATGGCCTTTGAGATCCAACCATTCCAACAGTAGAACTATGATTCTATGATTCATTGAGCAATAGCAGTATATGTCATACATTAATGATCTTTGAGAGGAAGAGAGGAAGGGAGGGAGGGAGAGAAGGAAAAAGGGAGGGAGGGAAGCAGGGAAAGAAGGAAGGAAGGGAGAAAGGAGGGGAAGAAGGAAGGAAGGAAGGAGGGAGGGGAGAAAGGAAGGAAGGGAGAAAGGAGGGGAAAAAGGAAGGAAGAGAGAAAGGAAGGGAAGAAGGAAGGAAGGAAGGAGGGAAAGAAGGAAAGAAGAGAGAAAGGAGGGACAGAAGGAAGGAAGGGAGAAAGGAGGGAAAGAAGGAAGGAAGGAAGAAAGAAAGGAAAGAAGGAGGGGAGGGAAAAGAGGGAGGGAGAGAAGGAAGGGAAAAAGGAAGGAAAGAAGGAGAAGAGGAGAGGAAAGGAAAAGTAAAGAAAAGAAGGTAATTGAGACAACTTTTTAAATGGGTAGAAAAGAACAGAAAAGGTGAGACAATCAGGACTGCTTTAAAGCTATAGGTTGATCTCATATATTTAAAAAGAAAAAGCAAACTGTGTATTACAGAGCTCTATGGTGCCATATGCAACCCTCTTTTTCTATTCTACAATGTAAATGCAAATGTCCATCCAACTCAGTATTTAAGTTCAGAATAAACGTTTTAAAAATTAAACTAAGAAACAAAATGAAAGGCTGAGCTAGCTGGCCAAGAGGTCTGTTCCAGCTTTAAATCTGTGATCCCATGATCCTTTGAAGCTGCTAATGTGTAAACAAAATATTAAAGGCAAGAAAAGCCAGACAATTTCAAGGAGTTCTTGAGTTACTCCTTCTGCAGAGCAAAGAATGCAGCTACCTCTTCATTATTTTAATTCTATGAGTTTAGATTTTTATATGATCTATTTCCTAAAACAATAGATCACACTTGTTACTTTTTAAAAAATATCCAACTAAAATGTTCACTGACAGACATACTTAGTCTTTTGTTAACAAATAAATAAATAAAGGACTGGATTGATTTTATACATATTGTCCCCAAATATAATAAGCACCCTCAAATGAGATTTTCTTTAAAGATAGTTAGATGCATATACATACCTACAAATATACTTATTTGTATATACAAATATACATACATATACATACATACATACATAAGATAGATAGAAAGATAGATAGAAGGATGGATGGATAGATGAATGGATGGATAGCATATCCCTATATGCAAATCTGGCTAACTGATTGATTTGATTGTATACACACACACACATGCATACAGAATTTATAACAAATGTGCATGTATTGGGGTATTGCTCTATTTATTTTTTACTTATAGGGCCGGGTGAACAATTAAAAAAAAAAAAAGCTTGGAGATCAGTGATAGGGAAGAAAGTTTCCTCTAGGCATGTTGATAGATCCTGGAGTATCTCTGGGAAAATATACAATCACCCAAGATGAGATAGTTTGTGGAGAGAGGGTGGGAGGGTTGCTATTTGTACAGTTGGAGGGAATACCTTTTTAGATAAGCTCACTGGATTATAGGATCATAGATCACAGAATGATGATAAACTTAGATCTAAAAGAACCTGGGATGTCATCTTATCCAACATTTTTCATTTTATAGATGAGGAAACTGAAGGTCAGAGAGGTTATCTGACCTGTTCAACTTCAATCAGCTAGTTATTAGATTAACCAAGACTAGAATCCAATTGTTAGATTCCACTGTTGTATCTTAACGGTGAAAGACAGTCAGTCAACTAGCATGTTTAAGGGTCTGCCATGTGCCAGACACTACTAAAAGCTGTCTCAAGTGATCATTCTGGGATACTACTTAGCCCAGCCTGGGGGCTTTTTATCTTCATATCTTCAACCTAGATGGTTGCAACTAACTCAGGGTCTCATCTTGCCCACTCCCTAAATATATAGAGAAACAAGATCAGCAGCGGGTTCTCAGAGCACCCTATTTTCTAGAGGCAATGGCAGTGTTAATCTGATTATATTCCTCAAAGCATAAAAGGCAGGGTGTCAAAGAGGGTAGATGAAGTTTATTCCCAGGGAGTACAAAGCTGGGTGGCTTCTCTCCACCTAGCCATAATGTTCACAGGTCCAGTTTGGGGTAGGGAGCAGCAGCAAGGCAGAAAAATAGCCAGAGTGAAGAAGCATGGGACTGTCGTGTAGAAAAGAAATAATCTGGGTCCTGTCTGGCCCCAGAGCCAGAAGTAGGAGCACTAGTTGGAAGTTGGAGAGAGACAAAAACAGAAAGACAGAGAGAAGCAGAGGGAAAAGAGAGAGAGAGACACAGAAAGTGACAGAGAAGGACACAAAGAGAGGAGAGAGACAGAGGCAGAGAGAGAAGAAGGAGGAGGAGAAAGAGGAGGAGGAGGAGGAGGAGAAGGAGAAGGACAAGAAGACAAAGGAGACGAAGGAGAAGGAGGAGAAGGAGAAGAAGGAGAAGAAGAAGAAGGAGGAGGAGGAGGAGGAGGAGGAGAAGGAGAAGAAGAAGAAAAAAGAAGAAGAAGAAGGAGGAGAAGGAGGAGGAGAAGGAGAAGGAGAAAAAGAAAGGAGAGAGAGAGTGAGAGGGGGAGGGAGAAAGAGGGGAATGAGAGAGATACAGAGAGACAGAGAAAAGAGAGACAGACAGAAACAAAGAGAAAAAAAAACAGAGAGGGAAGACAGGGACAGAGAGAAACAGAGAGAGA
>NW_020951761.1:0-2395 GCF_900497805.2 Vombatus ursinus
CCATTCAGAAAAGAAGTTCAAAACAAGGTACAGAAAGAAAAATGCTCATCTGATTATTGCCCCTACGATATTAGAGCTGGCGTTTATAAAGCATTTTAAAGAAAGCAGAGGTTTATGAATAGTATCTCATTTGAGCTGCATAATAAACCTATCAGGTAGGTGTTATTATTATCCCCATTTTACAGGTGAGGAAACTGAGGCACATAGCGATTTAAGTGCATTGCTCAGGGTCACACAGCTAAGTAAGACCAGGAGAAAATAAATGAACTCAGGTTTTCCTGACTTGGAGCATCTAGGTGGCACAGTGGATAGAGAGCTAGACCTGGAGTCAGGAAGACCTGAGTTTAAATTCACTTACTAGAAGTGTGACCCATCACAAGTCACTTAACCCTGTTTGCCTCAGTTTCTTCATCTGTAAAATGAGGTGGAGAAGGAAATGACAAACCACTCCAGTATCTTTGCCAAGAAAATCCCAAATGGGGTCACAAAGGGTTAGACAGTGACAGAAAATGACTGAACAACAAATTCCTGACCTCAAGTTCAGCATTCTATCCACTATGCTATAGAGCTGCCTTCACAACCAATCAGAAGTATACCTGTGTGTGTGCACATGTGATGCTCACTGCCTTGATAGTGTTATTACATGGGCAAGTGTTTAGAAAGGAACTGCTATCTGACATTCCTAAACCTTTCTCAGTGGTCTTCTGGCCAAATAAAGTAGGAGGAAAAAAAAGCCCCATTTCCCTCCATTCCATTTTTTCCCCTTTGTTCCTCTAGAAATTGTGTTTTTGTATTTGTCCAAGAAATTGGCTTTTAAGTTGTTTGGGGGCCAACTTTGTGGCAGCTTCCACATGCTCCGTTTCATTTTATGATTGTTTCTGATTTTACTTTCCTTATAGCCACTCATAAAACCTCTCTGTCTCTTCACAATTTTGAGACTTTCCTGAAAACTCTATATGTGACTAGTAAACTTTATACCATCCATAGGACAATGTGTGTATGTATGTGTATATATACATATATGTGTGTGTACAGACATATACATATATGTATGTGTGTACATATATATCAATGTATATTATATATCTCCAAGGGCATATACAATTGGAAAAAGAGGTGGGTGAGTCAGTAGGGAGAGTAGGGGATAACTGATGCACCATCTGAAAATTATAGTGGTAGTTATGAAATTCTAAATTATGAAAAAAGGCAAAGTAAGCCTTTAACAAATTGTCCAAATCCACTATGGAAGGTTCACACAAAGGCATTGACATGACCTGGGATGGTGGGCAGTCCCGTGACATCTCAGACTTTGAACTTTGACAACTCAGACTATTAAGATACATACTACATGATAAAAAAAAAATAGAGGGTAGAAGGCTGACCTTAGAGTTAATACGGTTTGAGTTCAAGGCTCATCTCTGAGTCATTCTGGCTCTGGGACCTTGGGAAAATCACATAATATCTCTAAAGTTTAAATTGCAGAATAGTTATTAATCTGTGTTTTCACTGGAAAGAATTTTTTTTCAACTGGTAGGTGTCTACATGATAAAATCAAAGATCTGGACCAAAAAACGTGCACACACACACTCACGTATACATACACAAAGGCATATATGTATGTATATATGTATTTATATACACATTTTATACACGTTTGTATAATGAATGCATTGTATGAGGGGTGATGGGTGTACTTATACATTTATTTGCATAAATACTCAAACATGCATGCATATTGTTGTTTTTATTCAGTCATTTCAGTCACGTACAACTCTTCATAACCCTATTTGGGGTTTTCTTGGTAAAGATAGTAGAGTGCTGTGCCATTTCCTTCTCATTTTATAGATGAGGACACTGAGGCAAACAGGGTTAAGTTGTTTGCCCAGGGTTACACAGCTAGCAAGTTTCTGAAGCCAGATTTGAACTCAGGAAGATGAGTCTTCCTGATTCCAAACCCAACACTCTACCCCCTGTACCACCTACCTGCCCCAATATATAATTATATGCATAATGAATGAGTGAATCAATTTATGAAAAACATATTGAGAGTTTACTATGTGTCAAGTACTGTGCTAAGCACTGGGGAAATATATGTAAAAATCAAGATAGCCTTTGCCCTCAAGGAGCTTACATTCTAATAGGGGAAAACAACACATACAGGCGAATGGTGGTCAGAGATGGATGTTTATTTCCGGGTAGTCACAACGACAGTAAGTGGAAGCCTGGGGAGTCAACTGACATGCTCTTTATGAAAGCATAGGTAGGATTGATTTAATTACGGTGCCAAGAGCAAGAGGCAGAAGGTGGGAGTCCTGTGGTAACTTAATCCACTCAGCTTTGGATCTGTGGTGTGTGTGTGTGTGTGTGTGTGTGTGTGTGTGTGTGTGTGTGTGTG
>NW_020951762.1:0-2395 GCF_900497805.2 Vombatus ursinus
CCATTCAGAAAAGAAGTTCAAAACAAGGTACAGAAAGAAAAATGCTCATCTGATTATTGCCCCTACGATATTAGAGCTGGCGTTTATAAAGCATTTTAAAGAAAGCAGAGGTTTATGAATAGTATCTCATTTGAGCTGCATAATAAACCTATCAGGTAGGTGTTATTATTATCCCCATTTTACAGGTGAGGAAACTGAGGCACATAGCGATTTAAGTGCATTGCTCAGGGTCACACAGCTAAGTAAGACCAGGAGAAAATAAATGAACTCAGGTTTTCCTGACTTGGAGCATCTAGGTGGCACAGTGGATAGAGAGCTAGACCTGGAGTCAGGAAGACCTGAGTTTAAATTCACTTACTAGAAGTGTGACCCATCACAAGTCACTTAACCCTGTTTGCCTCAGTTTCTTCATCTGTAAAATGAGGTGGAGAAGGAAATGACAAACCACTCCAGTATCTTTGCCAAGAAAATCCCAAATGGGGTCACAAAGGGTTAGACAGTGACAGAAAATGACTGAACAACAAATTCCTGACCTCAAGTTCAGCATTCTATCCACTATGCTATAGAGCTGCCTTCACAACCAATCAGAAGTATACCTGTGTGTGTGCACATGTGATGCTCACTGCCTTGATAGTGTTATTACATGGGCAAGTGTTTAGAAAGGAACTGCTATCTGACATTCCTAAACCTTTCTCAGTGGTCTTCTGGCCAAATAAAGTAGGAGGAAAAAAAAGCCCCATTTCCCTCCATTCCATTTTTTCCCCTTTGTTCCTCTAGAAATTGTGTTTTTGTATTTGTCCAAGAAATTGGCTTTTAAGTTGTTTGGGGGCCAACTTTGTGGCAGCTTCCACATGCTCCGTTTCATTTTATGATTGTTTCTGATTTTACTTTCCTTATAGCCACTCATAAAACCTCTCTGTCTCTTCACAATTTTGAGACTTTCCTGAAAACTCTATATGTGACTAGTAAACTTTATACCATCCATAGGACAATGTGTGTATGTATGTGTATATATACATATATGTGTGTGTACAGACATATACATATATGTATGTGTGTACATATATATCAATGTATATTATATATCTCCAAGGGCATATACAATTGGAAAAAGAGGTGGGTGAGTCAGTAGGGAGAGTAGGGGATAACTGATGCACCATCTGAAAATTATAGTGGTAGTTATGAAATTCTAAATTATGAAAAAAGGCAAAGTAAGCCTTTAACAAATTGTCCAAATCCACTATGGAAGGTTCACACAAAGGCATTGACATGACCTGGGATGGTGGGCAGTCCCGTGACATCTCAGACTTTGAACTTTGACAACTCAGACTATTAAGATACATACTACATGATAAAAAAAAAATAGAGGGTAGAAGGCTGACCTTAGAGTTAATACGGTTTGAGTTCAAGGCTCATCTCTGAGTCATTCTGGCTCTGGGACCTTGGGAAAATCACATAATATCTCTAAAGTTTAAATTGCAGAATAGTTATTAATCTGTGTTTTCACTGGAAAGAATTTTTTTTCAACTGGTAGGTGTCTACATGATAAAATCAAAGATCTGGACCAAAAAACGTGCACACACACACTCACGTATACATACACAAAGGCATATATGTATGTATATATGTATTTATATACACATTTTATACACGTTTGTATAATGAATGCATTGTATGAGGGGTGATGGGTGTACTTATACATTTATTTGCATAAATACTCAAACATGCATGCATATTGTTGTTTTTATTCAGTCATTTCAGTCACGTACAACTCTTCATAACCCTATTTGGGGTTTTCTTGGTAAAGATAGTAGAGTGCTGTGCCATTTCCTTCTCATTTTATAGATGAGGACACTGAGGCAAACAGGGTTAAGTTGTTTGCCCAGGGTTACACAGCTAGCAAGTTTCTGAAGCCAGATTTGAACTCAGGAAGATGAGTCTTCCTGATTCCAAACCCAACACTCTACCCCCTGTACCACCTACCTGCCCCAATATATAATTATATGCATAATGAATGAGTGAATCAATTTATGAAAAACATATTGAGAGTTTACTATGTGTCAAGTACTGTGCTAAGCACTGGGGAAATATATGTAAAAATCAAGATAGCCTTTGCCCTCAAGGAGCTTACATTCTAATAGGGGAAAACAACACATACAGGCGAATGGTGGTCAGAGATGGATGTTTATTTCCGGGTAGTCACAACGACAGTAAGTGGAAGCCTGGGGAGTCAACTGACATGCTCTTTATGAAAGCATAGGTAGGATTGATTTAATTACGGTGCCAAGAGCAAGAGGCAGAAGGTGGGAGTCCTGTGGTAACTTAATCCACTCAGCTTTGGATCTGTGGTGTGTGTGTGTGTGTGTGTGTGTGTGTGTGTGTGTGTGTGTGTGTG
>NW_020951763.1:0-5339 GCF_900497805.2 Vombatus ursinus
GCTCTGGTGTTGGCGCCTCCCGATGGCTCGTCTCTGTGTGTTTATCCGGCTGAGGACCGAAGACTCGGAAGTGAGTATGACTCTGCAGCCTGCTCCTTATAGGAGGAGAGGGTACGGCGCGCGGCCGACACGAGGTCAGCACGGCCGGTACAAGTGGCGCCCAACGTGGGGCGGAGGAAATAAGCCAGAGGCCCCGTGGATCAGCTGGTCTGGTCGCGGGAAGACAGGCGAGACCCTTAGCTGATAGGGCGAAGGAAGAAAGATGGGACAGTTCTTTGTTAAGGTCCCGGATCGGGAGGTGCAAGGGAAAGAAGTGTATAAAAGAGTGAAAGAAGCAGAAATCAGTAGTGAGGAAGAATCAAGGAGTGAGACAGACTCAGGGAGTGAGACAGAGGACACTGGAAACAGGGAATGGGAAAATAAGCAAGAGAAAAGAAAGCAAGGCCGGGCAGGGGGGCGGGAGCGGGAGAGCAGGAGCCAAGAGAGAGCAAGAAACCGTAGCAAGGAAAGCTACGCGGAGGGGTGGCCCCCTCCCCTAGACTTCCCTTTTGAGGAGAACGGCTCGTCCCCTCCTCCGGCTCCCTCTTATGGGGCCATGGGGGACCCCCCAACCAGGCTAGGACAAATGCTCCAGAAGGCAGTAGCAGAAGGAGATATGGACGCCAAGGCATGGCTAGATGCCTGCCCGGTGTTTGAATCCGTCGGAGGGAGGACCTGGGCCCCTTTAGAATGGAAGAAATTTAAGGAGTTAAAAGAGGCACTAAATACAGCATTTGCAGCTGTTTCCCAATGTGCCCTATGGGCTTTTAGTAAGATTCAGGCTTTGGGGAAACAAAGGCCCTCCCTGACCAAGATTAAAAAAGGTCCTGATAAACCCTTCCGGGATTTCGTGGCACACCTACAGGCAGCCGCTTGGAGAGGACTATCAGAAGTGCTGAAAACAAAAGAGACTAAATTGTACTATCTATACAGAAAAGCCGGTCATTTTAAGGCACAATGCTGGCAGAAACCTGGTGGAGCCCACCCCAAGGCAATTTGTTACCATTGTAACAAATCCAGCCATTATGCTAAAGAATGCTGCAAGCCAGTCGGGAGGTGGGGCAAGGAGGACCCCTCAACAAGCTTACCATATGGAAGCTCTACCCCCTCAGAATGCACCCTCGGGGCTGCATCAGGAAAATCTCCGACTTTTACCCGGTGGTTCGGACTTCCCCTTTACAGCAAAGGAATTTTCCAAATCGACCCCGGTGGTTACAGGTTTGAGATACAATTTATGGGGAAGAGATATTTTGAAGGCTTGTGGTGCATCTGTTTATATACCACCCCTGCAGGATTTTTAACTGGGGCCGTTGGGCAACAAGAAAAATTTTATTGTATCAGACCCACTCCTCTAACATGGAGATCTAATAACCCAGTCTGGGTACCCCAATGGCCCCTCCCTGCAGAGAAAGCCCAGGCTTTACGTGACATAGTGCAGCACCAGTTACAGGTGGGGCACATTGAGCCCACGTCCAGCCCCTGGAACAGCCCAGTGTTTGTAATAAAAAAGAAATCAGGGAAATTTCGAATGTTAATAGATCTCAGGGTGGTTAACACCACCCTAGAGCCCATAGGAACCCTACAGCCTGGCCTTCCCTCTCCTAATTTAGTGCCTTCTGGATGACCTGTGACAGTCACAGACATCCAAGATTGTTTTTTCTGTATCCCATTATCCCCAGAAGATAGAAAGAGATTTGCCTTTACCATACCCACTACCAATAATGCAGGACCAGATTTAAGATATCAGTGGAAGGTCCTGCCCCAAGGAATGTGCTGCAGTCCCACCTTATGTCAGGCTTATGTGGGAAGAGTGCTGAACCCTATCAGGGACAAATGGCCTAAAGCCACAATACTTCACTATATGGATGATATTTTATTAGCCACTAGCAGTGATGAGACACTAGCAAGATTAGTAAAAGAAACCATCTCTGCACTTGCTCATTATGGTTTGGTGGTGGCCCCTGACAAAGTCCAACAAAATTACCCACTCACATACCTAGGCCTTCGTATGGAGGCTGTTTCTATTAGCAATCAAATTCCTGAACTAGGGCTTGATAAGATAACCACCTTGAATCACTTCCAAAAGTTAGTGGGACAGATCCAATGGCTCAGGGCCTGAACACCCATTCCTCCTGCTGTAATGCAGCCTTTATATGATATCTTAAAAGGAAATTCAGACTTGAACTCTCCTTGGGCATGGACTCCTGCTGCTAAGGCAGCAGTGTCCCAAATATTCTCACTTGCTGCCCAGGCCCAGACCGCCAGATGGGACCCCAAAGGTAGAATAGAGGTCTCTTTGGTCAATCAACAGAGTCCTTTTTGTATTATACACCAAGGTCCCAAATTGTTAGAATTTGTATATGCAAAGAAGGCTCACAAGGTACTGCCAAATTATTATGAGATGTTAGGGGAACTAGCCTTAGCTGCAGTACACAGGGCTGTCCACTTGTCTGGACAGCGACCTTTACTTTACTCGAATTTTGAACCTGGACAGCAAGAAGCCATTATGCAAACCTATTGGTCTTGGGCACATTGCTCCCAATGGGCCGAGATAAGTCCTCATTCCTCCTGTCTGCTTCTCCCTATGCTAGAGCAAATAACCTTAGTACCACCCCAACAAAAGGTTTTGGAAGAACCTGTTCAAGGCTCAAATGTTTTCACTGATGCTACAAAAAACAATAAGGCCTCTATTTATCATGAGGCCTCCAAGGAAATAACAGTATTAGAAACCCCCTATGACTCTACCCAGAAAAATGAGCTCTTTGCCATCCTCCATGCTTGCCGTAAATATCCTGAGCCTATAAACATAATCTCTGATAGTCTATATGCAGTAAAGGTTCTTAAATGCATAGAGGACGCCGTCCTCCAACCTCATAAGTCCACCATATCCTCTCTCCTGAGGGAATTACAGCAAATTTTGTTGCAGCGAAACAACCCCCTCTACATTCTCCATGTTTATTCTCATCAGTCCACCTCAGGAGGCATTTTTGAGGGCAATGATGTAGCGGATCGTGCCTTACAGTGCTCTCTACTGCCAGTCCTCACCCCTCCTGAACAAGCCCATGATTTTTTACACCTACCAGCGAGCTCCCTGAGACACCTGTATGGTTTAACTTGTGAACAGGCTTGACAAATTGTGAGGCGATGTGTGCGCTGTGTTCCTTTTCTCCCCCCTCCACCCAGTAAGGGGATTAACCCACGAGGTCTTTTTCCCAATGACTTGTGGCATATGGATGTTACTCATCTTGGTCGTGTCACTATCCATGTCTGCATTGATACTTTTTCCAAATTTATAATGGCCACTGTATCCAGTAAGGAGAACACTCCATCAGTTATTAAGCATCTGTACCATTGTTTTGCCTCTGTGGGGATCCCTCATGTCATTAAAACTGACAACGTGCCTGCCTATTTATCTACACAAATGACTGCCTTTTTTACATCCTTTGGCATTAAGCATGTTACAGGGATCCCCTATAACCCCACAGGTCAGGCTATTGTTGAGCGAGCCCATCGTACCTTGAAAGCTACCCTCAGTAAACAAAAAGGAGGAGGAGGAGGTCGGGGCACAGGGCGGTGGCCTACCCAAGCAGATGTGGATAAAGCTTTATATACATACAATTTTCTCTGTCTAGATAGAGACACGGGCCTATCCCCTAGCATGCTACAGCTAATAACACCACCCACTTGTAATTCAACTGGCCCTTAAAAACAGCACTACATGCACCATCCCTTAACCAGAAAGTCCTCTGGAAGGACGATGAAGGAAACTGGCAAGGCCCATCTGTAGTGTTGTGGAGAGGGCCGGGGTATTTATGTCTTACAGATTCTGATGGCCAGAGCCGCTGGGTACCAGAAAGAAGAACAAAACGAGTTGAAGAAGCCCCGGGAGAGACAACAAGGATGAGAGAAGAAACACAGTCAACAGAAAATTCAGAGAGAGCAGAAAGAAAAGACAGTTAGGATGTCTAAACTGAGTAAACTGTCTTCACTTTTTGCACGATCAGGACTTTGCCACAGGTTGCGTCAGCTCCAGTGCCCTGGGACATGAGAAAATGGCTGGGGCACTTGTGTTGGCAGCATCCATCTTCAAGGAGTTCCAGATACAGGACTTATTTAGTGGACAGCAATTGCTTGCCTCAAAAATAGAGGAACTGGCCAATAAATTCACTCAAGCCCTCCAAGTGCAGGCTGATATTGATCAGCAGCAGGAGGAGCAGATTCAAAAAAATAGCATTGGCTACTCAGGACATTGGGAATGAACTTATGTGGCTGGAATTGAGACAGCAGTTGCCATGCGATGGCTGATATTGATCCATTTGTGTAACACCCTTAAACCATAATGCCACTTGCGACACCGTTTCACAAAGTATAATGACACTCTCCCTTTCTTTTCTATTTGGTGTAATGATACCTGTGCCCTTTCCCAGATCTAGGCTACAAATATTTCCTCTGTACGCTTTGCGGGTGTTAATTAGACTGGCACAGAACATATCTGACACTTGGCACCAACACGAGACTGATGATATTGTTCATCACCTTAGCGACTGGATTAAGCATACGTCTTTCCCCATCCCCTCCTTTGTAACCCATTGGGCATTTATAACTCTTTTGCATTTATACTGTTATTGTTACTACCCACTATTTTAGGAGGTTTTCTTAGGATTCTTAGAGGTTTTATAGAGGCACTCAGAACCGAAGGCCTAGTATGGAAACCCCGTCTCCACCCCTCTATTAAACAAAAAGGGGGAATTGTGAGGGACTGTCTGATGTTGGCAGTTGCCAGTTGGGCGCTGTGGCAAGAGTAGGGTAGGATCTGGGTATTTTGGAAGTCGAGGCAGGGGCTGTGGTAGGCGGAGTCGTGGTGAACTTGGATGGGCTGGGTACGGAGAAGCCCTGAGGCAGTGGGCAGTGCTATGTGAGATAAGCTGGGTACAAGGAAGTAGCGGAGCTTGTGCTCCTGAGGCAAGGGGCAGTGCCACGTGGGAGTGGGACGGCAGAGGACTGAGTTCCCTTTGCTTAGTCCCCTCCCTATATGCAACGTCATCCCCAGACGCCTCTTGTGACCTTCCTGACTTCCTGGGTCCCTTTGTGTAGCACTGACCCCAGACCCCTCCTCCCAGTATCTGAGTCTGACTTCCTAGGTCACGTACTCTGTCTGTGCACTAATCCCAGATGCCTCCTCCCTGTATCCGGTCCTAGCCTCCTACGTCACTTCCTCCCCCTTGATGTGCTAAACTCAGACAGCCCCTTCCAGTATCTGACCCTACAATCATTGGCTAGTAAGCGGGCTGGGGAGGAGG
>NW_020951764.1:0-1844 GCF_900497805.2 Vombatus ursinus
GGGCGGTGGCCTACCCAAGCAGATGTGGATAAAGCTTTATATACATACAATTTTCTCTGTCTAGATAGAGACACAGGCCTATCCCCTAGCATGCTACAGCTAATAACACCACCCACTTGTAATTCATCTGGCCCCTTAAAAACAGCACTACATGCACCATCCCTTAACCAGAAAGTCCTCTGGAAGGACGATGAGGGATACTGGCAAGGCCCATCTGTAGTGTTGTGGAGAGGGCCGGGGTATTTATGTCTTACAGATTCTGATGGCCAGAGTCGCTGGGTACCAGAAAGAAGAACAAAACGAGTTGAAGAAGCCCCGGGAGAGACAACAAGGACAGGAGAAGAAACACAGTCAACAGTAAATTCAGAGAGAGCAGAAAGAAAAGACAGTTAAGGATGTCTAAACTGAGTAAACTGTTCTCACTTTTTGCGCGATCAGGACTTTGCCACAGGTTGCGTCAGCTCCAGTGCCCTGGGACACAAGAGAGAATGGCTGAGGCACTTGGCGTTGGCAGCATCCATCTTCGAGGAGTTCCAGATGCAGGAATTATATAGTGGACAGCAATTGCTTGCCTCACAAATAGAGGAACTGGCCAATAAATTCGCCCAAGCCCTCCAAGTGAAGGCTGATATTGATCAGCAGCTGGAGGAGCAGATTCAAAAAAGTAGCATTGGCTACCCAGGACATTGGGAATGAACTTATGTGGCTGGAATCGAGACAGTAGTTGCCATGCGATGGCTGATATTGATCCATTTGTGTAACACCCTTAAACCATAACGCCACTTGCGACACCCTTTCACAATGCAAAATGACACTCTCTTTTCTTTTCTATTTGATGTAATGATACCCGTGCCCTTTCCCAGATCTAGGCTACAAATCTTTCCTCTACTCCAGGCTTTGCAGGTATTAATTAGACTGGCGCAGAACATATCTGACACTTGGCCCAGCACAAGACTGATGATATTGTTCATCACCTTAGCGATTGGATTAAGCATACGTCTTTCCCCATCCCTTCCCTTGTAACCCATTGGGCATTTATAACTTTTCTGCATTTATACTGTTATTGTTACTACCCACTATTTTAGGAGGTTTTCTTAGGATTCTTAGATGTTCTTTAGAGGCACTCAGAACCGAAGGCCTAGTATGGAGACCCCGTCTCCGCCCCTCCATTAAACAAAAAGGGGGAATTGTGAGGGACTGTCTATGTTGGCAGCTACCAGGTTGGGTGCTGTGGCAAGAGTAGGGTAAAATCTGGGTATTTTGGAAGTCGAGGCAGGGGCTGTAGTAGGCGGAGTCGTGGTGAACTGGGATGGACTGGGTACGGAGAAGCCCTGAGGCAGTGGGCAGTGCTATGTGAGATAAGCTGGGTGCAAGGAAGTAGCTGGAGCTTGTGCTCCTGAGGCAAGGGGCGGTGCCACGTGGGAGTGGGACGGCAGAAGACTGAGTTCCCTTTGCTTAGTCCCCTCCCTATATGCAACGTCAACCCCAGACGCCGCCTTCCTGTGACCTTCCTGACTTCCTGGGTCCCTTTGTGTAGCACTAACCCCAGACGCCTCCTTCCTGTATCTGGTCCTAGCCTCCTACGTCACTCCTTCCCCCTTGGTGTGCTAAACTCAGACAGCCCCTTCCGGTATCTGACCCTACAATCATTGGCTAGTAAGCGGGCTGGGGAGGAGGGGCTAGTAGGTACTTAGGAACGAGCCTGGTCAGAGCTCTCTCTCTTGGCTCCTGCTCTGTTGCTCTGGCCTTCCTGCTTGGCCTTGCTGTGATGGTTTGCTGTGATGGCCTCTGAATAAAGCTCTGGTGTTGGCGCCTCCCGATGGCTCGTCTCTGTGTGTTTATCC
>NW_020951765.1:0-3249 GCF_900497805.2 Vombatus ursinus
GCTCTGGTGTTGGCGCCTCCCGATGGCTCGTCTCTGTGTGTTTATCCAGCTGAGGACCGAAGACTTGTGAGTGAGTATGACTCTGGCAGCCTGCTCCTTATAGGAGGAGAGGGTACGGCGCGGCCGGCACAAGGTCGGCGCGGCCAGTACAAGTGGCGCCCAACGTGGGGCGGAGGAAATAGGCCAGAGGCCCCGAGGATCAGCTGGTCTGGTCACGGGAAGAGAGATGAGAGCCTTAGCCGATAGGGTGAAGGAAGGAAGATGGGACAGTTGTTTGTTAAGGTCCCGGATCGGGAGGTGCAAGGGAAAGAAGCATATAAAAGAGTGAAAGAAACGGAAATCAGTAGTGAGGAAGAATCTAGGAGTGAGACAGACTCAGGGAGTGAGACAGAGGACACTGGAAACAGGGAATGGGAAAATAAACAAGAGAAAGGAAAGCAAGGCCGGGCAGGAGGGCAGGAGCGGGAGAGCAGGAGCCAAGAAAGAGCAGGAAACCGTAGCAAGGAAAGCCACGCGGAGGGGCGGCCCCCTCCCCCACACTTATCCGATGGAGGAAGGACCTGGGCCCCTTTAGAATGGAAGAAGTTTAAGGAGTTAAAAGAGGCACTAAATACAGCGTTTGCAGCTGTCTCCCAATGTGCCCTATGGGCTTTTAGTAAGATTCAGGCTTTGGGGAAACAAAGGCCCTCCCTGACCAAGATTAAAAAAGGTCCTGATAAACCCTTCCCGGTGGCCCGCCTACGGGCAGCTGTTTGGAGAGGACTATCAGAAGTGCTGAAAACAAAAGAAACTAAATTGTACTATCTATGCGGAAAAGCCGGTCAGTTCAAGGCGCAATGCCACCAGAAACCTGGTGGAGCCCGCCCCAAGGTAATCTGTTACAATTGTGACAAATCTGGCCATTATGCTAAAGAATGCTGCAAGCCAGTCAGGAGGCGGGACAAGGAGGGCCCCTCAACAAGCTTACCAGATGGAAGCTCCACCCCCTCAGAATGCACCCTCGGGGCTGCATCAGGACAATCTCCGACTTTTACTCGGTGGTTCAGACTTCCCCTTTACAGCAAGGGAATTTTCCAAATCGACCCCAGTGGTTTCTGGTTTGAGATACAATTTATGGGGAAGGGATATTTTGAAGGCTTGTGGGGCATCTGTTTATATACCACCCCCGCAGGATTTTTAATTGGGGTCGTTGGGCAACAACAGAAATTTTATTGTATCAGACCCACTCCTCTAACATGGAGATCTAATAACCCAGTCTGGGTACCCCAATGGCCCCTCCCTGCAGAGAAAGCCCAGGCTTTACGTGATATAGTGCAGCACCAGTTACAGGTGGGGCACATTGAGCCCACATCCAGCCCCTGGAACAGCCCAGTGTTTGTAATAAAAAAGAAATCAGGGAAATTTCGAATGTTAATAGATCTCAGGGCTGTTAACACCACCCTAGAGCCCATGGGAACCCTACAGCCTGGCCTCCCCTCTCCTAATTTAGTGCCTTCTGGATGGTCTGTGACAGTCATAGACATCCAAGATTGTTTTTTCTCTATCCCATTATCCCCAGAAGATAGAAAGAGATTTGCCTTTACCATACCCACTACCAATAATGCAGGACCAGATTTAAGATATCAGTGGAAGGTCCTGCCCCAAGGAATGTGCTGCAGTCCCACCTTATGTCAGGCTTATGTGGGAAGAGTGCTGGACCCTATCAGGGACAAATGGCCTAAAGCCACAATACTTCATTATATGGACGATATTTTATTAGCCACTAGCAGTGATGAGACACTAGCAAGATTAGTAAAAGAAACCGTCTCTGCACTTGCTCATTATGGTTTGGTGGTGGCCCCTGACAAAGTCCAACAAAACTACCCACTCACATACCTAGGCCTTCGTATGGAGGCTGTTTCTATTAGCAATCAAATTCCTGAACTAGGGCTTTATAAGATAACCACCTTGAATCACTTCCAAAAGTTAGTAGGACAGATCCAATGGCTCAGGGCCTGAACACCCATTCCTCCTGCTGTAATGCAGCCTTTATATGATATATTAAAAGGAAATTCAGATTTAAACTCCCCTCGGGCATGGACTCCTGCTGCTAAGGCAGCAGTGTCCCAAATATTCTCACTTGCTGCCCAAGCCCAGACCGCCAGATGGGACCCCAAAGGTAGAATAGAGGTCTCCTTGGTCAATCAACAGAGCCCTTTTTGTGTTATACACCAAGGTCCCAAATTGTTAGAATTTGTATATGCAAAGAAGGCTCACAAGGTACTGCCAAATTATTATGAGATGTTAGGGGAACTAGCCTTAGCTGCAGTACAAAGGGCTGTCCACTTGTCTGGGCAGCGACCTTTACTTTACTCGATTTTTGAACCTGGACAGCGAGAAGCCATTACGCAAACCTATTGGTCTTGGGCACATTGCTCCCAATGGGCCAAGATAAGTCCTCATTCCTCCTGCCTGCTTCTCCCTATGCTAGAGCAAATAACCTTAGTACCACCCCAACGAAAGGTTATGGGAGAACCTGTTCAAGGCCCAAATGTTTTCACTGATGCTACAAAAAACAATAAGGCCTCTATTTATCATGAGGCCTCCAAGGAAATAACAGTATTAGAAACCCCCTATGACTCTACCCAGAAAAATGAGCTCTTTGCCATCCTCCATGCTTGCCGTAAATATCCTGAGCCTATAAACATAATCTGATAGTCTATATGCAGTAAAGGTTCTTAAATGCATAGAGGACGCCGTCCTCCAACCTCATAAGTCCACCATATCCTCTCTCCTGAGGGAATTACAGCAAAATTTGTTGCAGCGAATCAACCCCCTCTACATTCTCCATGTTTATTCTCATCAGTCCACCTCAGGAGGCATTTTTGAGGGCAACGATGTAGCGGATCGTGCTTTACAGTGCTCCCTACTGCCAGTCCTCACCCCTCCTGAACAAGCCCATGATTTTTTTTACCTACCAGCGAGCTCCCTGAGACGCCTGTATGGTTTAACTCGTGAACAGGCTCGACAAATTGTGAGGCGATGTGTGCACTGTGTTCCTTTTCTCCCCCCTCCACCCAGTAAGGGGATTAACCCATGAGGTCTTTTTCCCAGTGACTTGTGGCAAATGGATGTTACTCACCTTGGCCGTGTCACTATCCATGTCTGCATTGATACTTTTTCCAAATTTATAATGGCCACTGTATCCAGTAAGGAGAACACCCCATCAGTTATTAAGCATCTGTACCATTGTTTTGCCTCTGTGGGGAT
>NW_020951766.1:0-1733 GCF_900497805.2 Vombatus ursinus
GGGCGGTGGCCTACCCAAGCAGATGTGGATAAAGCTTTATATACATATAATTTTCTCTGTCTAGATAGAGACACGGGCCTATCCCCCAGCATGCTACAGCTAATAACACCACCCACTTGTAATTCATCTGGCCCCTTAAAAACAGCACTACATGCACCATCCCTTAACCAGAAAGTCCTCTGGAAGGACAATGAGGGAAACTGGCAAGGCCCATCTGTAGTGTTGTGGAGAGGGCCGGGGTATTTATGTCTTACAGATTCTGATGGCCAGAGCCTCTGGGTACCAGAAAGAAGAACAAAATGAGTTGAAGAAGCCCCGGGAGAGACAACAAGGATGGGAGAAGAAACACAGTCAACAGAAAATTCAGAGAGAGCAGAAAGAAAAGACAGTTAGGATGACTAATCTGAGTAAACTGTTTTCATTTTTGCGTGATCAGGACTTTGCCACAGGTTGCATCAGCTCCAGTGTCCTGGGACACAAGAGAGAATGGCTGGGGGCACTTGGCGTTGGCAGCATCCATCTTCGAGGAGTTCCAGATACAGGACTTACATAGTGGACAGCAATTGCTTGCCTCAAAAATAGAGGAACTGGCCAATAAATTCGCCCAAGCCCTCCAAGTGCAGGCTGATATTGATCAGCAGCTGGAGGAGCAGATTCAAAAAAGTAGCATTGGCTACTCAGGACATTGGGAATGAACTTATGTGGCTGGAATTGAGACAGCAGTTGCCATGTGATGGCTGATATTGATCCATTTGTGTAACACCCTTAAACCATAACACCACTTGCAACACCGTTTCACAAAGCATAAATGACACTCTCTTTTCTTTTCTATTTTATGTAATGATACCTGTGCCCTTTCCCAGATCCAGGCTACAAATCTTTCCTCTGTACTCCAGGCTTTATGGGTGTTAATTAGACTGGCGCAGAACATATCTGACACTTGACACCAGCACGATACTGATGATATTGTTCATCACCTTAGCGATTGGATTAAGCATGCCTCTTTCCCCATCCCCTCCCTTGTAACCCATTGGCCATTTATAACTCTTTTTGCATTTATACTGTTATTGTTACTACCCACTATATTAGGAGGTTTTCTTAGGATTCTTAGAGGTTCTATAGAGGCACTCAGAACCGAAAGCCTAGTATGGAGACCCCGTCTCCACCCCTCTATTAAACAAAAAGGGGGAACTGTGAGGGACTGTCTGATGTTGGCAACTACTAGGTGGGCTCTGTGGCAAGATTAGGGTAAGATCTGGGTATTTGGAAGTCGAGGCAGGGGCTGTGGTAGGCGGAGTTGTGGTGGACTGGGATGGCCTGGGTACGGAGAAGCCCTGAGGCAGTGGGCAGTGCTATGTGAGATAAGCTGGGTGCAAGGAAGTAGCCGGAGCTTGTGCTCCTGAGGCAAGGGGCAGTGCCACGTGGGAGAGGGACGGCAGAGAACGAGTTCCCTTTGCTTAGTCCCCTCCCTATATGCAACGTCAACCCCAGACGCCTCCTTCCTGTGACCTTCCTGACTCCCTGGGTCCCTTTGTGTAGCACTGACCCCAGACACCTCCTTCCTGACTTCCTAGGTCACGTACTCTGTCTATGCACTAATCCCAGACACCTCCTTCCTGTATCTGGTCCTAGCCTTCTACATCACTCCCTCCCCCTTGGTGTGCTATACTCAGACAGCCCCTTCCGGTATCTGACCCTACAATCATTGGCTAGTAAGCGGGCTGGGGAGGAGG
>NW_020951767.1:0-739 GCF_900497805.2 Vombatus ursinus
GGCTCACAAGGTACTGCCAAATTATTATGAGATGTTAGGGGAACTAGCCTTAGCTGCAGTACAAAGGGCTGTCCACTTGTCTGGGCAGAGACCTTTACTTTACTCGATTTTTGAACCTGGACAGCGAGAAGCCATTATGCAAACCTATTGGTCTTGGGCACTTTGCTCCCAATGGGCCGAGACAAGTCCCCATTCCTCCTGCCTGCTTCTCCCTATGCTAGAGCAAATAACCTTAGTACCACCCCAATGAAAGGTTATGGGGGAATCTGTTCAAGGCTCAAATGTTTTCACTGATGCTACAAAAAACAATAAGGCCTCTATTTATCATGAGGCCTCCAAGGAAATAACAGTATTAGAAACCCCCTATGACTCTACCCAGAAAAATGAGCTCTTTGCAATCCTCCATGCTTGCCATAAATATCCTGAGCCTATAAACATAATCTCTGATAGTCTATATGCAGTAAAGGTTCTTAGATGCATAGAGGACGCCATCCTCCAACCTCATAAGTCCACCATATCCTCTCTCCTGAGGGAATTACAGCAAATTTTGTTGCAGCGAAACAACCCCCTCTACATTCTCCATGTTTATTCTCATCAGTCCACCTCAGGAGGCATTTTTGAAGGCAATGATGTAGCGGATCGTGCTTTACAGTGCTCCCTACTGCCAGTCCTCACTCCTCCTGAACAAGCCCATGATTTTTTACACCTACCAGCGAGCTCCCTGAGACGCCTGTATGGT
>NW_020951767.1:839-1123 GCF_900497805.2 Vombatus ursinus
GTTATTAAGCATCTGTACCATTGTTTTGCCTCTGTGGGGATCCCTCACGTCATTAAAACTGACAATGGGCCTGCCTATTTATCTACACAAATGACTGCCTTTTTTACATCCTTTGGCATTAAGCATGTTACAGGGATCCCCTATAACCCCACAGGTCAGGCTATTGTTGAGCGAGCCCATCGTACCTTGAAAGCTACCCTCAGTAAACAAAAAGGGGGAGTAGGAAGTCAGGGCTCTGGGCGGTGGCCTACCCAAGCAGATGTGGATAAAGCTTTATATACATA
>NW_020951768.1:0-10004 GCF_900497805.2 Vombatus ursinus
GATGCAGAGATGGAAGGGATCTAAAAGGTCCCTTCAGTCCCAACCTCCATTTTGCTTGTGACTTCATCTTCAATAGCTTCTCCCACTGGACACTATTATTAGATTATTAAAAGAGAAATCAATCTGGAGATGATCTTGGCTGGCTTCTCTCTGGCTGAGTCAAATTAGTCACTCCTCCAGACTAATGAGTGCTTTCCTCACTTGACTCAATTATGGCTGCCACTGAATCCCGGTGTCTCATCATCAGGGGGAAGTCTGATAGCTTTGATGCTTACCCTCATCTCACCAATCACCTGAGTGTTTCCCTCAATGGATCTACTAGTCTTTTTTGTTGTTCCCATATCAAAATGGTTCACCTGAATTAAGGAAAAAGAAACACACAAAGAACAGAGGCACTAAGTATTCATTGGCACATGACTACTGAGTGGGAAGACAAAGTAGCCAAAGTCACTGCCTCTCCCTGGTGGCTTGTACTAGTTCTTCCTTGAAAGATGACAGAGACAGAGAGACAGACAGACAGACAGACAGACAGAGAGACAGAGAGAGAGAGACAGAGGCAGAGACAGAGACAGAGAGAGACTGAGATAGTGTCAGGGAGACAGAGATAGAAACAAAAAGACATAGAGACAGAGGTAGAGGGACAGATGATGTCTACTTAAAACCTTTTTGTATTCACATTCAGCTGTAGTTCACCAGCCAGTTAAAAGACTTTTTGTCACCAGACAATAAGCCAATAGGAATCAACAAGAGAATAGCTCTAATTTTCCTGGAGTGGAGAAAAGTGCACCTCCATTTCAAATAACTGGAAACAGTCTCAACAAGCATCCAGATGGATTGGAACTAATCATGAAATATTGTGCATGTGCTAAAGATTGAGTTCTAATTGACCAGTCTCCTGCCCATCCTCTCTTCTATTTGACCAGGATAGCATAATGCTAGAAGGAACTGGCATTTTTTTAATGGAGAAATAAAGACTTAGGCAAGTGTAATTGCTGTCTCCAAGTATCTAAAGGGCTGATGTGCAGAAGATAAATTAAATGAGACTTATCTATTCAGTCCCAGAAGACAAAAGTATGCTCACTGGGTAGAAGTTGCAGAAGGCAGTTTTAAGTATGATGTAAGGGGAACCATTGTAATGATTAGTTCTATGTTTGAATGGAAAGGACAACCTTGGGGCAGGGGAAACAGCTTCCCTCTTACTGAAAGTCTTCAAGCAATGCCTGGATGACCATTTACTGGGATATATTGAAGAAGGCAATCTTGGTCAGTTATGGCTTGGGCAATATAGGTTTTATGTTCCCTTTTAGATCTGAGATAAAACACTTGACTGGTCAACCTCCTTCTCCATAAGGGAAGGCTCCTCATTCTTTCTCTGCATGGAGTTTGTGTGTGTGTGTGTGTGTGTGTGTGTTTGAGTAATATGATTTGACCCAATATAATTTCTATTCTGTATGAAAGCAAAATGTATTAAAGTTCAACCATATCTGGATGTGCCCCAACAGGTTTAATTGAATGTTAACTACTTTTCTTGAATTCATTACTCTTTTTTTGCTCAATTAACAATCCACATTAAAGCAATTGACTCATATGTCTCCAGGAATCTAATGCAGGTTTGCCAAGTGTAAAGGCTTGCTGAATGACTCACAAACCAACTAAGTTAAGGATGAAGTAGTGCTTTGGTTCATTCTGATCGATTTCATTGCCATTATGTTAATTCCTTCCTGTTGAATGAGTATTTAGAGTTGGTTGATTGGATTTCTGATCTATTATACTCTGGGAAAAGGAAACAAAGGGAAAATTCTTTCAAAAGGATTTCCAAATAGAGATACAAATTAATATGAGATATCTTTTCTCTTCTCTTCTCTTCCCCCCTCATCTTTGTCTCTGCCTCTCTTCATTCTTCCTTTATCTTTTCTTTCCTTTCCTTTCCTTCCTACTGCATTAGATATCTTTAATAAGACTGTGATATTCACAGTCACACACACGGAATGATTATACATATATATGTATATATAGTTATAGAGTCAATATATGTACATTATATATAATGTGGATATATACACATATATGCATTCACTTTTTGTCCTTTGTTCTCAAAAAGGACCAAAATGACATCGCCATGTTAGAATCAAGATGCAGTGTGTCTGACTGTGGTCAATCAGACCAATATGAACTCAGAATGCTCTACCATAGATAGGGCACAAATAGTTCATGTGAACATTTGGGGTGGATTCTCTAAATGTGCACATCTCGTTTCTTTTGAACTACTTCAATTCTGCTTTGCTCATAGAGCACAGCACCTTCTCTGATGAGGGGATACCATGCTGGGAAGTCCTGTGCCAGCGTCTCCCATGTCACACAATCAATTCCAGAGTTCTTAAGAGAGACCTTGAAAGTGTTCTTATATCACCTTTTTCTGAACACCATGTGAGTGCTTGCCCTGTGGTAGTTCTCCATAAAATAGTGTTTTTGGCAAGTGTACATATGACATCCAAACAACATATCCAGCCCATTGGAGTCTCACTCTCTGCAGTAAAGTTTGAATACATACATATGTGTATCTATATATGCATATAGATAAGTATGCAGGTAGGTAGATACATATATCCATCTATCTATATGGAATGAACATGATTACATAAGACCAAGAGTCCATCAATTAACAAATATTTGTTATACACTTGCAATGTACCAAGCACTATTCTAAGTACTAGGGCTGGAAAGGAAAGGAAAAGGAAGGGAAGGGGAGGGAAGGGAAGGAGAAGGGAAGGGAAGGGGAAGGGAGGGGAAGGGGAAGGGAGGGGAAGGGGAAGGGAGGGGAGGAAAAAAGATCAACCAAGAATCAAGAAATAGTATCAGCACTCAAGGATCATAATTTCAATAAGGGTAGGGCAAAAGGGAGATAACTAGATACATACAAGATGTGTAAACAGTAGATAAATACTTGAAAAACATTACAAAGAGGTCTTAAAATAAGAACTTCAAATTATTACATTTAATATATTGTCCCATTCATTAATAAAATAAGCACAAATTAAAACATCTCAAAGGTTTCCACTCACCCTTGTCTGAAAGGTGGCAATGATAACAAATGCTCCAAAACATATACATACATAGAGGGATAGTTAGTTTTGGAGGGACAATGAAGAGGCAGGGATATTAATACATTGTTGTTGGACTTGTGAAATGTTTCAGTTGTTCTAAACAACAATATGGGTTTATTCTTGAAATGTAACTAAATTGCCTATACTGTTTGACCCAGTGATCTATTTTTTTTAAAAACATATACCTGAGGGAGTCAAAGATAGAGACAGAGGTCCAATAAATATTAAACTACTTATAGCAATTTTGTTATAGTGAAGAACTAGAAATAAAGTGGTTGCCCATCAACTGAGGAATGGCTAAAACTTACGGTAAATAAAAGTAGTACAATATTTTTGAATCTCAAGAAAGACATGAGTATTTTGTACAAAAAAGAGAAGAATTGCATGAAATGATGTGTATTAAAGTAAATAGAAGCAGGAGAACAATACGAACAATGACCATATTTAAAACAATGGATAAACCAAACAATAAATAAATAAATAAATAAAACAATAGAAATTAACTTGCCAACTTTAGCAGCAAAACTTCACCCCAGAAATAAGATGATGAAATACATTTCCTTTCTTTTATTAGAGAAATGGTAAACAATGGATGTGGAATGTTGAATACACTACTTGGTTAATACAATAAGTAAGTTGTTTTTGCTTAACATTTTTTTCTTTTGTCAAAATGGATGGTTCACTAGAGAGGAAAGGGAAGAGAAAGGGAGAGTGAAGGGAAAATTGGTAGATGTTGTAGTTGTTAATAACATTATTACTAATAATATTTACTTATATGCTTACACAAGATGAATACAATGCGATCTAGTTGGGGGCATTGTTTGGATTTTAATTTGTAAGGCAACATAATGTAATAGTAACAAAACCCGGTTTGGAGATGGATGACTTGGCTTAGATTCTTGGCTTTGCCACATATTACTTCTGTGACCCTGGGCCAGTCACTTACCCTTTCTTTGACTATGTGTCTTCCTCTGTAAAATGAGGCAGTTGGACTAGATGACTTCTAATGTCCCTTCCAAATCAAAATCTATGATCCTATAATCCTTTTCTCTTGGATTTGCCCCTGATTATCTGTGTGTCTTTAGAAAAGTCACTTAATTCTCTGGTTTCTCTATGTCCTCACCCCTCTTAAATAAAGGGGCAAGAATTGTAACTGCTCATTTTGAATGCTACATCCAGCTCTAACCTTCAATGATTCTCAGTCCTTTAATTCAATGGATTTCTTTTATAAATAAGACATCTTAATGCCCAGAGATCTTAGGCGAATTTCCCAGGGTCACAGAGTTAATTTAAGGTCAGAGATAGAACGAGAAATCTAGCCATTTGATGCCTCCAGTGTTCCTTCTATGTGATAACTTGGGGTTGGCAGTGATGTGGATTAAAACATCTCCACCAGCATTAGCTAGTTTCCCATTAGCATAATGAGATGCAAACAGCAGAGCTAAGGAATCCACTCTTCCTCTATGTTGGTTCAATATCTCCAGTTGCCTCCAGCAAGGACGAAAGAAGTCTAGATGCTGTATTTGAAAAAAATCAGCACAGACAGAATTCTGAAATGCATATTTTAAGAAAAGACAAATCCAGGGACTTCTACTGTCAAGCACACTTTTCCTAGTCACTGAGTGCGTAGTAATCAGCTGCCACTCAATCAGAGGCATTAGAATTCTGTTTCAGAAGCATAATCTATATCAAAATTAATTAGGTATATGATCAATGCCAAAAATAACCGCAAACAAAGATGATAAAAATATATTTGTGTGCACAGGAGGGCTTAAAATATATGGCATGGTAGTTTGGAAAAAGAAACCAGGAATCACAGAATGTCAGTTTTGAAGAATTTCAGTGGCCATTAAGATCAAGGCATACTTTCAAAAAAATCTGTTTTACAGCTAGCCTAAAAAGTGGTCCTTTAAACTTAGTTTGAGGACCTCCAAGGAGAAGAAATACATTGCTTTTCTAGGCAGGCTATTGTATTCTTGGCATTAGGATATTTTTTCTGATGGGTCATACTATAACAAATTTATCACCATTTGAAAACAAGCTAGTAAAAAGCCTGAAACTGAACCATTGGAAGAATGGAGTTATTTTTGACAAGTCAGATACTTTCTAATTTTTCTGAATGATTGTATATTAGAAGCAGTATGATAGAACGAGATATTAACCATGTAGGAACGTGGTGGTCTAGGAGGAGAAAGTGGACAGCCATCAGATAAAATATAGTTACCCTAGCCTCTCTGTATATAAAGATGATGAAAAAAGTAGCACTTGAAGAGATCAGTATATTGAGGATTTTATTAGGGAGATTAGTTTCTCATTGGGCACATGGTAAAACCTGTGTTGTTCATGGTATGAGTAGCATGGGTTAGATCTCTGCTGTCCTTAACTATCAACATGATATGAGATAGTTGGAAGTGGAAGGTGGGGTGGTTGACATTTGAACTGCATAGTCCATCCATGGGAATGATGGCCCAGAATGAGTGACTCATAAATCAAGGAGCATCACCTCAGCATGGTGTGGGGATTCTGTGGGACAGCAATATAAATATAGGAAAAAGAATGGAGGAGAACATCATTAAGATTATTATTATTCAGTCACTGGGTGTTGGGGTAGGAGCAGAGGGATGGAAGATAAAGGACTGGGGAGGAATCCCATCATCTTTCTCCTAGGTCTATTGTTTAGAGACCATATTAGATTCTCAAAGAGTAGGCTGCCAGAACCAAATTTGTAAAAAAAACTTTATTTTGACACACTCTACCATAATGTATTCTGATATTTTGGAATGAAGATATTAACACATAACAGATGATCAGGAGTGACAATGTGAAGAAGGTTCTTTTTTTTTTAGGTCTCTTTTTCTTTGCCATCAAGCCTAAATTTGACTCTGCAAATTCCACCCACTTTTCCTGGTTTTGCCTTCTGGGCCCAGTAGACCAAGTTTCTTTTTTTTCCCCCTCAACTTAACAGGCCTTCAAATGCTTGAAGATAGCTATCATGATTGCATTGAATTTTCTCTTCTCTAGATAAACATGTTTTTCTTTCTTGTGGTTTTTACCTTTTGTTCTGATTCTTCTTTCACAACATGACTAATATGGATAGATGTTTAATATGATTATAGGTATATAGCCTATATTGGGTTACTTGCTGTCTTGGGGAGGAGGGAGGGAAGGGAGAAAAAAAAAATTGGAATTCAAAATTTAAAAAAAAGTGAATGTTGAAAACTATCTTTACGTGTAATTGGAAAAAAATTAAATACTATTAAGTGGAAAACAAAAAAAATAAAAAAAAATTATACATAAAGAGTTCTTTTGACCAAAATGCACATGAAATGGACTCAAGGCCCTTGCCACCATGGTTGCTTTCCTTCAGATACTCCAACTTATCTAGAGAAGAGAAGAGAATAAGCATTTATTACACACCTACTATGTGCCAGGTAATGTGCTAAATGCTTTTGCACAAATACTACCTAATTTGATCCTTTTGACAACTGTGGGAGATAGATACTATTATTATTCCCATTTTATAGTTGAAGAAACTGAGTCAGACAGAGATTAAGAGACTTACCAGGGTCATGTAGCTAATAAATATCTGAGGTTAGATTGGAACTCAGATCTTCCTGACTCTAGACTTCATGGTCTGTACCCTAATCTAATTCTATATACTTGAAGAAGATATAAGTAATATAATCCTACATATGGAACTGATGTACCTTCTTAAAATATGGCATCCCAAATTTAATCCCACGTGACTGCAGCAGGATATAGTGGGATTTTCATGTCCCTAGTACTAGACTGTTGATGAGGGTGAAAAGGGAGAGTGTAAAAGCTGGCTTGAAATTTAACGGCAAAACCGAACCAAACCCACCACAACCCAACCTAAGATCTTGACAACTTGTTCTATCACTTCCTGGCAAATAAAGGGAGAAGAAATGGAAGCAGTGTCAGATTTTATATTTTTGGGCTCACAGATCATTGTATATAGTTACTGTACTCATGGAATTAAAAGAAGCTTACTGCTTGTAATGAAAAACTATAGTAAATCTGGACAGTATACTAAAAAGAGACGTCACCTTGCCAATAAAAGTCTGTTTTGTCCAAGCTATGGTTTTCTCAGTAGCAATGTATGGCTATGAGACTTGGATTGTAAGGAAAGCTGAACATCAAAGAATCAACATTTTCAAATTGTAGGGGCAGAGAAGACTTCTGAGAGTCTCTTGGAGAGCAAGAAGGTCAAATCAATTAATACTTGAAAGGAATTCAGATTATTCACTGGATGGTCAAATCCTGAAGGTGAATCTTAAATACTTTAGCCACATAATAAGAAGATGTGACTCATTACAAAGGACTGTGATGTTGAGAAAGATTGAAGGCAAAAGGAAAAGGGTACAGCAAAAGATGAGATGGATGGAAAGTGTCATGGAAACAATGAACGTGAACCTGGACTGACTTTGAGAGATGGTGGAAGATGGAAGGGCCTGGCTTGCTATGATCCATGAGGTGATGAAGAGTTGGACATGATTGAAAAGCTGGAAAAAATACTAGATATTATAACTCAATGCAGGCTGAGATGACATTAGCTTTTTAAAAAAATTTTGGGGGAAGGGGCTGCTATATTAAACTTTTGACATATATTGACCTTGCAGGTCTGTATAATCAGTAAGTCAGAAACATTTATTAAGGATTTACATACTATGTGCCAGGCACTTTGCTAAACCCTGGGAATAAAAATAGAAGCAGAAAGGCAGTATCTCCCTTCACAGAGCTTACATTCTAGTGGGGGAAGAAAACACAGAAAAGCAGCTGAAAAGTGTAGGACAGAGATAGCATATGATGAAAGTCTCATCTGGAGATACAGTAGAGAATATCCAGAGTGCAACCTGTAAAGGGACGACAGACTTCTGGCCTGGATACCCTCCTTTAATGGAGGTTCTGAAGGGAACCAGTTAATGGATGAAAAACGGAAGGGCCTCAGGCTACTTACAATGTGTGAATTCCAGGGAGGTGGGCTTTGGGTTGAAGGGCTGTACCATGGTAAAGGAGAATCAGGGTAAAGTCTGAATAGAATGTTTTCAGATTTGTTTTTCTCTTGTTCTCATTCTTTGAACTTCATAGAGACAGCTAGATGACTCAGCGGATATCACACTGGGCCTGGAGTCAGGAAGACCTGAGTTCAAATGTGGCCTCAGACACTCACTTTTGGTAAGTCATTTAACCTCTGTTTGCCTTAATTCACTGGAGAAGGAAATGGCAAACCATGCCACTATCTTTGCCAATTAAACCCCATATGAGGTCATGAACAATCATATGGGACTGAATAATAACTTGTTTTCCAACTAATGGATCAATGGATTGATGAACCACCAAGGTCTTTCCCAGAAATTAAGATCTAGAACAAAACCATTGTTGTTAATCAATTTATAAATAATAAACCTATAAATGTAATTTTAATATAATAATAATAATATTAATAATAACCCAAATAAGGCTGGGCAACTAGATGACACAGTGGAAAGATGGCTGAATTTGCAGTGAAGAAGATCTGAGTTCAAATCTTGCTTCAGACACTTATTAACTGTGCAACCCTGAGCAATTCACTTCACCTTTGTCTCATTTTTTCTCATCTGTAAAATGAGAATAATAATAGCACTTACCTCCCAGGAATGTTGTGAGGACAAAATGAAGTAATGACTCCCTAATATATCCTGTCTATATCTTGTTTGCATGCCATATCCTCCATCAGACTGTGAGTGTCTTGAGGGTAGGGGATCTTTTTTTTTTCTTCTTTTGTTTATCCTCAGTGCTCAGCACAGTGTCTGGTACATAGAATATATTTAATAAATACTAATTGACTAAATGCACAATGTTTTGCAAAGTTTTAAGTCCTCTATAAATGTTAGCTAGTCATGACTAATTAAATCTTAAGCTTTGCATTTCAGTTCCATATACCATTTTGAGATCAATTTCATAGGTCACAAATCCTGCCCCAACCATCTTCTAGGACCACTGCTAAACAGGAAGTCCTAAGAAACACAGACCAAGGAGGTAATCTAGCATCTCCTGGTCAATACACCTAACTTTTGTGTTGGAGTACATTAGTGAGGTGAAAACGACAGAGGGCCCCTGTAAAGGATGGCTGCACAAAAACCATAGAATCTCTGTATACACCTAAAGGACATCAGCACCAGTTAAGGGAAGGTTATGTAAGTGTATGCAAAAAAAAGTTTCTGGGAAACATCTTAAACTGGACAAAATGACGTTTCCAAGTTCTCTGATACTGTGTTTCCACAGGATGGATTGTCATTGGTTTTATTAAAAGGAACACCAAAATCAACAAGACCACAGATACATATGATTCTAATTTTCAAAAGATACGTCTATTTTTATTTTCTCTGAATGTTTTTTTTCTTCCCCACTTCTATCCTTAAATCAGGGTGCCCAACAGATAATCTGATCATAAGATCATGGTACTTGTCTTACTGTTTCATGCACAATTGCTTTTTGTGCACCTTATCACCTTCTTTCTCCCATTAGAATGACATCTTATAACCTTTTCTCTTTTTATTGGAATACAATCTCCTGGAGGGTCAGATCTATATGACCTTTCATTGCACAGTGAATAGAGTGCTGAACATAGATTCATTAAGACAGGTTCAAATTCTGTCTCAGACACTTCCTGGCTGTGTGATTCTGGACAAGTTCTTTTCCTTCTATGAGCCTGTACATTAAGAAAAATAATAGCTCTAACTTCTCCAGGATGCTGCAAAGCTCAGTCAAGATGCTGTGTGTAAAGTGTCTTGCAAAAGTTTAATTCCTTTATATGTGTTTGAGCTGTTGTTATTATTATTTTCTTCATGGAAAAAAAAAATCTTGCACTAAGGAGACATTCAGTAAATTATCAATGAA
>NW_020951769.1:0-10003 GCF_900497805.2 Vombatus ursinus
GATGCAGAGATGGAAGGGATCTAAAAGGTCCCTTCAGTCCCAACCTCCATTTTGCTTGTGACTTCATCTTCAATAGCTTCTCCCACTGGACACTATTATTAGATTATTAAAAGAGAAATCAATCTGGAGATGATCTTGGCTGGCTTCTCTCTGGCTGAGTCAAATTAGTCACTCCTCCAGACTAATGAGTGCTTTCCTCACTTGACTCAATTATGGCTGCCACTGAATCCCGGTGTCTCATCATCAGGGGGAAGTCTGATAGCTTTGATGCTTACCCTCATCTCACCAATCACCTGAGTGTTTCCCTCAATGGATCTACTAGTCTTTTTTGTTGTTCCCATATCAAAATGGTTCACCTGAATTAAGGAAAAAGAAACACACAAAGAACAGAGGCACTAAGTATTCATTGGCACATGACTACTGAGTGGGAAGACAAAGTAGCCAAAGTCACTGCCTCTCCCTGGTGGCTTGTACTAGTTCTTCCTTGAAAGATGACAGAGACAGAGAGACAGACAGACAGACAGACAGACAGAGAGACAGAGAGAGAGAGACAGAGGCAGAGACAGAGACAGAGAGAGACTGAGATAGTGTCAGGGAGACAGAGATAGAAACAAAAAGACATAGAGACAGAGGTAGAGGGACAGATGATGTCTACTTAAAACCTTTTTGTATTCACATTCAGCTGTAGTTCACCAGCCAGTTAAAAGACTTTTTGTCACCAGACAATAAGCCAATAGGAATCAACAAGAGAATAGCTCTAATTTTCCTGGAGTGGAGAAAAGTGCACCTCCATTTCAAATAACTGGAAACAGTCTCAACAAGCATCCAGATGGATTGGAACTAATCATGAAATATTGTGCATGTGCTAAAGATTGAGTTCTAATTGACCAGTCTCCTGCCCATCCTCTCTTCTATTTGACCAGGATAGCATAATGCTAGAAGGAACTGGCATTTTTTTAATGGAGAAATAAAGACTTAGGCAAGTGTAATTGCTGTCTCCAAGTATCTAAAGGGCTGATGTGCAGAAGATAAATTAAATGAGACTTATCTATTCAGTCCCAGAAGACAAAAGTATGCTCACTGGGTAGAAGTTGCAGAAGGCAGTTTTAAGTATGATGTAAGGGGAACCATTGTAATGATTAGTTCTATGTTTGAATGGAAAGGACAACCTTGGGGCAGGGGAAACAGCTTCCCTCTTACTGAAAGTCTTCAAGCAATGCCTGGATGACCATTTACTGGGATATATTGAAGAAGGCAATCTTGGTCAGTTATGGCTTGGGCAATATAGGTTTTATGTTCCCTTTTAGATCTGAGATAAAACACTTGACTGGTCAACCTCCTTCTCCATAAGGGAAGGCTCCTCATTCTTTCTCTGCATGGAGTTTGTGTGTGTGTGTGTGTGTGTGTGTGTTTGAGTAATATGATTTGACCCAATATAATTTCTATTCTGTATGAAAGCAAAATGTATTAAAGTTCAACCATATCTGGATGTGCCCCAACAGGTTTAATTGAATGTTAACTACTTTTCTTGAATTCATTACTCTTTTTTTGCTCAATTAACAATCCACATTAAAGCAATTGACTCATATGTCTCCAGGAATCTAATGCAGGTTTGCCAAGTGTAAAGGCTTGCTGAATGACTCACAAACCAACTAAGTTAAGGATGAAGTAGTGCTTTGGTTCATTCTGATCGATTTCATTGCCATTATGTTAATTCCTTCCTGTTGAATGAGTATTTAGAGTTGGTTGATTGGATTTCTGATCTATTATACTCTGGGAAAAGGAAACAAAGGGAAAATTCTTTCAAAAGGATTTCCAAATAGAGATACAAATTAATATGAGATATCTTTTCTCTTCTCTTCTCTTCCCCCCTCATCTTTGTCTCTGCCTCTCTTCATTCTTCCTTTATCTTTTCTTTCCTTTCCTTTCCTTCCTACTGCATTAGATATCTTTAATAAGACTGTGATATTCACAGTCACACACACGGAATGATTATACATATATATGTATATATAGTTATAGAGTCAATATATGTACATTATATATAATGTGGATATATACACATATATGCATTCACTTTTTGTCCTTTGTTCTCAAAAAGGACCAAAATGACATCGCCATGTTAGAATCAAGATGCAGTGTGTCTGACTGTGGTCAATCAGACCAATTTGAACTCAGAATGCTCTACCATAGATAGGGCACAAATAGTTCATGTGAACATTTGGGGTGGATTCTCTAAATGTGCACATCTCGTTTCTTTTGAACTACTTCAATTCTGCTTTGCTCATAGAGCACAGCACCTTCTCTGATGAGGGGATACCATGCTGGGAAGTCCTGTGCCAGCGTCTCCCATGTCACACAATCAATTCCAGAGTTCTTAAGAGAGACCTTGAAAGTGTTCTTATATCACCTTTTTCTGAACACCATGTGAGTGCTTGCCCTGTGGTAGTTCTCCATAAAATAGTGTTTTTGGCAAGTGTACATATGACATCCAAACAACATATCCAGCCCATTGGAGTCTCACTCTCTGCAGTAAAGTTTGAATACATACATATGTGTATCTATATATGCATATAGATAAGTATGCAGGTAGGTAGATACATATATCCATCTATCTATATGGAATGAACATGATTACATAAGACCAAGAGTCCATCAATTAACAAATATTTGTTATACACTTGCAATGTACCAAGCACTATTCTAAGTACTAGGGCTGGAAAGGAAAGGAAAAGGAAGGGAAGGGGAGGGAAGGGAAGGAGAAGGGAAGGGAAGGGGAAGGGAGGGGAAGGGGAAGGGAGGGGAAGGGGAAGGGAGGGGAGGAAAAAAGATCAACCAAGAATCAAGAAATAGTATCAGCACTCAAGGATCATAATTTCAATAAGGGTAGGGCAAAAGGGAGATAACTAGATACATACAAGATGTGTAAACAGTAGATAAATACTTGAAAAACATTACAAAGAGGTCTTAAAATAAGAACTTCAAATTATTACATTTAATATATTGTCCCATTCATTAATAAAATAAGCACAAATTAAAACATCTCAAAGGTTTCCACTCACCCTTGTCTGAAAGGTGGCAATGATAACAAATGCTCCAAAACATATACATACATAGAGGGATAGTTAGTTTTGGAGGGACAATGAAGAGGCAGGGATATTAATACATTGTTGTTGGACTTGTGAAATGTTTCAGTTGTTCTAAACAACAATATGGGTTTATTCTTGAAATGTAACTAAATTGCCTATACTGTTTGACCCAGTGATCTATTTTTTTTAAAAACATATACCTGAGGGAGTCAAAGATAGAGACAGAGGTCCAATAAATATTAAACTACTTATAGCAATTTTGTTATAGTGAAGAACTAGAAATAAAGTGGTTGCCCATCAACTGAGGAATGGCTAAAACTTACGGTAAATAAAAGTAGTACAATATTTTTGAATCTCAAGAAAGACATGAGTATTTTGTACAAAAAAGAGAAGAATTGCATGAAATGATGTGTATTAAAGTAAATAGAAGCAGGAGAACAATACGAACAATGACCATATTTAAAACAATGGATAAACCAAACAATAAATAAATAAATAAATAAAACAATAGAAATTAACTTGCCAACTTTAGCAGCAAAACTTCACCCCAGAAATAAGATGATGAAATACATTTCCTTTCTTTTATTAGAGAAATGGTAAACAATGGATGTGGAATGTTGAATACACTACTTGGTTAATACAATAAGTAAGTTGTTTTTGCTTAACATTTTTCTCTTTTGTCAAAATGGATGGTTCACTAGAGAGGAAAGGGAAGAGAAAGGGAGAGTGAAGGGAAAATTGGTAGATGTTGTAGTTGTTAATAACATTATTACTAATAATATTTACTTATATGCTTACACAAGATGAATACAATGCGATCTAGTTGGGGGCATTGTTTGGATTTTAATTTGTAAGGCAACATAATGTAATAGTAACAAAACCCGGTTTGGAGATGGATGACTTGGCTTAGATTCTTGGCTTTGCCACATATTACTTCTGTGACCCTGGGCCAGTCACTTACCCTTTCTTTGACTATGTGTCTTCCTCTGTAAAATGAGGCAGTTGGACTAGATGACTTCTAATGTCCCTTCCAAATCAAAATCTATGATCCTATAATCCTTTTCTCTTGGATTTGCCCCTGATTATCTGTGTGTCTTTAGAAAAGTCACTTAATTCTCTGGTTTCTCTATGTCCTCACCCCTCTTAAATAAAGGGGCAAGAATTGTAACTGCTCATTTTGAATGCTACATCCAGCTCTAACCTTCAATGATTCTCAGTCCTTTAATTCAATGGATTTCTTTTATAAATAAGACATCTTAATGCCCAGAGATCTTAGGCGAATTTCCCAGGGTCACAGAGTTAATTTAAGGTCAGAGATAGAACGAGAAATCTAGCCATTTGATGCCTCCAGTGTTCCTTCTATGTGATAACTTGGGGTTGGCAGTGATGTGGATTAAAACATCTCCACCAGCATTAGCTAGTTTCCCATTAGCATAATGAGATGCAAACAGCAGAGCTAAGGAATCCACTCTTCCTCTATGTTGGTTCAATATCTCCAGTTGCCTCCAGCAAGGACGAAAGAAGTCTAGATGCTGTATTTGAAAAAAATCAGCACAGACAGAATTCTGAAATGCATATTTTAAGAAAAGACAAATCCAGGGACTTCTACTGTCAAGCACACTTTTCCTAGTCACTGAGTGCGTAGTAATCAGCTGCCACTCAATCAGAGGCATTAGAATTCTGTTTCAGAAGCATAATCTATATCAAAATTAATTAGGTATATGATCAATGCCAAAAATAACCGCAAACAAAGATGATAAAAATATATTTGTGTGCACAGGAGGGCTTAAAATATATGGCATGGTAGTTTGGAAAAAGAAACCAGGAATCACAGAATGTCAGTTTTGAAGAATTTCAGTGGCCATTAAGATCAAGGCATACTTTCAAAAAAATCTGTTTTACAGCTAGCCTAAAAAGTGGTCCTTTAAACTTAGTTTGAGGACCTCCAAGGAGAAGAAATACATTGCTTTTCTAGGCAGGCTATTGTATTCTTGGCATTAGGATATTTTTTCTGATGGGTCATACTATAACAAATTTATCACCATTTGAAAACAAGCTAGTAAAAAGCCTGAAACTGAACCATTGGAAGAATGGAGTTATTTTTGACAAGTCAGATACTTTCTAATTTTTCTGAATGATTGTATATTAGAAGCAGTATGATAGAACGAGATATTAACCATGTAGGAACGTGGTGGTCTAGGAGGAGAAAGTGGACAGCCATCAGATAAAATATAGTTACCCTAGCCTCTCTGTATATAAAGATGATGAAAAAAGTAGCACTTGAAGAGATCAGTATATTGAGGATTTTATTAGGGAGATTAGTTTCTCATTGGGCACATGGTAAAACCTGTGTTGTTCATGGTATGAGTAGCATGGGTTAGATCTCTGCTGTCCTTAACTATCAACATGATATGAGATAGTTGGAAGTGGAAGGTGGGGTGGTTGACATTTGAACTGCATAGTCCATCCATGGGAATGATGGCCCAGAATGAGTGACTCATAAATCAAGGAGCATCACCTCAGCATGGTGTGGGGATTCTGTGGGACAGCAATATAAATATAGGAAAAAGAATGGAGGAGAACATCATTAAGATTATTATTATTCAGTCACTGGGTGTTGGGGTAGGAGCAGAGGGATGGAAGATAAAGGACTGGGGAGGAATCCCATCATCTTTCTCCTAGGTCTATTGTTTAGAGACCATATTAGATTCTCAAAGAGTAGGCTGCCAGAACCAAATTTGTAAAAAAAACTTTATTTTGACACACTCTACCATAATGTATTCTGATATTTTGGAATGAAGATATTAACACATAACAGATGATCAGGAGTGACAATGTGAAGAAGGTTCTTTTTTTTTTAGGTCTCTTTTTCTTTGCCATCAAGCCTAAATTTGACTCTGCAAATTCCACCCACTTTTCCTGGTTTTGCCTTCTGGGCCCAGTAGACCAAGTTTCTTTTTTTTCCCCCTCAACTTAACAGGCCTTCAAATGCTTGAAGATAGCTATCATGATTGCATTGAATTTTCTCTTCTCTAGATAAACATGTTTTTCTTTCTTGTGGTTTTTACCTTTTGTTCTGATTCTTCTTTCACAACATGACTAATATGGATAGATGTTTAATATGATTATAGGTATATAGCCTATATTGGGTTACTTGCTGTCTTGGGGAGGAGGGAGGGAAGGGAGAAAAAAAAAATTGGAATTCAAAATTTAAAAAAAAGTGAATGTTGAAAACTATCTTTACGTGTAATTGGAAAAAAATTAAATACTATTAAGTGGAAAACAAAAAAAATAAAAAAAAATTATACATAAAGAGTTCTTTTGACCAAAATGCACATGAAATGGACTCAAGGCCCTTGCCACCATGGTTGCTTTCCTTCAGATACTCCAACTTATCTAGAGAAGAGAAGAGAATAAGCATTTATTACACACCTACTATGTGCCAGGTAATGTGCTAAATGCTTTTGCACAAATACTACCTAATTTGATCCTTTTGACAACTGTGGGAGATAGATACTATTATTATTCCCATTTTATAGTTGAAGAAACTGAGTCAGACAGAGATTAAGAGACTTACCAGGGTCATGTAGCTAATAAATATCTGAGGTTAGATTGGAACTCAGATCTTCCTGACTCTAGACTTCATGGTCTGTACCCTAATCTAATTCTATATACTTGAAGAAGATATAAGTAATATAATCCTACATATGGAACTGATGTACCTTCTTAAAATATGGCATCCCAAATTTAATCCCACGTGACTGCAGCAGGATATAGTGGGATTTTCATGTCCCTAGTACTAGACTGTTGATGAGGGTGAAAAGGGAGAGTGTAAAAGCTGGCTTGAAATTTAACGGCAAAACCGAACCAAACCCACCACAACCCAACCTAAGATCTTGACAACTTGTTCTATCACTTCCTGGCAAATAAAGGGAGAAGAAATGGAAGCAGTGTCAGATTTTATATTTTTGGGCTCACAGATCATTGTATATAGTTACTGTACTCATGGAATTAAAAGAAGCTTACTGCTTGTAATGAAAAACTATAGTAAATCTGGACAGTATACTAAAAAGAGACGTCACCTTGCCAATAAAAGTCTGTTTTGTCCAAGCTATGGTTTTCTCAGTAGCAATGTATGGCTATGAGACTTGGATTGTAAGGAAAGCTGAACATCAAAGAATCAACATTTTCAAATTGTAGGGGCAGAGAAGACTTCTGAGAGTCTCTTGGAGAGCAAGAAGGTCAAATCAATTAATACTTGAAAGGAATTCAGATTATTCACTGGATGGTCAAATCCTGAAGGTGAATCTTAAATACTTTAGCCACATAATAAGAAGATGTGACTCATTACAAAGGACTGTGATGTTGAGAAAGATTGAAGGCAAAAGGAAAAGGGTACAGCAAAAGATGAGATGGATGGAAAGTGTCATGGAAACAATGAACGTGAACCTGGACTGACTTTGAGAGATGGTGGAAGATGGAAGGGCCTGGCTTGCTATGATCCATGAGGTGATGAAGAGTTGGACATGATTGAAAAGCTGGAAAAAATACTAGATATTATAACTCAATGCAGGCTGAGATGACATTAGCTTTTTAAAAAAATTTTGGGGGAAGGGGCTGCTATATTAAACTTTTGACATATATTGACCTTGCAGGTCTGTATAATCAGTAAGTCAGAAACATTTATTAAGGATTTACATACTATGTGCCAGGCACTTTGCTAAACCCTGGGAATAAAAATAGAAGCAGAAAGGCAGTATCTCCCTTCACAGAGCTTACATTCTAGTGGGGGAAGAAAACACAGAAAAGCAGCTGAAAAGTGTAGGACAGAGATAGCATATGATGAAAGTCTCATCTGGAGATACAGTAGAGAATATCCAGAGTGCAACCTGTAAAGGGACGACAGACTTCTGGCCTGGATACCCTCCTTTAATGGAGGTTCTGAAGGGAACCAGTTAATGGATGAAAAACGGAAGGGCCTCAGGCTACTTACAATGTGTGAATTCCAGGGAGGTGGGCTTTGGGTTGAAGGGCTGTACCATGGTAAAGGAGAATCAGGGTAAAGTCTGAATAGAATGTTTTCAGATTTGTTTTTCTCTTGTTCTCATTCTTTGAACTTCATAGAGACAGCTAGATGACTCAGCGGATATCACACTGGGCCTGGAGTCAGGAAGACCTGAGTTCAAATGTGGCCTCAGACACTCACTTTTGGTAAGTCATTTAACCTCTGTTTGCCTTAATTCACTGGAGAAGGAAATGGCAAACCATGCCACTATCTTTGCCAATTAAACCCCATATGAGGTCATGAACAATCATATGGGACTGAATAATAACTTGTTTTCCAACTAATGGATCAATGGATTGATGAACCACCAAGGTCTTTCCCAGAAATTAAGATCTAGAACAAAACCATTGTTGTTAATCAATTTATAAATAATAAACCTATAAATGTAATTTTAATATAATAATAATAATATTAATAATAACCCAAATAAGGCTGGGCAACTAGATGACACAGTGGAAAGATGGCTGAATTTGCAGTGAAGAAGATCTGAGTTCAAATCTTGCTTCAGACACTTATTAACTGTGCAACCCTGAGCAATTCACTTCACCTTTGTCTCATTTTTTCTCATCTGTAAAATGAGAATAATAATAGCACTTACCTCCCAGGAATGTTGTGAGGACAAAATGAAGTAATGACTCCCTAATATATCCTGTCTATATCTTGTTTGCATGCCATATCCTCCATCAGACTGTGAGTGTCTTGAGGGTAGGGGATCTTTTTTTTTTCTTCTTTTGTTTATCCTCAGTGCTCAGCACAGTGTCTGGTACATAGAATATATTTAATAAATACTAATTGACTAAATGCACAATGTTTTGCAAAGTTTTAAGTCCTCTATAAATGTTAGCTAGTCATGACTAATTAAATCTTAAGCTTTGCATTTCAGTTCCATATACCATTTTGAGATCAATTTCATAGGTCACAAATCCTGCCCCAACCATCTTCTAGGACCACTGCTAAACAGGAAGTCCTAAGAAACACAGACCAAGGAGGTAATCTAGCATCTCCTGGTCAATACACCTAACTTTTGTGTTGGAGTACATTAGTGAGGTGAAAACGACAGAGGGCCCCTGTAAAGGATGGCTGCACAAAAACCATAGAATCTCTGTATACACCTAAAGGACATCAGCACCAGTTAAGGGAAGGTTATGTAAGTGTATGCAAAAAAAAGTTTCTGGGAAACATCTTAAACTGGACAAAATGACGTTTCCAAGTTCTCTGATACTGTGTTTCCACAGGATGGATTGTCATTGGTTTTATTAAAAGGAACACCAAAATCAACAAGACCACAGATACATATGATTCTAATTTTCAAAAGATACGTCTATTTTTATTTTCTCTGAATGTTTTTTTTCTTCCCCACTTCTATCCTTAAATCAGGGTGCCCAACAGATAATCTGATCATAAGATCATGGTACTTGTCTTACTGTTTCATGCACAATTGCTTTTTGTGCACCTTATCACCTTCTTTCTCCCATTAGAATGACATCTTATAACCTTTTCTCTTTTTATTGGAATACAATCTCCTGGAGGGTCAGATCTATATGACCTTTCATTGCACAGTGAATAGAGTGCTGAACATAGATTCATTAAGACAGGTTCAAATTCTGTCTCAGACACTTCCTGGCTGTGTGATTCTGGACAAGTTCTTTTCCTTCTATGAGCCTGTACATTAAGAAAAATAATAGCTCTAACTTCTCCAGGATGCTGCAAAGCTCAGTCAAGATGCTGTGTGTAAAGTGTCTTGCAAAAGTTTAATTCCTTTATATGTGTTTGAGCTGTTGTTATTATTATTTTCTTCATGGAAAAAAAAATCTTGCACTAAGGAGACATTCAGTAAATTATCAATGAA
>NW_020951770.1:0-2039 GCF_900497805.2 Vombatus ursinus
GATGCAGAGATGGAAGGGATCTAAAAGGTCCCTTCAGTCCCAACCTCTATTTTGCTTGTGACTTCATCTTCAATAGCTTCTCCCACTGGACACTATTATTAGATTATTAAAAGAGAAATGATCCAGCCTCCATCTTATTGAATGGAAAATGAAAATTCCACCTAACTAAAATCCTATTTTCTCAAAAATCCCAAATCCCAGGACCCCAGAATCCCAGAGACCTAGTGAAAAAAATTAACAACTGCTGCTGGACCCGGCTCTGTTCCCTCTCCCTTTCCGGTAAAGGAGACTTCTACTCTAGACTTACATGTGATGACTGCTTGGGGCACTGGGGCCAGTGATCTTCTAATGAGAAAGATTTACCTCTTTTTCTCAAATGTGTTGACTTTTTTTTAACACCCACTTTGTACTCGTTGAAAAAACTCCTTAAATCTAGGTTTAAATCTAGAGTAGAGCAGGAATATATTCATTATGCAATATAAATCAGGTATAGGATAGCTGTTTACTGTCTCCACATGAAAAAAAAATGTGAAGAAAAGGAACTCAAGCATGCACATTAACAGCGATTTAAAACAGGATATAGTAATTTATAGATTCTCTTCTATTTTTTGCCCTTGAACTTGATATTTAGACACCAGAACATGAAACAGTTTGCAGGGTTACTAAATAAGCTTTACATTGTTCACCTTAGCTTTGGGCTATGCAAACAACTCCCTCCTGGTTCAACTTTCCCAGCAAATCAGTCCAAGGATTGAGTTTATTCTCTCTGATGCACAAATTCCTCTTGTTGCCATTCAGATCTGACAGAAGGATCCAGTATTCCTCATCTCAGGAGTTCCCAAGGTTGCCTCCAAGCCCAGACACATGCATCTCAGTACTGCTCTCTGGTGACCTAGGAGCAGAACAACAATAGAGCAGAAAAAGAATCCAGGGTTCCCAAATCCTGACTCAGGCAAACATAAATCCATAAATATGTCCTTTGGCTATCATATGTTCTCAGTCCGCCATTTTACCTAGCGGTTGGTTGGGCCAAATGTTTTTTCCCCTCCCCCTTTCTCAGCTGGACCTGATCATCCCCGATGAAATCTGCAGATTTGAACAGAAGAGCAAACAAATTGAGGGTCACTACTGTTTAAAATTCCTCTGAGTCATCAACGTATCTTGTTTGCCAGTCAGTGGTCATTTTTTTCCTCATCTCAAAGAACAAGGCCTTTCAGTACTGAGTCACACATGTCTTTAGAACTTTTCAGGGTATCTCTGGTTTCTACTTCCTGGGACAGCCCCTAGAGGCTGATTCTGATACCTCTTCCAACCCCAATACACTTAAATCTTAGCATCCCAGAATCTCAGAAATGTAGAATCTTATAATCAATTAAATTCAGTTCATTTTAAGCCAAGTCAATCCAGCAAACATGTAATAGGTAACAAATAATAATGTCTGATATTTATAGAAGAATTTAAGGTTCATAAAGTGCTTTGAATACATTATCTTAAAAAAGTGTAACATATAAAGTACTTTGCAAACCTTAAAGTACATATAATTCTAACTATTATTATGGTTATTGTTATTATCAGCATTACCTCTTGTGATCCTCAATACCATTGAGGAGGATGGGGCCATAGGTGGTGCAGTGGATAGAACATTGGCCCTGGATTCAGGAGGACCTGAGTTCAAATCTGGCCTCAGACACATAACACTTAACTATCTGTGTGACCCTGGGCAAGTCACTTAACCCCATTGCCTAACCCCCCAAAAAATAAGATTGAGGATGATGAAAAATGCTAATAATAATGATAACTATAAGCTTTACAAAACACTTTCCTAAAAACAACCTTTTTGGGTAAAGATTATGAAAGTAGTATTACCTTGATTATGCAGATAAAAAATGTAGACTCTGAGAAGTTAAAAAGCTTTGAATCTAAAGTTCATAAGACAAATTCAATTCATTAAAACTAAATTCGTTAAAACAAATATAATGTGAGAACTCCAAGATGTGAAGTCATGGAAGAAAAAAAACCAGTTCATTTGAGAATGATCT
>NW_020951771.1:0-2039 GCF_900497805.2 Vombatus ursinus
GATGCAGAGATGGAAGGGATCTAAAAGGTCCCTTCAGTCCCAACCTCTATTTTGCTTGTGACTTCATCTTCAATAGCTTCTCCCACTGGACACTATTATTAGATTATTAAAAGAGAAATGATCCAGCCTCCATCTTATTGAATGGAAAATGAAAATTCCACCTAACTAAAATCCTATTTTCTCAAAAATCCCAAATCCCAGGACCCCAGAATCCCAGAGACCTAGTGAAAAAAATTAACAACTGCTGCTGGACCCGGCTCTGTTCCCTCTCCCTTTCCGGTAAAGGAGACTTCTACTCTAGACTTACATGTGATGACTGCTTGGGGCACTGGGGCCAGTGATCTTCTAATGAGAAAGATTTACCTCTTTTTCTCAAATGTGTTGACTTTTTTTTAACACCCACTTTGTACTCGTTGAAAAAACTCCTTAAATCTAGGTTTAAATCTAGAGTAGAGCAGGAATATATTCATTATGCAATATAAATCAGGTATAGGATAGCTGTTTACTGTCTCCACATGAAAAAAAAATGTGAAGAAAAGGAACTCAAGCATGCACATTAACAGCGATTTAAAACAGGATATAGTAATTTATAGATTCTCTTCTATTTTTTGCCCTTGAACTTGATATTTAGACACCAGAACATGAAACAGTTTGCAGGGTTACTAAATAAGCTTTACATTGTTCACCTTAGCTTTGGGCTATGCAAACAACTCCCTCCTGGTTCAACTTTCCCAGCAAATCAGTCCAAGGATTGAGTTTATTCTCTCTGATGCACAAATTCCTCTTGTTGCCATTCAGATCTGACAGAAGGATCCAGTATTCCTCATCTCAGGAGTTCCCAAGGTTGCCTCCAAGCCCAGACACATGCATCTCAGTACTGCTCTCTGGTGACCTAGGAGCAGAACAACAATAGAGCAGAAAAAGAATCCAGGGTTCCCAAATCCTGACTCAGGCAAACATAAATCCATAAATATGTCCTTTGGCTATCATATGTTCTCAGTCCGCCATTTTACCTAGCGGTTGGTTGGGCCAAATGTTTTTTCCCCTCCCCCTTTCTCAGCTGGACCTGATCATCCCCGATGAAATCTGCAGATTTGAACAGAAGAGCAAACAAATTGAGGGTCACTACTGTTTAAAATTCCTCTGAGTCATCAACGTATCTTGTTTGCCAGTCAGTGGTCATTTTTTTCCTCATCTCAAAGAACAAGGCCTTTCAGTACTGAGTCACACATGTCTTTAGAACTTTTCAGGGTATCTCTGGTTTCTACTTCCTGGGACAGCCCCTAGAGGCTGATTCTGATACCTCTTCCAACCCCAATACACTTAAATCTTAGCATCCCAGAATCTCAGAAATGTAGAATCTTATAATCAATTAAATTCAGTTCATTTTAAGCCAAGTCAATCCAGCAAACATGTAATAGGTAACAAATAATAATGTCTGATATTTATAGAAGAATTTAAGGTTCATAAAGTGCTTTGAATACATTATCTTAAAAAAGTGTAACATATAAAGTACTTTGCAAACCTTAAAGTACATATAATTCTAACTATTATTATGGTTATTGTTATTATCAGCATTACCTCTTGTGATCCTCAATACCATTGAGGAGGATGGGGCCATAGGTGGTGCAGTGGATAGAACATTGGCCCTGGATTCAGGAGGACCTGAGTTCAAATCTGGCCTCAGACACATAACACTTAACTATCTGTGTGACCCTGGGCAAGTCACTTAACCCCATTGCCTAACCCCCCAAAAAATAAGATTGAGGATGATGAAAAATGCTAATAATAATGATAACTATAAGCTTTACAAAACACTTTCCTAAAAACAACCTTTTTGGGTAAAGATTATGAAAGTAGTATTACCTTGATTATGCAGATAAAAAATGTAGACTCTGAGAAGTTAAAAAGCTTTGAATCTAAAGTTCATAAGACAAATTCAATTCATTAAAACTAAATTCGTTAAAACAAATATAATGTGAGAACTCCAAGATGTGAAGTCATGGAAGAAAAAAAACCAGTTCATTTGAGAATGATCT
>NW_020951772.1:0-2405 GCF_900497805.2 Vombatus ursinus
TTAGCTTGTCATTTTTTGTTACATGTCCTGAAGTGTTTTTTTTTTTTTATCCAGTGAGAAAATTAGGTAGGAATGTGATGGATTTTTTTTTAGATTTTAAAAACAGACAGAAATGTAAATAACAACTGAGAACAAAGCAAATATGTCAAGTGAAGTCTTTTTAGAGGCCAGGAGACATGTTGGCCAAGTCTAGACAATTTATTAAAAATGCAGCCATGTGAAGTCATGGAAGAAAAAAAACCAGTTCATTTGAGAATGATCTGGAAGTTTCATTAGACTGTAAGCTCAAAATAATTACACACTGGGAAATACAGATGAGGACAAACAATATAATATTAAAGCATATTATGGGAGACAAGGATCATAGATGCAGAGATGGAAGGGATCTAAAAGGTCCCTTCAGTCCCAACCTCTATTTTGCTTGTGACTTCATCTTCAATAGCTTCTCCCACTGGACACTATTATTAGATTATTAAAAGAGAAATGATCCAGCCTCCATCTTATTGAATGGAAAATGAAAATTCCACCTAACTAAAATCCTATTTTCTCAAAAATCCCAAATCCCAGGACCCCAGAATCCCAGAGACCTAGTGAAAAAAATTAACAACTGCTGCTGGACCCGGCTCTGTTCCCTCTCCCTTTCCGGTAAAGGAGACTTCTACTCTAGACTTACATGTGATGACTGCTTGGGGCACTGGGGCCAGTGATCTTCTAATGAGAAAGATTTACCTCTTTTTCTCAAATGTGTTGACTTTTTTTTAACACCCACTTTGTACTCGTTGAAAAAACTCCTTAAATCTAGGTTTAAATCTAGAGTAGAGCAGGAATATATTCATTATGCAATATAAATCAGGTATAGGATAGCTGTTTACTGTCTCCACATGAAAAAAAAATGTGAAGAAAAGGAACTCAAGCATGCACATTAACAGCGATTTAAAACAGGATATAGTAATTTATAGATTCTCTTCTATTTTTTGCCCTTGAACTTGATATTTAGACACCAGAACATGAAACAGTTTGCAGGGTTACTAAATAAGCTTTACATTGTTCACCTTAGCTTTGGGCTATGCAAACAACTCCCTCCTGGTTCAACTTTCCCAGCAAATCAGTCCAAGGATTGAGTTTATTCTCTCTGATGCACAAATTCCTCTTGTTGCCATTCAGATCTGACAGAAGGATCCAGTATTCCTCATCTCAGGAGTTCCCAAGGTTGCCTCCAAGCCCAGACACATGCATCTCAGTACTGCTCTCTGGTGACCTAGGAGCAGAACAACAATAGAGCAGAAAAAGAATCCAGGGTTCCCAAATCCTGACTCAGGCAAACATAAATCCATAAATATGTCCTTTGGCTATCATATGTTCTCAGTCCGCCATTTTACCTAGCGGTTGGTTGGGCCAAATGTTTTTTCCCCTCCCCCTTTCTCAGCTGGACCTGATCATCCCCGATGAAATCTGCAGATTTGAACAGAAGAGCAAACAAATTGAGGGTCACTACTGTTTAAAATTCCTCTGAGTCATCAACGTATCTTGTTTGCCAGTCAGTGGTCATTTTTTTCCTCATCTCAAAGAACAAGGCCTTTCAGTACTGAGTCACACATGTCTTTAGAACTTTTCAGGGTATCTCTGGTTTCTACTTCCTGGGACAGCCCCTAGAGGCTGATTCTGATACCTCTTCCAACCCCAATACACTTAAATCTTAGCATCCCAGAATCTCAGAAATGTAGAATCTTATAATCAATTAAATTCAGTTCATTTTAAGCCAAGTCAATCCAGCAAACATGTAATAGGTAACAAATAATAATGTCTGATATTTATAGAAGAATTTAAGGTTCATAAAGTGCTTTGAATACATTATCTTAAAAAAGTGTAACATATAAAGTACTTTGCAAACCTTAAAGTACATATAATTCTAACTATTATTATGGTTATTGTTATTATCAGCATTACCTCTTGTGATCCTCAATACCATTGAGGAGGATGGGGCCATAGGTGGTGCAGTGGATAGAACATTGGCCCTGGATTCAGGAGGACCTGAGTTCAAATCTGGCCTCAGACACATAACACTTAACTATCTGTGTGACCCTGGGCAAGTCACTTAACCCCATTGCCTAACCCCCCAAAAAATAAGATTGAGGATGATGAAAAATGCTAATAATAATGATAACTATAAGCTTTACAAAACACTTTCCTAAAAACAACCTTTTTGGGTAAAGATTATGAAAGTAGTATTACCTTGATTATGCAGATAAAAAATGTAGACTCTGAGAAGTTAAAAAGCTTTGAATCTAAAGTTCATAAGACAAATTCAATTCATTAAAACTAAATTCGTTAAAACAAATATAATGTGAGAACTCCAAGATGTGAAGTCATGGAAGAAAAAAAACCAGTTCATTTGAGAATGATCT
>NW_020951773.1:0-2404 GCF_900497805.2 Vombatus ursinus
TTAGCTTGTCATTTTTTGTTACATGTCCTGAAGTGTTTTTTTTTTTTATCCAGTGAGAAAATTAGGTAGGAATGTGATGGATTTTTTTTTAGATTTTAAAAACAGACAGAAATGTAAATAACAACTGAGAACAAAGCAAATATGTCAAGTGAAGTCTTTTTAGAGGCCAGGAGACATGTTGGCCAAGTCTAGACAATTTATTAAAAATGCAGCCATGTGAAGTCATGGAAGAAAAAAAACCAGTTCATTTGAGAATGATCTGGAAGTTTCATTAGACTGTAAGCTCAAAATAATTACACACTGGGAAATACAGATGAGGACAAACAATATAATATTAAAGCATATTATGGGAGACAAGGATCATAGATGCAGAGATGGAAGGGATCTAAAAGGTCCCTTCAGTCCCAACCTCTATTTTGCTTGTGACTTCATCTTCAATAGCTTCTCCCACTGGACACTATTATTAGATTATTAAAAGAGAAATGATCCAGCCTCCATCTTATTGAATGGAAAATGAAAATTCCACCTAACTAAAATCCTATTTTCTCAAAAATCCCAAATCCCAGGACCCCAGAATCCCAGAGACCTAGTGAAAAAAATTAACAACTGCTGCTGGACCCGGCTCTGTTCCCTCTCCCTTTCCGGTAAAGGAGACTTCTACTCTAGACTTACATGTGATGACTGCTTGGGGCACTGGGGCCAGTGATCTTCTAATGAGAAAGATTTACCTCTTTTTCTCAAATGTGTTGACTTTTTTTTAACACCCACTTTGTACTCGTTGAAAAAACTCCTTAAATCTAGGTTTAAATCTAGAGTAGAGCAGGAATATATTCATTATGCAATATAAATCAGGTATAGGATAGCTGTTTACTGTCTCCACATGAAAAAAAAATGTGAAGAAAAGGAACTCAAGCATGCACATTAACAGCGATTTAAAACAGGATATAGTAATTTATAGATTCTCTTCTATTTTTTGCCCTTGAACTTGATATTTAGACACCAGAACATGAAACAGTTTGCAGGGTTACTAAATAAGCTTTACATTGTTCACCTTAGCTTTGGGCTATGCAAACAACTCCCTCCTGGTTCAACTTTCCCAGCAAATCAGTCCAAGGATTGAGTTTATTCTCTCTGATGCACAAATTCCTCTTGTTGCCATTCAGATCTGACAGAAGGATCCAGTATTCCTCATCTCAGGAGTTCCCAAGGTTGCCTCCAAGCCCAGACACATGCATCTCAGTACTGCTCTCTGGTGACCTAGGAGCAGAACAACAATAGAGCAGAAAAAGAATCCAGGGTTCCCAAATCCTGACTCAGGCAAACATAAATCCATAAATATGTCCTTTGGCTATCATATGTTCTCAGTCCGCCATTTTACCTAGCGGTTGGTTGGGCCAAATGTTTTTTCCCCTCCCCCTTTCTCAGCTGGACCTGATCATCCCCGATGAAATCTGCAGATTTGAACAGAAGAGCAAACAAATTGAGGGTCACTACTGTTTAAAATTCCTCTGAGTCATCAACGTATCTTGTTTGCCAGTCAGTGGTCATTTTTTTCCTCATCTCAAAGAACAAGGCCTTTCAGTACTGAGTCACACATGTCTTTAGAACTTTTCAGGGTATCTCTGGTTTCTACTTCCTGGGACAGCCCCTAGAGGCTGATTCTGATACCTCTTCCAACCCCAATACACTTAAATCTTAGCATCCCAGAATCTCAGAAATGTAGAATCTTATAATCAATTAAATTCAGTTCATTTTAAGCCAAGTCAATCCAGCAAACATGTAATAGGTAACAAATAATAATGTCTGATATTTATAGAAGAATTTAAGGTTCATAAAGTGCTTTGAATACATTATCTTAAAAAAGTGTAACATATAAAGTACTTTGCAAACCTTAAAGTACATATAATTCTAACTATTATTATGGTTATTGTTATTATCAGCATTACCTCTTGTGATCCTCAATACCATTGAGGAGGATGGGGCCATAGGTGGTGCAGTGGATAGAACATTGGCCCTGGATTCAGGAGGACCTGAGTTCAAATCTGGCCTCAGACACATAACACTTAACTATCTGTGTGACCCTGGGCAAGTCACTTAACCCCATTGCCTAACCCCCCAAAAAATAAGATTGAGGATGATGAAAAATGCTAATAATAATGATAACTATAAGCTTTACAAAACACTTTCCTAAAAACAACCTTTTTGGGTAAAGATTATGAAAGTAGTATTACCTTGATTATGCAGATAAAAAATGTAGACTCTGAGAAGTTAAAAAGCTTTGAATCTAAAGTTCATAAGACAAATTCAATTCATTAAAACTAAATTCGTTAAAACAAATATAATGTGAGAACTCCAAGATGTGAAGTCATGGAAGAAAAAAAACCAGTTCATTTGAGAATGATCT
>NW_020951774.1:0-2847 GCF_900497805.2 Vombatus ursinus
AGGAGGTCATGGCCAATACTACGGGCTTCTCTTTGTTCTGTGCCCAGAAGTATCAGAGACAAACATAGGGAGAATTACATTACATATGTAATGTTGCAGATGGTGTCAGATCTTTCCAATATATTGGTTGGTTTTACTAAACTATTTTTTTTAATTTAATGAATTTCAATCAGTCAATCAGCATTCACTTATTAAGTGCTTACTGTAGGCTGGTATAACAGTTTAAAAACTGGGACACTAATACATTATTAGTGGAACTATGAACTGCTCCAACCATTTTGAAGATGTACATGCGTGTACATCAAGTTAACTTCAGTGCATCTTTAATCCCAATCTATGTCACATATGAATCCGAGGCAGGTGGGGAGGGAGGACACTCGCAGGTGGGAGCATCAGAAAGGCTGCATATCAAGACGGTGACTGAGCTCCATCTTGGGATTATTCCATGATTTGTTTCCACCGTCCATCACATGGAAGGTGCCTTAAAATGTCTGTTTACTGGTTGTCTGGTACACAGCAGAAGTGAGGAGAAAATGAATTTTTGTGCGAAGTCACGGAGATACAAGTTACAGTGCCGTGTGTGAAAGAGAAAAGGCCAGTTTGTCTGGATGGCTGAGTGCAAAAGGGAGAGTACCATCCAGAGACTGGAGAGACAGGTTGGGGCTGGGTTGCAAAGGATTTTAAAATAGAAACAGAGGAGTTTGTGTTTTTCCTGAAAGGTAATGAGGAGTCATGGATTTTGTTGAGGAGGGCAGTGATGACCAAATCTGACCTTCATGGAAATCATTTTGGCAGCTCTCTGAGGGCTGGAGTTAGGAGACTTGAGGCAAAGAGGTGGAATGGCAGGTGTCTGCAATAATGCAGGCCAAACTGTCCCTCAGACAGCAAGGAGGTCTAGTCAGTACTTAAGAAATTAATTCCTGCTCCTCACTAGGTCAAACACTGAAGCTGAAGCTTAAATACTTTGGCCACATAATGAGAAGACAGGAGTCATTGGAAAGGACCCTGATGCTGGGGGAGATCGAAGGCAAAAGGGGAAGGGAGCAGCAGAGGATGAGATGGACACAGTGTCACGGAAGCAATGAATGTGATCTTGAGCAGACTTCAGGAGGCAGCGGAGGGACTGGAGGTCCTGGCGTGCTGCGGTCTAGGGGGTCAGGGAAAGTTCGACAGCACCGAGCAGCCAAAGGCAAGAGGCAACGAGGGGCTGCTATAAGGACGGTTGTGGGAGGGGGCAGAAGGAGCTAGGGGAGAAGGATGTGGAGAGAGGACGAGGTCTGGCCTCTGATGCTGTCTGTGAGGGAGAGCGTGGAGCTGAGGAATCTTGCCTGGAATCTCGCCCACATTTCCAATGTTTATGAGATGTGATTTGTTTTGTTTTTTTGTTTTTTTGTTTGTTTTTTGTTTTGCTTTGTTTTTTGGCAGTTGGGGTGAAGTGACTTGCCCAGGGTCACACAGCTAGTAAGTGTTAAGTGTTTGATCTGAGGTCACATTCGAAGTCAGGTCCTCCTGACTTCAGGCCGGTGCTCTATCCACCGCGTCACCTAGATGCCCCTATAAGATATTTTCTTGCATGACTTCTTGCCATCCTTTTCTCCCCAGGTCTGAGGAACCTAGTCGTTCTTCCTCTTCCTCTCCTCGCTCTGCCCTCCAGAAGGAGCAACGTCTGCACTTCACCGAGATCTTGTCCAGTTGGATTTCCCGACGCTTTCTCACTTCTTCGCGCTGCTGCTGCCGCCCGGCCCTGGAGTAAAATCAGGCCACTGTCCTTGCAAGCTTTGCCATGTTTGTATTCTCCACAGATAGTTCTGACCTGGTGAGTCGCATTTTCATCTTATCCTAAGACGCCTGGAGCTCATGTCCTTTTTTCTATCAGCTCTCTTTTTCTTTTGCTCACTTCATTTTTCTCTTAATCCCCCCAGCGCCATTTCCCCCCACTCTCTTGTATCTGGTGACGCTTTTAGCATGCTCACACGGGTAGCTTCCCATTGATTGCTTTTCCCTAGCATCTTGCCTTTATTTTCCTCCCTAATACTTTAGCCTAACTTGGGGTCCTCCCTGTGTTTGGTCATCTTTTGAATGGAGTTTTCCTCTCTTGCTAACCAGTTCTAGCAGTTGTGCTTTTCACCATTTCCGTTGTGGTTCTTGAAGGGAGTATTGAGGAGGAGGCTCCCGGTCCTTTGTCGCCTCACCACATAGCACAGTTCTAGGTCATTAAAGGGCACCTGGGAGGAGATGATGGCTTCATTGCCAAACTCAGTCTTCGAGTTTTTGAAAGGCTGGTCAGCCTTTTGTGTGGGAAAGAGACTTGTTCTTTTTGGCCCCAGAGGGGGGAACAAGAGGGGAGAGGGGGGTGTTGCACAAGGGCCAATTTTGTGCTGAAGTCAGGAAAAACTTCTCAACATTTAGATCTGTCCAAAGGTGCCTCAATAGGCAACTAGGTAGAAATAGTGGATAGAGCACCAGTCTTAGAGTCCCAAAGATCTGAGTTCAAATCCAGCCTCAGACACTTACTAGCTGTGTGACCTTGATCAAGTCACTTCACTGTCTGCCCCAGTTTCCTCATCTATAAAATAGAGATAATACTAGCACCTACCTCCCAGGGTTGTTGTGAGGATCAAATTAGATAAGAATTGCAAAGTGATTAAGAGTATTTATCAAAGCAAACCTTAAAACGCTCTACCAATGCCAGCTATAATTCAGAGGTGGTGGCCTTCTCTGCAGCAGAATGAGCTTCTAATGGCAGATTTGGGGGAGTCAGGGTTGGATCCCATGGGGCCTCTGAGGACCCATCCGACCCGAAACTTTGGCGTTTCTCTTGCTTGGTGTGTCTGGGTTCTGTCCACA
>NW_020951775.1:0-1791 GCF_900497805.2 Vombatus ursinus
AAGTTGTGATCCCATAAAAATAAAATTCTTGAAATCCATAAAAAGTTTAGTGCTATTTGAAAGTTTTAGTCATCTATGTAACCATAAAGACATGTTCTACTATATAAAATGACTTGTAAAAGTCCTCCTGTTCCCTTATCATGTTTTCATCAAGAATGCCCTTGGTACATGCATAGATTCTTCTCATAAAGATTTTTTACAGAGATGAGAAGGCAGACTTATGGGTCAGCAGCTACTAAAGTAATTTCAGTCAGATTTATTTCCTTTTCTTTGGAAGAAAATGGGTCTTGATCTTTTAGATTCTTTAGTTATAATTCTTTATTTGAGATGTCTTGACAACTGAACTGTAAATGCTTTGAAAATTAAATCATTTGTAGCATAAATTTCCTCTGTGTGCTTGTTCATTTTTTAGGTTTGTTTTTGATCAGTGTCTGGGATTTCTGGTTTGGAAGCACATACTAATGAAGAGTGTAGCTCATTTGGAACTATAATCTTAGTATCTGATTATGATACTGAGAGGTTAAAATGTTCACACTGCCAGCATATGCCAGGATTTGGATTCAGATGACTCAAAAACTTGAGCGCTAGTCACTGCACTATACTGACACTCTATAGAGGAAGAATTTGGTTCAAATCCTGACTCTATACAGACTAGTTATATAACAATAATTGATCCATTTAACTTCTCAATACCTCCAAACAACTCTCTAAGGTTAGACATATTAGACCAATTGCCTTCCCATGCCTGGAATCTCCCACATTGAGGAAATTTTGGGACATATGAAGTTGTTTTAGATAGTTAGGTAGATGACACCTAAATATTTGATGAGTTTAAATATAAGTATACATGTATGAAATAACAATTCAAAAAGAAATATAGGTTACCATTTAATTCATTAACAAAATAATGATTTAAACTAAAACAAAGAGGCAAATGTGAAGAGAAGGTATGAAGGGAGGCAGGATAGTACAATGGAAAAATAATCAGACTGAGAATCTGGGGACCTCAGTTTTATTCTAACTCTGCCATTGACTACCTATTTGACCTTAAGCAAATAAATGGCTTACCCTCTTTGGACTGTCTATGTGATTAAGTTTCCTCATAAAATGATAACAAAAGTTCCATTTGATTCTAAATTTGTGATCTCATGATTTGCATCTACAGAGAGATTTCTTGCATTGATAAAATCACAGATAATTCATAGTATCAAATACTCTACATTACATTAGGATATGTGTGGTTCATTTTACTGTGTTCAAATTCTTTGGAAATCAGCAGTCATGTACAGCACACCAAATTGCTTCTGTGCACTAATGTAACAGTCTCCTTACTTACTAACCACATGGTACAAAGTAAATCTTATTTAACTGAAATTCAACATTCAAATCAATAAACTTTAATGAAGTATCTACTAAGAACAAGGCACTGCACCAGATGTTAGGAATACAAGGATAACAATTACTCAAAGGGGTCCATATTTATAAAAGAACTGGACCTCATAAAGACCTCTAGTCCAACCCCCTTCATTTTTTACAGATTAATCAATTGAGGAGAAGGGAGACTAATTTGCCTTAGAATTTGTAGGCTTAGAGGTGGTAGGTGGGTATGCCATGATATGAACCTAGACTCCAAATTCAGTGCTCTTTCCAGTATCATGTTACTCCTGGAATGAAGGATCTTAAAATCTAACTTGGGGTTAATAAAGTAATAATACAGGGTATCTCAAAGATCTTATGGACCAAGTTTGAACTGTAAGATGCTGACCTGTATTGGTAAAGGAAAATACTTTA
>NW_020951776.1:0-5391 GCF_900497805.2 Vombatus ursinus
CTCAGTGTTCAGAGGACCTGGATTCAAATTCTGTCTTTTATTGTTAGTGTGCCCTTGATCAAATCACTTACATGCCCACAGCCTCTGTTTTCTTATCTGTAAAATGAGTATCTGTTGTTGAGTCATTCCAGTTGTGTCTGACTCTCCATCCACCATTTGGGGTTTCCTTGGCAAAGATACTTGTGTGGTTTGCCATTTCCTTCTCTAGATCATTTTGAAGATAAGGAAACTGAAGCAAACGTGGTTAAGTGATTTGCCCAGGTAAGGTAAGGTAAGTAGATTTCCAGGGGGGTATTGAGTAATTTTTTTTTTTAAAGGGGGCAGTAAGCCAAGTAAGTTTGGGAACCTCTGTACCTGAGCCATGTTGGCTCTGAGTCTCCCCAAACTCATTCTTCAGCTCTAGGAAGTACTCAGCTCTTTTACTCTTCTGGTTGGAGGGCAGATACATGACCTGAATGGTTGTTGGGGAAGCAACTTCTGGAGGCTGTGTCAGATCCTTAGTGGCTGCCTGTATTGCCTCTGGGAGCTCCCACCATGGGCTTCAGGTTCAGGGGTGGCATCTAGTTCACTCTGTGCTTCCTGATAGCACCTTCTGGCCAGAGACACTGGCCCCATAGTGAGCTGTATCAAAGTCACATAGCTAGGTCTCAAGTAGGGCCCTGAGATCATTCTTCAAGGGAGGACTTGTTTTTTAAAGCTCCAGCAGATAGGGGTGGAATGTGTGATAGGAGCATTGAGAAGTGAAGAAGTCACCTTCTGAATGGAATGGGGTCTCACAGACACAGGTGATATGCACCGCATTCGTCCTGTAAAGATCATTGTACAGGTCACCAGCTAGCAATCTCCAGCTGCAATAGTCTGTCATCATTACTCCTCAAGAAATAGGGTTCATACTTTCTGTCCTGGACCTTGCATAGTCAGATGTCAGTCTCTTTCTTAGATCCTTGGGGATCTAAGTGTGTCCCACAGGGGTGTGAGGATCTCTCTTCCAGTATTTCATAGCAAAAAGCATGAGCCACCTTTCACAAAAATGAACAGCCATCACCATCACAATATTCACCCTGAATAACTAGTCACTGCTAGACCCCATGGCCTCTCTCTGATTTTGTTAACTTGGGCTCTAGAGCAGTCATCTTCAGCACTCCCTGACCGTTTCCTTACAGGGAAGCCTGGGCTGGCCTATTCAGAAAACATGGTGGCCAGTGGGAGCACTGGGAGTGGGAGAGGGTGGCAAGAGCTTACATTCTAATGCGAAAGACTACCCAAATAGAAGAATGATAACCAGTGAAGGAGTTATAGTATAGGAGGTCACTAAGTTTTTGTCTCAGTTTATACAAGGTCACTTCTTGCTCCTTGGGGTACTGGCTGTAAAATCCAGCCTAGACTCTGACTTCTGGATTTCTCTGGTCTACTCTCTTGACGTTTTGAAGCTCCAAGGTTCAGAGACTCCAATCCCTTTCACTTAAAAAAGGGAAAAGAGCAAAATCAAGGACAAGAATTGTTCACCAGGCCTCAGAGCAGGAGAAGGCCCCAAGGCTTTTTCCCCTTATATGATTTTTCACATGAGGAAAAGAGAAGCCAGAGGAGGCCTAGATATACTTTTTTTTTTCCCATGCAATTTTATTTTATGACAGAAAAGGAAAATGACAGACCTTTGGCTCTGCAGCCTACCAAAGAGCCTTCTGTCTAACACATAGTTATTTGACTAGAACCAGTTACAGAATGTCCACATGTGCTCCACAGTTTTTCCATGGCACTTCCCCTGCATGAGGCAGCTAGGTAGCACAATGGATAGAGTGCTGAGCCTGGAGTCAGGAGACCTGAATTCAAATGCAGACTCAGATACTTACTGCCTGTATGATCCTGGGTAAGTCACTAAACTTCTACCTGCTTCAGTTTCCTCAACTGTAAAATGGGGATAATAATAGCACCTACCTCACATGATTGTTGTGAAGATCAAATGAGATAATATTTATAAAGCACTTGATTACATAGTAGGCACTATATAAATGCTTTGTGAATCTTCCCCTGTTGCACATCAGTTCTAATTCTCTTAGATACAGCTCCCTAGCCTTTCAGTATGGAGAAATGCTATCCCAAGGGTTCTCTGCATGCACCAGACCCCCTCTGCAGTAGGCACAGAGGCAAGATGGTCAATGGACAGGGTCAAGATGAGGCTGCTTGGTCCAGGGTTATTCCCTCCCAGGCATGGCCTCTGGAGGTCTTGGTAAAAGAGGGAGAGTAAAGCACCAGTAGGATCAGGAGTGGCAGCAGGGTCTAGCACTTAGTAGGATATGTGTGTATGTATATGTGTATATGATAAATGCAAGTATGTATGCACATGGATTTGTATGAATAGATATCTGTGTAGCAAGTATATATAATACATGCATGGATGCATGATATAGACATGTATATTTATGCATGCATGTATACATAGTTTGCATATTTATATGTGTATGTATGTATTTATATTCCTATACATATACATGTGTATGTGGACATATGTATAGACACACACACACCCTTCCATTTAGGTGGACACATCATGACCACATAACCTGTATTTATGTAAGGTAGGGAGAAGGGTATCTCCCACCAGTTTTGAGTTATCCTTATGCTTTGAAAGGAAGATAGATAGATAGATATGTATGTATACATGTGTATGTATATATATGAGTGTGATATGAAATGTATTTTGTATAGTTATAGATATGTGTATGTATACATGTATATGTATGTTTATCTATCTATCTATCTTCCTTTCAAAGCATAAGGATAACTCAAAACTGGTGGGAGATACCCTTCTCCCTACCTTACATAAATACAGGTTATGTGGTCATGATGTGTCCACCTAAATGGAAGGGTGTGTGTGTGTCTATACATATGTCCACATACACATGTATATGTATAGGAATATAAATACATACATACACATATAAATATGCAAACTATGTATACATGCATGCATAAATATACATGTCTATATCATGCATCCATGCATGTATTATATATACTTGCTACACAGATATCTATTCATACAAATCCATGTGCATACATACTTGCATTTATCATATACACATATACATACACACATATCCTACTAAGTGCTAGACCCTGCTGCCACTCCTGATCCTACTGGTGCTTTACTCTCCCTCTTTTACCAAGACCTCCAGAGGCCATGCCTGGGAGGGAATAACCCTGGACCAAGCAGCCTCATCTTGACCCTGTCCATTGACCATCTTGCCTCTGTGCCTACTGCAGAGGGGGTCTGGTGCATGCAGAGAACCCTTGGGATAGCATTTCTCCATACTGAAAGGCTAGGGAGCTGTATCTAAGAGAATTAGAACTGATGTGCAACAGGGGAAGATTCACAAAGCATTTATATAGTGCCTACTATGTAATCAAGTGCTTTATAAATATTATCTCATTTGATCTTCACAACAATCATGTGAGGTAGGTGCTATTATTATCCCCATTTTACAGTTGAGGAAACTGAAGCAGGTAGAAGTTTAGTGACTTACCCAGGATCATACAGGCAGTAAGTATCTGAGTCTGCATTTGAATTCAGGTCTCCTGACTCCAGGCTCAGCACTCTATCCATTGTGCTACCTAGCTGCCTCATGCAGGGGAAGTGCCATGGAAAAACTGTGGAGCACATGTGGACATTCTGTAACTGGTTCTAGTCAAATAACTATGTGTTAGACAGAAGGCTCTTTGGTAGGCTGCAGAGCCAAAGGTCTGTCATTTTCCTTTTCTGTCATAAAATAAAATTGCATGGGAAAAAAAAAAGTATATCTAGGCCTCCTCTGGCTTCTCTTTTCCTCATGTGAAAAATCATATAAGGGGAAAAAGCCTTGGGGCCTTCTCCTGCTCTGAGGCCTGGTGAACAATTCTTGTCCTTGATTTTGCTCTTTTCCCTTTTTTAAGTGAAAGGGATTGGAGTCTCTGAACCTTGGAGCTTCAAAACGTCAAGAGAGTAGACCAGAGAAATCCAGAAGTCAGAGTCTAGGCTGGATTTTACAGCCAGTACCCCAAGGAGCAAGAAGTGACCTTGTATAAACTGAGACAAAAACTTAGTGACCTCCTATACTATAACTCCTTCACTGGTTATCATTCTTCTATTTGGGTAGTCTTTCGCATTAGAATGTAAGCTCTTGCCACCCTCTCCCACTCCCAGTGCTCCCACTGGCCACCATGTTTTCTGAATAGGCCAGCCCAGGCTTCCCTGTAAGGAAACGGTCAGGGAGTGCTGAAGATGACTGCTCTAGAGCCCAAGTTAACAAAATCAGAGAGAGGCCATGGGGTCTAGCAGTGACTAGTTATTCAGGGTGAATATTGTGATGGTGATGGCTGTTCATTTTTGTGAAAGGTGGCTCATGCTTTTTGCTATGAAATACTGGAAGAGAGATCCTCACACCCCTGTGGGACACACTTAGATCCCCAAGGATCTAAGAAAGAGACTGACATCTGACTATGCAAGGTCCAGGACAGAAAGTATGAACCCTATTTCTTGAGGAGTAATGATGACAGACTATTGCAGCTGGAGATTGCTAGCTGGTGACCTGTACAATGATCTTTACAGGACGAATGCGGTGCATATCACCTGTGTCTGTGAGACCCCATTCCATTCAGAAGGTGACTTCTTCACTTCTCAATGCTCCTATCACACATTCCACCCCTATCTGCTGGAGCTTTAAAAAACAAGTCCTCCCTTGAAGAATGATCTCAGGGCCCTACTTGAGACCTAGCTATGTGACTTTGATACAGCTCACTATGGGGCCAGTGTCTCTGGCCAGAAGGTGCTATCAGGAAGCACAGAGTGAACTAGATGCCACCCCTGAACCTGAAGCCCATGGTGGGAGCTCCCAGAGGCAATACAGGCAGCCACTAAGGATCTGACACAGCCTCCAGAAGTTGCTTCCCCAACAACCATTCAGGTCATGTATCTGCCCTCCAACCAGAAGAGTAAAAGAGCTGAGTACTTCCTAGAGCTGAAGAATGAGTTTGGGGAGACTCAGAGCCAACATGGCTCAGGTACAGAGGTTCCCAAACTTACTTGGCTTACTGCCCCCTTTAAAAAAAAAAATTACTCAATACCCCCCTGGAAATCTACTTACCTTACCTTACCTGGGCAAATCACTTAACCACGTTTGCTTCAGTTTCCTTATCTTCAAAATGATCTAGAGAAGGAAATGGCAAACCACACAAGTATCTTTGCCAAGGAAACCCCAAATGGTGGATGGAGAGTCAGACACAACTGGAATGACTCAACAACAGATACTCATTTTACAGATAAGAAAACAGAGGCTGTGGGCATGTAAGTGATTTGATCAAGGGCACACTAACAATAAAAGACAGAATTTGAATCCAGGTCCTCTGAACACTGAG
>NW_020951777.1:0-2315 GCF_900497805.2 Vombatus ursinus
CAGAATAATCACAGACACAGGGCATATATACTGAAGGTAACAATATTTTTAAAGCATTTAAAGATAAATTCTCAAGATACCTTGAAAGAAATACCAAAGGGGAAAAGGCAATCAGGAAAACAATGAAAACTCCTGACCCATGTGTCTACTGTCTCATCTCTCTAAAAATCTTTATGAGACTGAACTACGTGTCTATCAAAGGTAGACATCCAAATATTTGTGTACACACACATGTTGTACATATTTGTATATACATGTATCTGTATGTCTTTGCTAACAGAATGTAAGGCCCTTGAAGGCAAGGGCTGTTCATAGTAGGCACTTAATAAATACTTGCTTGCTCAACTGATATGGGAACTGATATGACATGATTATTGGTACCTCCTGATATATCCTCTATCTACATAGATAATAAGATGTCATGCTTATCATAAGCAGATAAATTGTAAGGAGTTGTTTAAGGTACATAGAGGTTAAGTGAATCGTCCAGAGTCATGCAGCTAGTAAGTCTTAGAAGCAGAATTTGAACCCAAGTCTTTCTGACTCTAAACCCCATGTTCTATCCACTATTCCACACCATCTTTACATATTGATGATATTCTTGATAAAAATATGAGAAGAGAATAGGAAGATTTTTTCAAATAACATTTTATAGTAGATTGTAATTGTAAGGTATTTATGTATATATTATATATATAGTAGATTATAATTATATAAATGTACAAATGTATAATTGTACAATTATAATTGTATATAGTAGATTACTAATTGAATATCACAAAGTATTTGATACAGTAGAGCAAAATGAAGCCTTAATGGTTCCCCTCCAACAAGTTTTCTCCCAGGTATATGCTGAAATTATTGAAGAATCTTTAATAACTATATCCAATAAATAATAATCTATATATGACATAGTATATATAATCTAATAATAACTAATATCTAATAATAATAATGCAGTAACAGAGATCATTTCATTCAACATAGTCCTGATTTTCAATATCCAGTAAAACAAAACAGGTATGCATCCTTACCATAGGTACTTGTCATCGTCATGGAAGACATCCGGAGAAGAATACAAATGAAAATGACAGCTTAACAGAATGTGGTAATAATAATAGTAGTAGTAGTATCCAGGCTACTGTGCTAGCTTAATATAGCTCCTACTATGTACCAGGTACTGTGCTAAGTGCTTTATAAATATCTCATTTGATCCTCACAACAACCCTAGAGATAGGTGTTATTATTATCCCCATTTTAAAGTTGAGGACACTGAGGCAAACTGAGGTTAAGTCACTTTCCCAAGGCTCCAAAACTAGAAAACATCTAATTCTGGACTTGAACTCAGGTCTTTGTGACTCCAGGCCCAGCACTCTATCCACTGTACCACTTAAATAGTAAGGGCCTCAAAATGTTTTTGTTTCTGGATGCCATTGAGCTGATTGAATCAAGCCCCAGAATATCAGAAAGCCTTCTAAATTATACCTACAACCACCTAAATTAGCTCAGCTTTATAACTCATACAGGAAAAACCAAGTAGATGAAGAATGCCTACTGTAGAGACAGTATGGATGAACAGTGAATTGGATCCAGAATTGAATGAGAGGATGAAAGGAGGCTAAATTGCATTTGGGAAGCAAGGTAGTGCTTTTAATAACCCTAAGCTTCTCTCTGAAACAAAAACTTTTTTGACATCAACATCCTTCTGATGATGCTATTTGACTGGAAATCATGGAACATAACAATCAAAATAGTGGACAATCCAAACAGCAATGGAGTGATATATCTAGGGAAGGTACAACACACTACCAATCATGAATTGAATGTAAAGCGTCATATAAGAGATATCATCCAGAATATATGATTAGAAAGGGAGGTAGGCTTAAGCAAGAATAAACCATAACAGGTTGATAGACTGATTACTGAACTGGAGCCCTCTTAATGTTTAAAGACCTAGAGGAAGGTCTCTATCATGTTGGGTGAAATTCCTCTCCAGGATATGTGGGAGAATGAGAACAGTGATTGTGTAGATTGGGAAGTGTTGGTTGAGTTGAGATCTGCCTTGTGATAAGAACATTTTCCTGTTGAAACTTCTTTCCTCCTACCCACAACATGGGAAGATTTTATCTAAAAGAATGCAAAGCCTCTCCCAGGACCTGCTTGGTCTGGTCATCATAAAACATTCCAGTTACATAGAATCTAGGTCTTTCAACCTTGATGGGTGCCTAAGACCATGTGAGATGACATACTCCGAAGATCTCCTGATCTTCCCCAAAGAATTTATTTAAAGGTGAAAGTAAAAAGAACTCAGAAAA
>NW_020951778.1:0-2617 GCF_900497805.2 Vombatus ursinus
CTTCCTTCCTTCCTTCCTTCCTTCCTTCCTTCCTTCCTTCCTTCCTTCTTTCCTTCCTTCCTTCCTTCCTTCCTTTTCTATGGCTCTCTTCTTCTCTTCAGCTCTCTCTGTTCCTCCTTCCCTCTCTCCCTTCCTCTCTCATGAGAGCATGAAAGCTGCTGGGCTTTTTGACCTATGGTGGACAAATCACTTCACATATCTGGGGCTCCTTTTCCTCACACATAAAGTGAAGGAGTCAGACTAGATGGCTTTTAAGGTCCCTACCAGCTTGAAAGCTGTGATTATTAAGGCCCTGTGGAACCACAGGAGCTTCTAACTGGGAAATGACATAGTCAGACTGTGCTTTGATTTAGAGATATCACTTTGGCAGCTGCAAGGAGGCGAGATTGCAGAGAGGAAGGACTGGAGGTCAGGAAACCAAAGAGGAGGCTGTCCCAATGTTCCAGGCCATTGCATTGGTAGCTACTCTTGGGAAGTCAAGTTTGTCTTGAGAGGGACTTGATATTCATTTTACATTTGGAAGTGCAGTGTTTTAAGGAACAAATGGGTGGAATTGGAGTTTGAGTATCCATGCTTCCAGGAGGCAGAACCATGCCGTCATTGCCATATGGCGTTTGGAGGGTTTTCCCATTTGGCCAGCTCAGAAGGAGAAGTAGCTCACATCTCCATCTGTCTTCATCATCTCACAGACATCTCAACCTCACTTGTCACCAACTAAGACTCAGCCTTTGCTTGACCCACAGAATATCGAGATGGGAAATTTCTCTGAGTTCATTCAATTCTCCCCTTGGGAATCCAGGGGGGATTCATTTTGCCTTGGGTTTAGTGATTTCTAATGTCTTGTCTAGATAAATTTATGGCTTGTATTTTTAATCAACACTGTAGTAGATGGAACTGATCATGTTTCCTTCAACATTTATCCTTAAAAGAGTCTTTTTCAAGTTTCATTTTTACAGTCCTTGGCATAGTGACCCACACAGCAGGGCAAAGGTACCCAGAAAGAGATAATGGACTCTTCTGGCTAGATAGGTTTTATTTATTCATGGAGGAGTAACTGAGGGTGACTAGGAGAAGGTGGTGGGTTTTGCCCCAGGGCGGGAAATTGAGAGGACCTATGTTGACAGCATTTGTATTTCTCTAAGGAAGGTGTTTTCTAGAGGAGAGACCTAGGGTGACAACTTTGGGCAGCTCTGCTCTACTCACGTCCAGTTCATGTGCAAGTCAAGACATGATGTCATTGGTCCTCTTCAGAATGAAGGACAAACAACAACACAGAAGGTGTTAACAGTAGGGCTGCTTTGCTGGGATGGAGCCCAGTAATGGGGTGGTGAGAATGCCAGGCAGAGAGAGAAGGCTGGCATGAGCTTAGAGAAAGGGAGGAAGCCCCAGGCCTGAGCACTCAACTTCCTCGACGTCAGGAGCCCACACTTCCAGGTGGCAGGAGTAAAATTAAAGCATAAATGAATGAATAAGTACTTATTAAAGTCTTACTATGTCCAAAGCACAATGCTAAGTTCACAAATTGCAAAGCAAGACAGTCTTGTTTTCATGTATCTCACATTCTTATGGGCTGAAATAATACATGCAGAGGGTTTAATCTGACAATCAATTGAAAAGGTCTTATGGTCCTCAGGGTACAGCATCAAAACAGATGGTAATGCCCACATGCCCAACCCAGCACAGGTTAAGTCAACATGGATTTATTAAGTGTTTACTCTGCTGCTTCTTGATGAGGCTACCCTCTCTGGTGGGCTTAGGGCAGAGAGTTCTTGGATAGGACTGAGGGGCTCAGTCCTTTGCTTGATTTGAATCATGACAGCAGGATCTAGTGCTTGGGAAGGGCAAGTTCAATATCTCAGGTGACTAGATTTCAGAAACCTGGTTGAAAGACCAAAGGGCTGGGAGGTAGGAGATTTGAGTTCTGGTGTCTGTTGAGACATTAACTCTGGGTTCTGGAAAATGTGGTAGTTGAATAAAGTAATCTCTGAGGTCCACTGTCCTCCCACCTTCCAGAAATCAGCTTTCTTGGCTGTCAAGTACAAAGAAACAATGGTCCTGAGAGCCTACTTAGCCAGGATAATTAGGAAGATAGGAAAGGATGAATGCTTCTCCCCAGGAGCAGTCTCCTGAGGGGGAGGGGGAGAGAGAAAGAGAAAGAGAGAGAGAGAGAGAGAGAGAGAGAGAGAGAGAGAGAGAGAGAGAGCCTTTATGAGCATTTTTAATGTGCTTAACTTACTGTATATTATCTATAGGTATTGTGTTAAGTACAGGGCATATGACAAGCTAGATATTTATGTTGAAGGAATTTATATTGTGATGGGAGAAGATAGCACGTTAAAGGGGACTAGGAAAGGTAGGAGAGTGTTAGCTTGGGGTTGGTATGTTATAGAATGTCATCAGAATTGTTCTAGAGGCCTGGGCCCTGAAAAGGTAAGGTAGAAGGTGACCTTTGCACAAGCTGAAGTTCCTAGGGGCATAGTCCAAGTTGCCAGTGTAGAAGTGGTTGAAGTGATGGTAAGGCTAGAGGCTATATGGTGTGGAGGTAGTCTTTCTTCCTTTATAGTTTTTCCCTTCCTTCCTTCCTTCCTTCCTTCCTTCCTTCCTTCCTTCCTTCCTT
>NW_020951779.1:0-5814 GCF_900497805.2 Vombatus ursinus
ATACCCCGCCCCTATACCGGTGGTGGAACTCCCCCACTCCCTCTTACGGTGTGTATAACTACCCTGAGCTTGCCTTCAATAAACGAGACTTGATCAGAAAGCCTGTCTTGTCTCCATTTCCTGTGTCCCCTGCTCCCCTCCTTCTTTTACAGGTCCGGACCTCCGTTGATGTCCCGCGGGACGGGACATTTGGCGCCCAACGTGGGGCCCGAGACCCCCTTAAAAGGAGTAAAGGTTTTTGGTGTGTGCTCCTGTGGAAAAAACGACTGCAGTCACGATACATGAGAATTGGTCGCCGTGGATTTGCCTGATCTGCGGAATAGAGACCTGAGGTAAGGAGACACTCTCAAAATGGGGCAGGATGCTAGTAGTCATGAAAAATTTGTAGAAGGGCTTAAGGCCTCATTAAAGACACGGGGAGTAAAGGTTAAGAAAAAGGATCTTATACAATTTTTTGTTTTTTTTAAAAAAGGACGTTTGTCCTTGGTTCCCCCAGGAAGGAACTATAGATGAGAAAAGATGGAAACGGGTGGGAGATTGTCTTAATGATTATTTTAGAACTTTCGGGCCCGAGAAGGTACCTGTTACTGCGTTCAATTACTGGAATTGTATTTATGATATTTTGAAAATACGTCCTTTTGAGACTGAGGTTTGTAAGATTGTCAGTGAAAAAGATGGAGGTCCCCCGGAGCCTCCTTGTCCATTATCAGCCCCACCTGCAACAGAGGATGAGTCTAGGAAGGATTGTGATTCTGTGTCCATAGACATGCCCTTAGATGATTTTTCCTCCCAAAGTAGGAAAGTTGAGCGCATTTATCCTGTTTTACAAGAGGCTTTGGTCAAGAGGTCAAATGATACCTTAGATCCTACTGATGCAGCTGACCTTGAGCAGGAGGCTGCTTCTTATAATGACCCCTGTAATTTCAGTGCCGCTCCTGCATGTCTTCCTACTATACAGCACTCTGCTTCCGCGCCCGCTGCTCTTGCTTTTCCACTCCCAACCCCTCATCTTCCTGCTTCTCTGCCCCCTCCTGCTCCCCCTTCTTATCATACTCTTCCCCCTTTTCCGCCTGTTGACACTCCCTTGACCTCGCTCCCCTCTCAGATTCAGTCCCTCCAACAGACCGTTGATGTTTAAGAAAGAGAAAGCACAGCTGCTTAAGGAACTACGGCTCCTTGATTTGGAACTCGCTGATTGCATCCCTGGCCCGGCTGTTGCTCTCACTGCCCCTACAGTAACCTCCAAACCCAAATCCGAATCCCCTGTTTTGGCCCCCCTCCCTCACACTTAACCGACGGAGGGAGGACCTGGGCCCCTTTAAAATGGAAGAAGTTTAAGGAGTTAAAAGAGACACTAAATACAGCGTTTGCAGCTGTTTCCCAATGTGCCCTATGGGCTTTTTGTAAGATTCAGGCTTTGGGGAAACAAAGGCCCTCCCTGACCAAGATTAAAAAAGGTCCTGATAAACCCTTCCCGGATTTCGTGGCCGCCTACAGGCAGCTGCTTGGAGAGGACTATCAGAAGTGCTGAAAACAAAAGAGACTAAATTGTACTATCTATACGGAAAAGCCAGTCAGTTTAAGGCTCAATGCCGCCAGAAACCTGGTGGAGCCTGCCCTAAGGCAATTTGTTACAATTGTAACAAATCTGGCCATTATGCTCTTTAGCATGCTGCAAGCCAGTCAGGAGGCGGGGCAAGGAGGGCCCCTCAACTAGCTTACCAGATGGAAGCTCCACCCCCTCGGAATGCGCCCTCGGGGCTGCATCAGGAAAATCTCCGACTTTTACCCGGTGGTTCGGACTTCCCCTTTACAGCAAGAGAATTTTCCAAATCGACCCTGGTGGTTGCTGGTTTGAGATACAATTTATGGGGAGGGGATATTTTGAAGGCTTGTGGTGCATCTGTTTATATACCACCCCCGCAGGATTTTTAATTGGGGCCGTTGGGCAACAGCAAAAATTTTCTTGTATCAGACCCACTCCTCTAACATGGAGATCTAATAACCCAGTCTGGGTACCCCAATGGCCCCTCCCTGCAGAGAAAGCCCAGGCTTTACGTGATATAGTGCAGCACCAGTTACAGGTGGGGCACATTGAGCCCACGTCCAGCCCCTGGAACAGCCCAGTGTTTGTAATAAAAAAGAAATCAGGGAAATTTCGAATGTTAATAGATCTCAGGGCAGTTAACACCACCCTAGAGCCCATGGGAACCCTACAGCCTGGCCTTCCCTCCCCTAATTTAGTGCCATCTGGATGGCCTGTGACAGTCATAGACATCCAAGATTGTTTTTTCTCTATCCCATTATCCCCAGAAGATAGAAAGAGATTTGCCTTTACCATACCCACTACCAATAATGCAGGACCAGATTTCAGATATCAGTGGAAGGTCCTGCCCCAAGGAATGTGCTGCAGTCCCACCTTATGTCAGGCTTATGTGGGAAGAGTGCTGGACCCTATCAGGGACAAATGGACTACAGCCACAATACTTCATTATATGGACGATATTTTATTAGCCACCAGCAGTGATGAAACATTAGCAAAATTAGTAAAAGAAACCGTCTCTGCACTTGCTCATTATGGTTTGGTGGTGGCCCCTGACAAAGTCCAACAAAATTACCCACTCATATACCTAGACCTTCGTATGGAGGCTGTCTCTATTAGCAATCAAATTCCTGAACTAGGGCTTGATAAGATAACCACCTTGAATCACTTCCAAAAGTTAGTGGGACAGATCCAATGGCTCAGGGCCCGCACACCCATTCCTCCTGCTGTAATGCAGCCTTTATATGATATCTTAAAAGGAAATTCAGATTTAAACTCCCCTCGGGCATGGACTCCTGCTGCTAAGGCAGCAGTGTCCCAAATATTCTCACTTGCTGCCCAGACTGCCAGATGGGACCCCAAAGGTAGAATAGAGGTCTCCTTGGTCAATCAACAGAGTCCTTTTTGTGTTATACACCAAGGTCCCAAATTATTAGAATTTGTATATGCAAAGAAGGCTCACAAGGTACTGCCAAATTATTATGAGATGTTAGGGGAACTAGCCTTAGCTGCAGTACAAAGGGCTGTCCACTTGTCTGGACAACGACCTTTACTTTACTCGAATTTTGAACCTGGACAGCGAGAAGCCATTATGCAAACCTATTGGTCTTGGGCACATTGCTCCCAATGGGCTGAGATAAGTCCTCATTCCTCCTGTCTGCTTCTCCCTATGCTAGAGCAAATAACCTTAGCACCACCCCAACGAAAGGTTATGGGAGAACCTGTTCAAGGCCCAAATGTTTTCACTGATGCTATAAAAACTATAAGGCCTCTATTTATCATGAGGCCTCCAAGGAAATAACAGTATTAGAAACCCCCTATGACTCTACCCAGAAAAATGAGCTCTTTGCCATCCTCCAGGCTTGCCGTAAATATCCTGAGCCTATAAACATAATCTCTGATAGTCTATATGCAGTAAAGGTTCTTAAATGCATAGAGGACGCTGTCCTCCAACCTCATAAGTCCACCATATCCTCTCACCTGAGGGAATTACAGCAAATTTTGTTGCAGCGAAAAAACCCCCTTTACATTCTCCATGTTTATTCTCATCAGTCCACCTCAGGAGGCATTTTTGAGGGCAATGATGTAGCAGATCGTGCTTTACAGTGCTCCCTACTACCAGGCCTCACCCCTCCTGAACAAGCCCATGATTTTTTACACCTACCAGCGAGCTCCCTGAGACGCCTGTATGGTTTAACTCGTGAACAGGCTCGACAAATTGTGAGGCGATGTGTGCACTGTGTTCCTTTTCTGCCCCCTCCACCCAGTAAGGGGATTAACCCACGAGGTCTTTTTCCTAACGCCCTATGGCAAATGGATGTGACTCATGTTTCTGATTTTGGTCATTTAAAATATATGCATGTCTCCATCGATCCTCACAGCGGCTTTCTCTCTGCCACATTGCAGAGCGGTGAGGCCTGCAGCCACGTGATAGCTCATGTCCTCTCTTGCCTCACTGTTATGGGCAAGCCCGAGTCTATTAAAACTGATAATGGCCCTGGTTATGCTGGCACAGCTTTTCACTCCTTCTGTGCCACCCTTGGTATCTCTCATGTCACGGGCATTCCTTATAATCCTCAAGGGCAAGGTATTGTGGAACGGGCCCATCAAACCTTAAAAAACACTATTACCAAACTTCGAAGAGGGGCATTCTACCTGGTCAAAGGATCCCCTCGGAACCTGGTCAGCCATGCTCTTTTCATATTAAATTTTCTTCAATTGGACGATACTGGCAAATCAGTGGCTGATAGGTTTTGGCACCCCGAATCCCAGCACAATTATGCCAAAGTACTGTGGAAAGATCCCCTTACTAACCAGTGGCAGGGTCCCGACCCTGTTCTTATTTGGGGTCGGGGTTCGGTCTGTATATATATTAAAGAAAAACAATCTACTCGCTGGCTTCCTGAGAGGCTTGTAAAGCAAGTTGATTCCTGTGAAATGGCTTCTCCACCTCCAGTTAACCTTCCTTCCAGGGAGGACAAACCTCTCTGAGAAATATTTCTTTTCTTTATCTACAGGAAATGCTTGGAAAATGATCACCCCTACTCTGGTACCTCCTGGCTGTCCTGAGGGTCTGCCTTGCTGGTTTTGACGCCCCGGCTGGCAACGATCTCCTTGCCTCCCTTTTTGAATTCAACCGATCCCTTTGAATCAGTCACTCTTTGTAGCCCCCTGCTTTGAGGGTACCACTCCCAATGCCTCTGTCTCCATTGATGTGGGTTTTCTCCCTCATGTGAATTGTTCCTCTGTCCTTCGTACTAGCAGTTTCCTGTGTCCCCCTCTAGGCCATGTTTTTCTCTGCGGAGGGAATATGGCGTTCCCAGCGTTGCCCGTAAATTGGACTGGTTATTGCTCCATTGCCTCCGTTCTACCTGAGATGGATATTGTTCCGGGGAATGAGCCTGTTCCGGTTCCCAGCCTCGACTTTATGGCTGGAAGACATAAAAGGGCCATATTTGCTATTCCCTTGCTTGTTGGCTTGGGCATTACGGGAGCCCTTGCGACAGGGTCTGGGGGCTTGGGAGTCGCCATACACTCCTATAATAAACTCTCTGCACAGCTCATTGATGATATCCAAACCTTATCAGGAACTATTAGTGATCTCCAGGACCAGATCGACTCTCTAGCCGAGGTGGTCTTGCAGAACAGAAGGGGATTGGATCTCTTGACAGCCGAACAAGGGGGTATATGCTTGGCCTTACAGGAGAAATGTTGCTTCTATGCTAATAAGTCCGGTGTAGTCCGGGACAAGATAAAGAAATTACAGGATGATCTGGTCAAGCGTCGGAGAGAACTGTTTGAAAATCCTTTTTTAAGTAATCTTCATGGCTTTCTTCCTTATATTTTACCTCTTGTAGGGCCTATATTTGTGTTTTTATTAGCTCTAACCTTCGGTCCTTGGGTGTTCTGGAAGATCACCTCCTATGTCAAACAACAGCTGGACAAGGCCTTGTCCAAACCTATTCAGGTCCATTATTGTCGGCTGGATACTGGCGACCCTGATCTTTATACCGACATTGGCCGGTCCCAAGGATTAGTCTGAGCGCTGGTTTGGTTAGCCAATGACGGGTAAGATCCCCCTGAGGGGAGTCTGACCTAAGCCAGGGGCGTTGCCTTGCATATTGCCCCCATGACGGGCAACAGTCTCCCACTCCTCGGGACAACCTAAGACAGGCACAAACCCCTCTGCTAAACCTTCCCTCTTAAGGAAAGAAAAGGGGGACATGTAAGGGACCATAGGCCCAGTATGACCTCTGGAAAATTACTAGCGT
>NW_020951780.1:0-1976 GCF_900497805.2 Vombatus ursinus
ATTCATAATTTGTCATTGCATTGATGAGAGTTCTGAAGTCTTTCAAAACTGTTCATTTTACCATACTGATGTTATAGTATACATTATTCCCTCTGATTGGAGGGAAAGAGAGGCCCCACAGGCAGAGGGTACTGATTGTGAGTTCCAGGGCTAAAGTGATCTTGCAGGATGAAGATATTCCTGGGGCAGGAGGGGGAAATCCAGAGGAGTGCAAACAGGTGTGATTTGGAGCATTCTTTCATATGGCTATAGATAGCCTGCATTTCTTCCCTTGAGTTCATATATACTGTTCTGTTCATTTATACTTTGACCATTTACTTATTGGCTAATGGGGCTTATTCTTATAAGTTTGAATCAGTCCCTTAATATATCTTGAAAATGAAACCTTTATCAGAGAAATATTGCAAAGATTCTCCCCCTCAACTGTTTTGCTTCTATTCTTACCTGCACTGTATTTGTTTGTGCAAAAACTTTTTAATTTTATGTAATCAAAATTGTTCATTTCTTCTTCTGTGTTCCTCTTATCCCTTGCTTTGTTATGAACTTTATTCATAAATCTGAAAAATAATTTTTTCCCCTGTAATTTATGATATGACCTTTTATGAATGGGTCATGTATCATTTGGGAACTTGTCATCTGGTATGAGATGTTCTCTAAACATAATTTCTTTGATGTTGCTGTTCATTTTTCCCAGCAGTTTTTGTTAAATAGTTAGTCTTTGTTCTAGGAGCTAGGGTCTTTGGGTTCTATGGCTGCTATTGCTACTATCTTCATTTACTTCTTTATGTTGCATATCTAATCTGTTCTATTGATCAACTTTTCTATTTGATGATTATTGGTATGTAGTACAGTTTAAGAGTTGGCATTGCTAGCCCTCCTTTCTGCCCAGCTTTTCTCATTATTTCATTTGAGATTCTTTATCCTTTGTTCTTCCAGATGAATTTCATCATTATTTTCCTAGTTTTAGAAAGTAATACTTTGGTAGTCAGATTTAAATAATTGGAGAAATATTCATTGTTCATGAGTAGACAAAGTCAATATAATAAAAATGACAATTTTACCTAATATAGTTATTCAATGCCATCCCAATTAAATTATCAATAATTATTTTATTAAGTTAAAAAAATAGTAACAAAATTCATTTGGAAAAACAAAAGGTAAAGAATTTCAAACAAACTAATGAAAAAATGTAAAGGAAAGAGGTTTAGCAGTACCAGATCTTAAACTGTATTATAAGGCAGTAATTATTGAAACTATCTGGTATTGGCTAAGAAATACAAAGGTAGATCAGTGGAACACAGCAGACATATAATACACAGTAGTAATGATTATAGTAACCTTGTGTTTGACAAATGTGAAGATTTAAGATAAGATTTCATTTGGTAAAAAAAAAATTGTTGGGAAAGCTGGAAAGCAATCTGGCAGAAATTAGGCATAGACCAATATCTTGAACCATTTACCAAGACAAGGCCAAAATGGATACAGGACTTAGATATGAAGGGAGATATTACAAGAAAATTAGAAGAACATGGAACATTACCTAACAGACTTATGGATAGGAGAATAATTCATGAATAAACAAGAGATAGAGAGCATTATGAGGCATAAAATGGATAATTTTGATTACATTAAATTAAAAAGGTTTTGTACAGATAAAACTAATGTAGCCAAGATTAGAGGCAAAGCAGAAAATTGAGGAGAAAATTTTTATAGACAATCTCTCAGATAAAGGTCTCCTTTCTCAAATATATAAAGAACTTGGTCAGATTTATAAGAACATGAGTCATTCCCCAATTGATGAATTGTCAAAGGATATTAACAGGCAGTTTTTTGATGAAATCAAAACTACAGTCATATGAAAAAATGCTCTGAATCATTATTGATTAGAGATGCAAATAAAATAATTTTGAGATATCATTTTACACCTATCAGATTGGCTAAAATGGTAGATACCCTTCACTTGATGAATAGATGAA
>NW_020951781.1:0-2847 GCF_900497805.2 Vombatus ursinus
AGGAGGTCATGGCCAATACTACGGGCTTCTCTTTGTTCTGTGCCCAGAAGTATCAGAGACAAACATAGGGAGAATTACATTACATATGTAATGTTGCAGATGGTGTCAGATCTTTCCAATATATTGGTTGGTTTTACTAAACTATTTTTTTTAATTTAATGAATTTCAATCAGTCAATCAGCATTCACTTATTAAGTGCTTACTGTAGGCTGGTATAACAGTTTAAAAACTGGGACACTAATACATTATTAGTGGAACTATGAACTGCTCCAACCATTTTGAAGATGTACATGCGTGTACATCAAGTTAACTTCAGTGCATCTTTAATCCCAATCTATGTCACATATGAATCCGAGGCAGGTGGGGAGGGAGGACACTCGCAGGTGGGAGCATCAGAAAGGCTGCATATCAAGACGGTGACTGAGCTCCATCTTGGGATTATTCCATGATTTGTTTCCACCGTCCATCACATGGAAGGTGCCTTAAAATGTCTGTTTACTGGTTGTCTGGTACACAGCAGAAGTGAGGAGAAAATGAATTTTTGTGCGAAGTCACGGAGATACAAGTTACAGTGCCGTGTGTGAAAGAGAAAAGGCCAGTTTGTCTGGATGGCTGAGTGCAAAAGGGAGAGTACCATCCAGAGACTGGAGAGACAGGTTGGGGCTGGGTTGCAAAGGATTTTAAAATAGAAACAGAGGAGTTTGTGTTTTTCCTGAAAGGTAATGAGGAGTCATGGATTTTGTTGAGGAGGGCAGTGATGACCAAATCTGACCTTCATGGAAATCATTTTGGCAGCTCTCTGAGGGCTGGAGTTAGGAGACTTGAGGCAAAGAGGTGGAATGGCAGGTGTCTGCAATAATGCAGGCCAAACTGTCCCTCAGACAGCAAGGAGGTCTAGTCAGTACTTAAGAAATTAATTCCTGCTCCTCACTAGGTCAAACACTGAAGCTGAAGCTTAAATACTTTGGCCACATAATGAGAAGACAGGAGTCATTGGAAAGGACCCTGATGCTGGGGGAGATCGAAGGCAAAAGGGGAAGGGAGCAGCAGAGGATGAGATGGACACAGTGTCACGGAAGCAATGAATGTGATCTTGAGCAGACTTCAGGAGGCAGCGGAGGGACTGGAGGTCCTGGCGTGCTGCGGTCTAGGGGGTCAGGGAAAGTTCGACAGCACCGAGCAGCCAAAGGCAAGAGGCAACGAGGGGCTGCTATAAGGACGGTTGTGGGAGGGGGCAGAAGGAGCTAGGGGAGAAGGATGTGGAGAGAGGACGAGGTCTGGCCTCTGATGCTGTCTGTGAGGGAGAGCGTGGAGCTGAGGAATCTTGCCTGGAATCTCGCCCACATTTCCAATGTTTATGAGATGTGATTTGTTTTGTTTTTTTGTTTTTTTGTTTGTTTTTTGTTTTGCTTTGTTTTTTGGCAGTTGGGGTGAAGTGACTTGCCCAGGGTCACACAGCTAGTAAGTGTTAAGTGTTTGATCTGAGGTCACATTCGAAGTCAGGTCCTCCTGACTTCAGGCCGGTGCTCTATCCACCGCGTCACCTAGATGCCCCTATAAGATATTTTCTTGCATGACTTCTTGCCATCCTTTTCTCCCCAGGTCTGAGGAACCTAGTCGTTCTTCCTCTTCCTCTCCTCGCTCTGCCCTCCAGAAGGAGCAACGTCTGCACTTCACCGAGATCTTGTCCAGTTGGATTTCCCGACGCTTTCTCACTTCTTCGCGCTGCTGCTGCCGCCCGGCCCTGGAGTAAAATCAGGCCACTGTCCTTGCAAGCTTTGCCATGTTTGTATTCTCCACAGATAGTTCTGACCTGGTGAGTCGCATTTTCATCTTATCCTAAGACGCCTGGAGCTCATGTCCTTTTTTCTATCAGCTCTCTTTTTCTTTTGCTCACTTCATTTTTCTCTTAATCCCCCCAGCGCCATTTCCCCCCACTCTCTTGTATCTGGTGACGCTTTTAGCATGCTCACACGGGTAGCTTCCCATTGATTGCTTTTCCCTAGCATCTTGCCTTTATTTTCCTCCCTAATACTTTAGCCTAACTTGGGGTCCTCCCTGTGTTTGGTCATCTTTTGAATGGAGTTTTCCTCTCTTGCTAACCAGTTCTAGCAGTTGTGCTTTTCACCATTTCCGTTGTGGTTCTTGAAGGGAGTATTGAGGAGGAGGCTCCCGGTCCTTTGTCGCCTCACCACATAGCACAGTTCTAGGTCATTAAAGGGCACCTGGGAGGAGATGATGGCTTCATTGCCAAACTCAGTCTTCGAGTTTTTGAAAGGCTGGTCAGCCTTTTGTGTGGGAAAGAGACTTGTTCTTTTTGGCCCCAGAGGGGGGAACAAGAGGGGAGAGGGGGGTGTTGCACAAGGGCCAATTTTGTGCTGAAGTCAGGAAAAACTTCTCAACATTTAGATCTGTCCAAAGGTGCCTCAATAGGCAACTAGGTAGAAATAGTGGATAGAGCACCAGTCTTAGAGTCCCAAAGATCTGAGTTCAAATCCAGCCTCAGACACTTACTAGCTGTGTGACCTTGATCAAGTCACTTCACTGTCTGCCCCAGTTTCCTCATCTATAAAATAGAGATAATACTAGCACCTACCTCCCAGGGTTGTTGTGAGGATCAAATTAGATAAGAATTGCAAAGTGATTAAGAGTATTTATCAAAGCAAACCTTAAAACGCTCTACCAATGCCAGCTATAATTCAGAGGTGGTGGCCTTCTCTGCAGCAGAATGAGCTTCTAATGGCAGATTTGGGGGAGTCAGGGTTGGATCCCATGGGGCCTCTGAGGACCCATCCGACCCGAAACTTTGGCGTTTCTCTTGCTTGGTGTGTCTGGGTTCTGTCCACA
>NW_020951782.1:0-1013 GCF_900497805.2 Vombatus ursinus
GAAGCATAAGATGCATGCAGTCCCTGGCCTTAAAAAGATTTTTTTTTAATTTATTAAGCATTAGTTTTTTCATGCCTTTGTTTTTAGTTGCAGACTATCTTATCTTTTCCATTAATCTTTATTTCTATTTTTAGTCAAAACCAGACAGTTTTGATAGTTACTGTTTTAGAGTTTTATCAAAAATCTGGAAGTGCAAATTCTTGGTATTCTTTATCATATTTCTGAGCATCTAATTTTTTTTCTAATGCTTTTAATTAGCAGGATTTTTATTGCTGTTGGTTTGTTTGTTCTTAGATTGAACTTATGATTTCAGTAACTTGATATTTGCCTAGGACACGGAGGTCAAGTGTTAGGTCCAGGGTAACATATTCAGAGTCAGTAATTGAACCCAGATCTTCCTGACTATGAGGCCAACCCTTTATAGGCTGTTGTTGATAGAACAACTCTCTATCTATGCTGTTGCTCGGGGGAGGGAAGATAGAGTGAAAATATTAAAATTAGAGACAACTTAATTGAGTTGGAGACCGATTAAGAATCCATTGCAATAGTATAGAAGAGATATTATGAGGATTTAAAGTAAATGGTTGAATGACACAAATGTTGTGCAATCATACTACTTAGGAATACACTGGATATGATAGGGAAGAAAATGGAGAGATGATGAGGGAATGAGAAGAATCCAAGAAAAATAAAAATCCTATATGACTTGATAAAGGAAATAATAACAATTATTGTTGCTGTTGTTAATGTTGCTGTTATAGAACAGGGAAGTTTATGAGTTGGACATGTTTAGACAGTTAGATTATTAGCTCATATTAGATATGTGTTTGATGTAACACTATGGACATCCAAGTGATGATGTCCAATGCTCAAATGGTGACATTGAACTGGAATTTAGGATGGGAAGTTTAAGATATGGTGATTTAAGAATTAGATGCAAAGAAATGATCATGAAACCAGAAGAACAGGCAAGATCACTCAAGGTGAGAGTATAAAGAAAAGAAGGTTAAGAA
>NW_020951783.1:0-1017 GCF_900497805.2 Vombatus ursinus
GAAGCATAAGATGCATGCAGTCCCTGGCCTTAAAAAGATTTTTTTTTTAATTTATTAAGCATTAGTTTTTTCATGCCTTTGTTTTTAGTTGCAGACTATCTTATCTTCTCCATTAATCTTTATTTCTATTTTTAGTCAAAACCAGACAGTTTTGATAGTTACTGTTTTAGAGTTTTATCAAAAATCTGGAAGTGCAAATTCTTGGTATTCTTTATCACATTTCTGAGCATCTAATTTTTTTTCTAATGCTTTTAATTAGCAGGATTTTTATTGCTGTTGGTTTGTTTGTTCTTAGATTGAACTTATGATTTCAGTAACTTGATATTTGCCTAGGACACGGAGGTCAAGTGTTAGGTCCAGGGTAACATATTCAGAGTCAGTAATTGAACCCAGATCTTCCTGACTATGAGGCCAACCCTTTATAGGCTGTTATTGATAGAACAACTCTCTATCTATGCTGTTGCTCGGGGGAGGGAAGATAGAGTGAAAATATTAAAATTAGAGACAACTTAATTGAGTTGGAGACCGATTAAGAATCCATTGCAATAGTATAGAAGAGATATTATGAGGATTTAAAGTAAATGGTTGAATGACACAAATGTTGTGCAATCATACTACTTAGGAATACATTGGATATGATAGGGAAGAAAATGGAGAGATGATGAGGGAATGAGAAGAATCCAAGAAAAATAAAAATCCTATATGACTTGATAAAGGAAATAATAACAATTACTGTTGCTGTTGTTAATGTTGCTGTTATAAAACAGGGAAGTTTGTGAGTTGGACATGTTTAGACAGTTAGATTATTAGCTCATATTAGATATGTGTTTGATATAACACTATGGACATCCAAGTGATGATGTCCAATGCTCAAATGGTGACATTGAACTGGAATTTAGGATGGGAAGTTTAAGATATGGTGATTTAAGAATTAGATGCAAAGAAATGATCATGAAACCAGAAGAACAGTCAAGATCACTCAAGGTGAGAGTATAAAGAAAAGAAGGTTAAGAACAA
>NW_020951784.1:0-1426 GCF_900497805.2 Vombatus ursinus
CTTCTACATATTTGGGTGTAGCCTTTTGACTGAGTTCAAGTTTTACAGAACAAATCCTTTTATTAAGGGGATTTGTCCTGTGAAATTTAGATTCAGTCAAAGGGTTGCACTTGAGGACCTAGAAGGCCACATGTGGCGTCAAGACCACAGGTTTCCCACCCCTGACCTAGATGATCCCTAAGTTATCTTCTTTGTCTCATACTCTGACATCAATTCCCCTTGAAAAGGAGTTCAATTCAATCTAAAAATTTATAAATTAACTAGTATGTACACAGTGCCACTGTGATCTAAGGACCTTAAGGAATAAGATAACCTCTTTCCTAAAGAATCCTTATTTTACTGGGAGAGATAATGGGAAAAAGGGAAAAATCAAAATCCTCTAGGAAAATCTGAGGAGAAAGAAAACACTAGCAACTTGGGGGTAGGTGGGGGGAGGAGAGATGGCAGCAGTAAAGGATTTAAAATTAAAGCAGTGTGCCTCAGAACCATATACAACTAAGGTAGGGCAGCTCTTTGCCCTAGAGCACCAAAATTTAGAGAACAGCAAACTTTTGCATTAGGTGAGCTCTCACCTGTTCTTCTTTCCTAGTGACAGAATATCTAGCCATGGTGTCACAGTGTCCTGGCTATCCTGCCGCAAGGTCTAGCACTCTAGGGTCCATATCTATACCGCTCACATACAGTGAGGCATGTCAAATTCAAGTAGCAACGAGTAGGTTCATTCGGCTACAAATAGCTTTCACAAAGGGGAGTCAGTTTGAGATTATGCTCTTAGGGTAATGGAAGGCCAGATTGGAAAGGGTCTTAAATTCTACACAAAAAGTTGATATTTTTATCCCAGAGACAATTGAGAACCACTAAAAATTTTTGAGCAGGAGAGAGACATGTTCAAAAATCTGTCGCAAGAGGACTATTTTGGTAGTTAAATGGAGGGAGGATTAGAGAAGGGGGAGACCAGAGGCGGAAATACCATTCAGAAAGCTGTTAGAACAGTCCAGAAAAGAGGCAATGTGAGGGCAGGAACTCAAGTTAACAGACCTGTGAGTAGAGGGAAAGAGATGGATACAAGAGATATTATGGAGATAGAATAGATAGGACTTCGAAACTTATTGGACATGTGGGGATAAGAAAATTGGAAAAGAGAAGAATGAGTCCATAACTATGAACCTGAGTAACAGGGCATCAGGAATCTTGTCTCATTGATTTCTGTATCTTTTTCAGTGTCCATCATACACCAGATCTCAATAAATATTTTCTGAAATAATTTATCATTGAATGGAAGCAGAAAATGTGAATGTTGGGACATAAACAGAAAGGGAAGAGAAGAGCACCAATTGTCATCATTTTGACCAAAGTCAGTCTGACAAACCCCATGAGAGCATATTAAGCCACATCAGTGATATGTCTCAAAAGAATTTGAAAATGA
>NW_020951785.1:0-8773 GCF_900497805.2 Vombatus ursinus
GAGTGCAGATTGAAGCATATTTTTAAACTTTTCTTATTTTTCCTAGCTTTTTAATTTTTTCAACATGGCTAATATGGAAATATATTTTGCAAGACTTCTCAATGGGTATGGGGTAGAGAGAGGCAGGGAATTTATAACTAAAGATAAAAATGTAAAAATAGGAAGAATGAAGGTGAGAAAATATTAAAAAATAAAAACAAATTAAAAAATTAAAAAATATCATTTATCTTGGGAAGCCCATCAGGGATGCTTAAACAGGAGTTATCTTTTGATCTCATCAAAATGGAAATAGGTATGTTTATAGCATCCTAAAGTGAGAGCTAGGAAGGATTTTAGAGGCAAATAAGGTCAAATATTTAGTTATGCAAATAAGAAAACTATGGTCTGGAAAGGTTAAATATTGATACTAAGCAGAGAAGAAAATTAAATACCTTAAAATGTGTAAAGATGAAGAATATAAAAGAACTCATTGGTAACCAGTCCACCCAAGTTGAAGTATTCTGGACACCTTTCTGGCCTTTAAGATGAATCCTATGTTCTCTGAAGCCAGTTCTGAATGTTTCTGTGGAACCTATGAGAATGTTCCATTCTGGTATGTCATATGGAAAAGAAGGGATAATTAAACAATTCCAGTTTTAGCTAGTATCTGGGGGGTACTGCCATGATTTGACCACATCAGCTACATCCTTGGTACCACAGCTGGTGCTGAGAATGACTGATGAGGAAAGGAAAGACACCAGCAACACAGCTGCCTAATCCAGGTTTTCAGTCACTATAGCCAGAGGATCTTTTCTTTTTCCTTCACCTTTCAAATGGCAAGAAAAGGGTGATAACTTCCTTCCTCTTTTTCATTAAGTTGTAGCGAAAGAACTGCCACTCAGTGGGACCTTTGTGGTTTTATTCTCTGCTTCAATGGAAAAGGAACCTGTGTTGATGAACTGGGGGGCAGAAAGGGAATATTGCAGTGTTTGATTTCCTATATCCTGCTCTCTTCATCCTTCCTTTCATTCAGTCAGTCAGACTCTAAATCTATGATCCTATGATATTATGACCACATACACAATATTTTGTATTATCCTCTGCCTCCATGATTTTGTACAGATTTCCCCCTTATTCCTGGAAAAATTGGCAAATAGCACCTACTGCTATGGGCCCACCAGTAAATAAACTCTTGCCTGAGACCTTGCTCACTTTTCCTCTTTTATGTCTCTGTTCTTGATTATAGTGGAATGAGTATTATAAAGATGGATGTAAAAAAAAAATAAAAACAAAACAAAACAAGACAAAAAGATGGATATATCCAGGGTGGTGGATAATCTTGTTATTTTGAAGGCTAGGGCATGCCATTGACAGCCAGGGATAAATGGATGTCAGGAAACTGGTGGTGTTGGTAGTGGGGGCTGTTGCTTGTTTGCAATAATCAAAAGACAACTCCTGTTTAAGCATCCCTGATGGGCTTCCCAAGATAAATGATATTTTTTAATTTTTTAATTTAATTTAATTTTTTAATATTTTCTCACCTTCATTCTTCCTATTTTTACATTTTTATCTTTAGTTATACATTCCCTGCCTCTCTCTACCCCATACCCATTGAGAAGTCTTGCAAAATATATTTCCATATTAGCCATGTTGAAAAAATTAAAAAGCTAGGAAAAATAAGAAAAGTTTAAAAATATGCTTCAATCTGCACTCAGTGTTTATCAGTCCTCTTTCTGGGTATGAATAGCACTTTTTACCATGGGTCCTTTGGAAAAGTACTATCATAGTACTTTTGGAATAGATAGCCATTTTCATCATGAGGACTGAACTCCTCATATCGAACAGGGAATTCACTTTTCACTGGCCTCATTCCTGATCTAAGAGATTTCTCCAAGGGTAAGGTTGCACCTAGCTGAATTCCAGGTCCTTTTCCTTCAGGACTGGAGCAAACCTTAGCCCCCTAAACAAAAACACACACTAGTGGACCATTCAGGTCCTTTCTGTTCTTTAACTCTTTGGCTGAGCCCTACATCTTCAGGCAGAGGGCCCTCTCATCTTTCTATATCTCTTCCTTTTCCAAAGGCAGGTTGTGAGATTTGAGGTTTATTGTTTTTTGCTATAGATTTTTAGGGTGAAGGTAGGAGCAGTTAGTGCTAGTGGAAATCACAGCAGCAGCAGTAAAATGACTGAGTGAATCCTTGAACCTAAGCATATGGGTTGAATTGTGTGCTCTGCCAGAATGAATGTTGGGCAAGCACCTTAGGGATTAACGTTTTCTGTTTTTTATTCATAAGAATATTACCATTTTAGGCTTTTTAAGTCAGTGGTGTTGAAAGCAGGCAGAGTAGCACATACAGTGGAGTGAGCCAAAAAGCCAGTTTCTGTTCTCTCTAAAGGAAGGCATTGGGAAGAGTTTAGTGTGTAAGTAGACATGCTTCTTATTAAATTAGACAGTAATAAAGATTCTCTCCCTGTAGTACATTTCTCTTTGGGGAGTTTTTGAGAGTCAGTGAGCATTGGAAGAAGTGACTGGTCCTCCATTGTGTTGGATATATGATCAAGAAGTTTTTATTGCATAGAATAATGGTTGTTAAAAGTTTAAAGTTAGGTCTACAAGTCAAGTTTCTGAATACTATTGTTTGTTTGGGGTGTGTGTGTGTGTGTGTGTGTGTATGAATGCATACGTATGAGTATTCCATATTTCACATTCTTTTTCTATATAAGAATAACTACCTCTCCTTTGGCAGATTCATATTGTACATGTGTATTTATTTTATTACCTCCCCCCTCTTTTTTAGGGGAGTAGACCTAAAGATTAACTAAAAATTACTTTAAGCAATTTTCCCTGAGTTTGTGGTTCCTGCCTGGTGTTCACTCACAAGGAATGGCATTTAAGCATTTTCCTTGGGGAAGAGTAGGGTGTGGGGGGTGTCAATGGCCCAGATTACACACATACACACACACACTTGTGCATAATATTTATGTTACTATCTACCTATCATTTTCATGAGTTCAAATCCAGCCTCAGACACTGACAATCTGTTTCTCTGTTGTAACCCTGTTTGACTTAGTTTCCTCATGCATAAAAAGAGCTGGAGAAGGAAATGGCAAACTACTTCAGTATCTTTGCCAAGAAAACCCTAAATGGGGTCACAAAGAGTTGAACACAGCTGACATGACACACCAAACAACAGCAACAATACCTATCATCTATTTTTCTACATATCTCTCACACCAATTTAGATGTATGATCCAATTGGAGTAGGGTATTCCAAGTAAGAAAACTCCTAGTAATGTGAGTCAGCAACTAACTTGCAACTTAGAGTTGAGTGGGGGCACTTGGAAGTTGGATGACTGTCCTAGAGCCACACAGCCAGCATGTTGGGCACAGAATTTGAACCCAGTTGTTCTTGATCCTGAGGCCAATTCTTTCTTCAGTATACCATATTGTCTCCCTGAAGAGTATTGCCTTATAGAAAATGCAAAGCTAATTCTTGATTAGATTGTGATATAAAGGGAATTTACCTATATTTAAGTTGTCAGAGTGAGAGCTAATCTGGCCAAGGTCTCTGATCTTATTCTGGCATGCCACAGATCTACCATAATCTCTTCACCTCCCACCACAGAGACTACTGGGGAAAGGAGGATCTGGGAGGAGGTACCAGTGTGGCTTGAACCCATGCTCCTTCCTACTTCCAAAGGTTAGGACCTGAGCTTAAACATTTCAGAAGTAGCTTTAATCACTCTCCTCTTAAAGACTAGTCCCTAAAAGCCATAGCCTGAGTATGTGAGAAAGTATATGGTGTCCACATAAGAAAACAAAAACTATTCCTAACAGGAATTTTTCCAGGTAAATCAGGATTTGATTGTCTGAAAGTGAAAGAAGGGAGGTTGAGTCAATTCACTGGTGATGGAACCCCAACTCCTTCTGCCTTAAAGCCCTAGGTTCCCAAGCTATTGTGGAAAGAGCCTTGAATTCTGAGTCAGAGAACTCACTTCAAATCTTTTCTTTCATACATCCTACCCCTTTGAACTTCTCTTTACTCATTTAGAAAATGACAGAATTGGATTAGATCAGAAGTGTCAAGTATGTGTCTCACAATACTTCTGAGTATGGCCCAAACCAGATTAAAAAATATTTGGGAAACACAGAACAAAGTAAATAAAAATACAATAAAACAGTTAATATTACTATATTGCTTCCTAAATTACTATGTGGCCTGAAGGGATGCTTATGTACTGTTTAGTGACCCTTGTTTCTATTTGAGTTTGGTACCATTGGATTAGTTTATCTAAGGCCCTTCTCAGTTTTAGCTTTCTAAAAATCCTATTGGTCAGTACCCCATTGCAATATAATCCAGTAAATAAGGGAACCCATGTTAGGTGTTTTGGAAATTGGAAGGGGGAAGAATTTTCCAAATATGAAATGGCATGTCACTCAATTCCCATGATTAGCAAGCAGGTCACTTTTATAGGAAAATGAAACAAGTTTCAAAATGGAGTCAGTTTTACAAGATGGAGTCAGTTTGGTTCACACACTTCTTTCATTTATTCTCTTTGATTTATGGAGGAGGGAGCCAGCCCACTCCCCCCATGGATCACTTAGCTATTGGCCAAATTTATAAGGTTTTAGGTGTGCTCATGCTATCAAGATTATATATCAAGAAAATATCACTGGAAGCAACCTCTCACATAGCTTAGTAAAATAGCTAATACAAAGACTAAGAATAATAATGATATGCAAACCTTGTTAAATAGATTCTATAGGTAAACTAAGTCAGGCTACTGATCAAACTACTTAGAGGGCTCACAATAGACTAATTTTGAGAGAGGAGATTTATATGTCAATAAGGTAACCAAGAAACTCTGCAAATATAAACATTGTGAAACAAAAGGTCAAAGGAATATGATGATATAATTATCACCAATATTAAATAACATCAAACCTCCTTGAATCCTAGTAATCCACTCCCAAGGTTCATTTAATCAGAACAATTTGTCTTGAGTTCCAGATGTTCCTAGTAGTGGTTTGGTCCCATATCTTCTCTTGGATATTATGGAATAGGCCTCATTGTCAGGACAGCTTCAAAGAGGGCTCTACTTCTCCAGTTCCAAACCTCATGGTTCTGATCTTTTTAGCAGCAAAAGTTATATGAGGAGCACCATAATTCACCTGAAATTTTAGACAGTTTTTGTTTTTTTAGATTCTTATATTATGTACAGGGTTAATGTAAAAAAAAAGAAATATCAAGAGATGTGTAAAAAAACAAAAACTGTCTAAAATTTCAGGTGAATTATGGTGCTCCTCATATAACTTTTGCTGCTAAAAAGATCAGAACCATGAGGTTTGGAACTGGAGAAGTAGAGCCCTCTTTGAAGCTGTCCTGACAATGAGGCCTATTCCATAATATCCAAGAGAAGATATGGGACCAAACCACTACTAGGAACATCTGGAACTCAAGACAAATTGTTCTGATTAAATGAACCTTGGGAGTGGATTACTAGGATTCAAGGAGGTTTGATGTTATTTAATATTGGTGATAATTATATCATCATATTCCTTTGACCTTTTGTTTCACAATGTTTATATTTGCAGAGTTTCTTGGTTACCTTATTGACATATAAATCTCCTCTCTCAAAATTAGTCTATTGTGAGCCCTCTAAGTAGTTTGATCAGTAGCCTGACTTAGTTTACCTATAGAATCTATTTAACAAGGTTTGCATATCATTATTATTCTTAGTCTTTGTATTAGCTATTTTACTAAGCTATGTGAGAGGTTGCTTCCAGTGATATTTTCTTGATATATAATCTTGATAGCATGAGCACACCTAAAACCTTATAAATTTGGCCAATAGCTAAGTGATCCATGGGGGGAGTGGGCTGGCTCCCTCCTCCATAAATCAAAGAGAATAAATGAAAGAAGTGTGTGAACCAAACTGACTCCATCTTGTAAAACTGACTCCATTTTGAAACTTGTTTCATTTTCCTATAAAAGTGACCTGCTTGCTAATCATGGGAATTGAGTGACATGCCATTTCATATTTGGAAAATTCTTCCCCCTTCCAATTTCCAAAACACCTAATATGGGTTCCCTTATTTACTGGATTATATTGCAATGGGGTACTGACCAATAGGATTTTTAGAAAGCTAAAACTGAGAAGGGCCTTAGATAAACTAATCCAATGGTACCAAACTCAAATAGAAACAAGGGTCACTAAACAGTACATAAGCATCCCTTCAGGCCACATAGTAATTTAGGAAGCAATATAGTAATATTAACTGTTTTATTGTATTTTTATTTACTTTGTTCTGTGTTTCCCAAATATTTTTTAATCTGGTTTGGGCCATACTCAGAAGTATTGTGAGACACATACTTGACACTTCTGATCTAATCCAATTCTGTCATTTTCTAAATGAGTAAAGAGAAGTTCAAAGGGGTAAGATGTATGAAAGAAAAGATTTGAAGTGAGTTCTCTGACTCAGAATTCAAGGCTCTTTCCACAATAGCTTGGGAACCTAGGGCTTTAAGGCAGAAGGAGTTGGGGTTCCATCACCAGTGAATTGACTCAACCTCCCTTCTTTCACTTTCAGACAATCAAATCCTGATTTACCTGGAAAAATTCCTGTTAGGAATAGTTTTTGTTTTCTTATGTGGACACCATATACTTTCTCACATACTCAGGCTATGGCTTTTAGGGACTAGTCTTTAAGAGGAGAGTGATTAAAGCTACTTCTGAAATGTTTAAGCTCAGGTCCTAACCTTTGGAAGTAGGAAGGAGCATAGGTTCAAGCCACACTGGTACCTCCTCCCAGATCCTCCTTTCCCCAGTAGTCTCTGTGGTGGGAGGTGAAGAGATTATGGTAGATCTGTGGCATGCCAGAATAAGATCAGAGACCTTGGCCAGATTAGCTCTCACTCTGACAACTTAAATATAGGTAAATTCCCTTTATATCACAATCTAATCAAGAATTAGCTTTGCATTTTCTATAAGGCAATACTCTTCAGGGAGACAATATGGTATACTGAAGAAAGAATTGGCCTCAGGATCAAGAACAACTGGGTTCAAATTCTGTGCCCAACATGCTGGCTGTGTGGCTCTAGGACAGTCATCCAACTTCCAAGTGCCCCCACTCAACTCTAAGTTGCAAGTTAGTTGCTGACTCACATTACTAGGAGTTTTCTTACTTGGAATACCCTACTCCAATTGGATCATACATCTAAATTGGTGTGAGAGATATGTAGAAAAATAGATGATAGGTATTGTTGCTGTTGTTTGGTGTGTCATGTCAGCTGTGTTCAACTCTTTGTGACCCCATTTAGGGTTTTCTTGGCAAAGATACTGAAGTAGTTTGCCATTTCCTTCTCCAGCTCTTTTTATGCATGAGGAAACTAAGTCAAACAGGGTTACAACAGAGAAACAGATTGTCAGTGTCTGAGGCTGGATTTGAACTCATGAAAATGATAGGTAGATAGTAACATAAATATTATGCACAAGTGTGTGTGTGTATGTGTGTAATCTGGGCCATTGACACCCCCCACACCCTACTCTTCCCCAAGGAAAATGCTTAAATGCCATTCCTTGTGAGTGAACACCAGGCAGGAACCACAAACTCAGGGAAAATTGCTTAAAGTAATTTTTAGTTAATCTTTAGGTCTACTCCCCTAAAAAGGAGGGGGGAGGTAATAAAATAAATACACATGTACAATATGAATCTGCCAAAGGAGAGGTAGTTATTCTTATATAGAAAAAGAATGTGAAATATGGAATACTCATACGTATGCATTCATACACACACACACACACACACACCCCAAACAAACAATAGTATTCAGAAACTTGACTTGTAGACCTAACTTTAAACTTTTAACAACCATTATTCTATGCAATAAAAACTTCTTGATCATATATCCAACACAATGGAGGACCAGTCACTTCTTCCAATGCTCACTGACTCTCAAAAACTCCCCAAAGAGAAATGTACTACAGGGAGAGAATCTTTATTACTGTCTAATTTAATAAGAAGCATGTCTACTTACACACTAAACTCTTCCCAATGCCTTCCTTTAGAGAGAACAGAAACTGGCTTTTTGGCTCACTCCACTGTATGTGCTACTCTGCCTGCTTTCAACACCACTGACTTAAAAAGCCTAAAATGGTAATATTCTTATGAATAAAAAACAGAAAATGTTAATCCCTAAGGTGCTTGCCCAACATTCATTCTGGCAGAGCACACAATTCAACCCATATGCTTAGGTTCAAGGATTCACTCAGTCATTTTACTGCTGCTGCTGTGATTTCCACTAGCACTAACTGCTCCTACCTTCACCCTAAAAATCTATAGCAAAAAACAATAAACCTCAAATCTCACAACCTGCCTTTGGAAAAGGAAGAGATATAGAAAGATGAGAGGGCCCTCTGCCTGAAGATGTAGGGCTCAGTCAAAGAGTTAAAGAACAGAAAGGACCTGAATGGTCCACTAGTGTGTGTTTTTGTTTAGGGGGCTAAGGTTTGCTCCAGTCCCGAAGGAAAAGGACCTGGAATTCAGCTAGGTGCAACCTTACCCCTGGAGAAATCTCTTAGATCAGGAATGAGGCCAGTGAAAAGTGAATTCCCTGTTCGATATGAGGAGTTCAGTCCTCATGATGAAAATGGCTATCTATTCCAAAAGTACTATGATAGTATTTTTCCAAAGGACCCATGGTAAAAAGTGCTATTCATACCCAGAAAGAGGACTGATAAACACTGAGTGCAGATTGAAGCATATTTTTAAACTTTTCTTATTTTTCCTAGC
>NW_020951786.1:0-6036 GCF_900497805.2 Vombatus ursinus
GTGGAGAATGGACTGGAGTGGGCAAAGACATGTGGCAGATGGACCAACTAACAGGTCATTGAAATAGTGTAGGCATGAGGTAATGTGGGCCTGCATCAGGGTGGTGGCAGTGTTAGAAGAGAGAAGAGGGGCATATACAAAAGATGTTGAAAGTAAAATTGACAGGACTTGGAGACATATTAGATATGGTGGGAGAGAGATTGAGAATGAGAGCAAGAACTGGGAGAGGAGAAGAGAGGAAAGGAGGGAGGAGGGAGGAATGGAGGAAGGGAGAGACAGAGAGAGAGAGAGGGAGAGAGGGAGAGAGAGAGAGGGGAAAGACAGAGACAGGAGGAGGAGGAGACAAGAAGAGAGGAGAGACACAGACACAGAGACAAATATAGAGAGAGGGGGTAGGAGACAGAAAGAGAGAAGGGCGGTGCTTATTTTGATTAGAACAAAGGTATCAAGAGACATGAAGACAATGAAGAGAGAACTCTCTTGCTGCATCAGAAGTGAGAGTTGGCGCAGTTGTAGTTGTCTGGGGCCTTTTACTTCCAGCCTGGAGCTGGCTTTTAATTGAAACTTTTTCTTAATAAAGTGAAATCTACAAGTACAACTGGTTTCCTCCAATTTAGTAGGCCTATTTTTGGAAGTATGTAAATTAAATAAGCAGCTGTGAAACCTTTGGGTGCTTCCCTAAAGCTCACTTTCCTCATCCGTAAAAATAGGAGATTGGACTAGGTGGTCTCTGGGGCCCCTTCCAGCTCAAAATCTCTGGTCCTTAGAATGGGCACTGGGGTTAACACTCTAAAGCAGAGTGGCCAATTCTTACTGGCACATGGTAGCCTCCAACACTCTCTGAATGAAGCTCAAACCAGATTAAAATGCAATTGGGAAGTGCTTTTTAAAAAATAAATTAAAATACAATAGAAGATAAATATTGTTAATATGCAGTTTAGTAATCCATGCACATTAGTAGACTGTTTCTAGTTAGAGTTTGACACCACTCCTCTAAAGGGCATTGACTAGGCAGATTAATGATTCTTTCATTGGCTTCCCAGTGTTCAGTCTTGTCATGACTCCCCCCTTTTCTACTTGCTACACAGAAATTAACATTTAAAAGCTATTACATGCTTGGTTAAAAAAAGAGAGAAAGAGAGACATCTGAAACCCCAACTGGTACACTTGACCTGTTGACATATGATCTTCATGCAACAATAGTAGGATACTTTAACCCCTGGTGAGTTTTGGTTTTATGTCACTATCACTTTGTTTATATTTGGTTACACAACCATTACTAGCCTTTTGACTCCCAGGGCAAGCAGCAAGAATCAGACCCTGAAATCAACCTTGAAATTCCCCTTGTGAAAGTAATTCATGACAATTAAATTGAACAGGAGAAAGAGTAAATTACTTCAGTGCATTAGGTAAGAGATTTAGTGTTGGAAAGGTCCTCAGAGTTCATAGGATCATAGATTAAGAGCTAAAAGGGGAACTTCAAGGCCATTCAGTGTAACCTCCTCATTTTACAGATGAAGAAACTGAGTCTGAGAGAGATTGAAGGACTTTCCCAGGGGTCACACAGTATCTGAAGGAAGATTTGAATTCAGCTTTTTCTGATTCCAAACCTAACAATCTATCCACTGTGTTACCTGTCTATCTGGACTAATTCTTGTAGTCTAACTCAAATGTTTGTGGTTCCATGAAGCATGAGAAGGCAAGGTGGATCAGGGAAAGGAGCGCTAATTTTAGAAGCAGAGGTCCTGAGTTCAAATCCTGGATCTGCTACATAATGCCTAGGTGGACTTGGGCAAATTATAGAACTTCTGTAGTCCCAGATTTCCTCCTATTAGCCTTGGCTAAGCTCCTTCTCACACACTGAAGTGGGAGGGAAAGTGACATAATCATTAGTTTCCCACACTGGAGGAGCGCTACAGCTTTGTACAGGTGGGATATGGTTGGTTTAGAAAAGATGGAGGAAAGATCATAAAAGTGATGGGATTAGGTGCATTGGGAATTACTTTATGGAATAAACAGAAAGCAGGAGATTCCCAAAGTCCCTTAGAACCTGAATCCTTTTCTCTTCCATCAGTGTCTGAGGAAGTCTAATGGAAAAGTCTCTGAATAAAGAAACCCAGCCCCTAAAATGTCCTCATGTAGAGCTCATGCTGCCTTCACTTCCTTCCATTTGGTTGGAATGTATATGTTAATTGCTTTGTGTCCTTTACATTTAACCTTCCTGGGGCCAAGCTTCTATTGCCCTATCCTAGCTACAATTCCCTTTTTTCTTCTTTTTTCTTTATTTGCTCGATTTTCAGTTTAATTCCCTTTTGATCAGTTGGATGAGTCTTCTGTCAAATATTTTCTTTTCTCATCCTCATGAAATGTACTCTTACCTTTGAGTGGAGTTGAACCTTCCACCCATGGTCCAAAATACCAAAGACTGTTCTCTGACACCATCTCCATATTGAATTCCATTCTATAAACATGTATTAAGCACCTATTACATGAGAATCATGCTATGAAAAAAAATGACATTGTCCTTATCCTCAGGAAGATTGCAGTCTAATGAAGTTGGAATGATGTCTACATGAATTCTCAGCAGTTCTGTAATCATAACTTCTAACCTTTCCAGTATATGATTCACTGGAGAAGAGGATAGCGTACCAGTCTTACTCTGTATATATCATGCACGTACCCACTTATTTACATGTTGTCTCCTCTATAGGAATGTATGCTCTCTGAGGGCAGGGATTGTTTTTGCTTTTCTTTTTATCCTCAGTATTTGGCACTGTACATGACATATTGTTGTTGTTCAGTCGTGTCTGACTCTATGTGATGCTATCCATGGATTGTTCTTGGCAAAGGTACCAGGGTAGTTTGCAATTTCCTTCCACAGTGTGTCTCCATTTTACAGATGGGGAACTGAGCAAACATGGCTAAATGATTTGTCCAGGATCACACAGCTAGTGAGTATTTGAGGCTGGATTTGAACTCGGGTTTTTCCACTTGCCAAGCAGGAGGAAGCTTGATAACAGAGTAGATAGATCATGGGGACTGGAGTCAGAAAGCCCTAAGTTCAAATCTGGCCTCAGACACTCACTAGCTGTGTGATCCTGGACAAATCATTTAGCCATGTTTGCTCAGTTCCCCATCTGTAAAATGGAGACACACTGTGGAAGGAAATTGCAAACTACCCTGGTACCTTTGCCAAGAACAATCCATGGATAGCATCACATAGAGTCAGACACGACTGAACAACAACAATATGTCATGTACAGTGCCAAATACTGAGGATAAAAAGAAAAGCAAAAACAATCCCTGCCCTCAGAGAGCATACATTCCTATAGAGGAGACAACATGTAAATAAGTGGGTACGTGCATGATATATACAGAGTAAGACTGGTACGCTATCCTCTTCTCCAGTGAATCATATACTGGAAAGGTTAGAAGTTATGATTACAGAACTGCTGAGAATTCATGTAGACATCATTCCAACTTCATTAGACTGCAATCTTCCTGAGGATAAGGACAATGTCATTTTTTTTCATAGCATGATTCTCATGTAATAGGTGCTTAATACATGTTTATAGAATGGAATTCAATATGGAGATGGTGTCAGAGAACAGTCTTTGGTATTTTGGACCATGGGTGGAAGGTTCAACTCCACTCAAAGGTAAGAGTACATTTCATGAGGATGAGAAAAGAAAATATTTGACAGAAGACTCATCCAACTGATCAAAAGGGAATTAAACTGAAAATCGAGCAAATAAAGAAAAAAGAAGAAAAAAGGGAATTGTAGCTAGGATAGGGCAATAGAAGCTTGGCCCCAGGAAGGTTAAATGTAAAGGACACAAAGCAATTAACATATACATTCCAACCAAATGGAAGGAAGTGAAGGCAGCATGAGCTCTACATGAGGACATTTTAGGGGCTGGGTTTCTTTATTCAGAGACTTTTCCATTAGACTTCCTCAGACACTGATGGAAGAGAAAAGGATTCAGGTTCTAAGGGACTTTGGGAATCTCCTGCTTTCTGTTTATTCCATAAAGTAATTCCCAATGCACCTAATCCCATCACTTTTATGATCTTTCCTCCATCTTTTCTAAACCAACCATATCCCACCTGTACAAAGCTGTAGCGCTCCTCCAGTGTGGGAAACTAATGATTATGTCACTTTCCCTCCCACTTCAGTGTGTGAGAAGGAGCTTAGCCAAGGCTAATAGGAGGAAATCTGGGACTACAGAAGTTCTATAATTTGCCCAAGTCCACCTAGGCATTATGTAGCAGATCCAGGATTTGAACTCAGGACCTCTGCTTCTAAAATTAGCGCTCCTTTCCCTGATCCACCTTGCCTTCTCATGCTTCATGGAACCACAAACATTTGAGTTAGACTACAAGAATTAGTCCAGATAGACAGGTAACACAGTGGATAGATTGTTAGGTTTGGAATCAGAAAAAGCTGAATTCAAATCTTCCTTCAGATACTGTGTGACCCCTGGGAAAGTCCTTCAATCTCTCTCAGACTCAGTTTCTTCATCTGTAAAATGAGGAGGTTACACTGAATGGCCTTGAAGTTCCCCTTTTAGCTCTTAATCTATGATCCTATGAACTCTGAGGACCTTTCCAACACTAAATCTCTTACCTAATGCACTGAAGTAATTTACTCTTTCTCCTGTTCAATTTAATTGTCATGAATTACTTTCACAAGGGGAATTTCAAGGTTGATTTCAGGGTCTGATTCTTGCTGCTTGCCCTGGGAGTCAAAAGGCTAGTAATGGTTGTGTAACCAAATATAAACAAAGTGATAGTGACATAAAACCAAAACTCACCAGGGGTTAAAGTATCCTACTATTGTTGCATGAAGATCATATGTCAACAGGTCAAGTGTACCAGTTGGGGTTTCAGATGTCTCTCTTTCTCTCTTTTTTTAACCAAGCATGTAATAGCTTTTAAATGTTAATTTCTGTGTAGCAAGTAGAAAAGGGGGGAGTCATGACAAGACTGAACACTGGGAAGCCAATGAAAGAATCATTAATCTGCCTAGTCAATGCCCTTTAGAGGAGTGGTGTCAAACTCTAACTAGAAACAGTCTACTAATGTGCATGGATTACTAAACTGCATATTAACAATATTTATCTTCTATTGTATTTTAATTTATTTTTTAAAAAGCACTTCCCAATTGCATTTTAATCTGGTTTGAGCTTCATTCAGAGAGTGTTGGAGGCTACCATGTGCCAGTAAGAATTGGCCACTCTGCTTTAGAGTGTTAACCCCAGTGCCCATTCTAAGGACCAGAGATTTTGAGCTGGAAGGGGCCCCAGAGACCACCTAGTCCAATCTCCTATTTTTACGGATGAGGAAAGTGAGCTTTAGGGAAGCACCCAAAGGTTTCACAGCTGCTTATTTAATTTACATACTTCCAAAAATAGGCCTACTAAATTGGAGGAAACCAGTTGTACTTGTAGATTTCACTTTATTAAGAAAAAGTTTCAATTAAAAGCCAGCTCCAGGCTGGAAGTAAAAGGCCCCAGACAACTACAACTGCGCCAACTCTCACTTCTGATGCAGCAAGAGAGTTCTCTCTTCATTGTCTTCATGTCTCTTGATACCTTTGTTCTAATCAAAATAAGCACCGCCCTTCTCTCTTTCTGTCTCCTACCCCCTCTCTCTATATTTGTCTCTGTGTCTGTGTCTCTCCTCTCTTCTTGTCTCCTCCTCCTCCTGTCTCTGTCTTTCCCCTCTCTCTCTCTCCCTCTCTCCCTCTCTCTCTCTCTGTCTCTCCCTTCCTCCATTCCTCCCTCCTCCCTCCTTTCCTCTCTTCTCCTCTCCCAGTTCTTGCTCTCATTCTCAATCTCTCTCCCACCATATCTAATATGTCTCCAAGTCCTGTCAATTTTACTTTCAACATCTTTTGTATATGCCCCTCTTCTCTCTTCTAACACTGCCACCACCCTGATGCAGGCCCACATTACCTCATGCCTACACTATTTCAATGACCTGTTAGTTGGTCCATCTGCCACATGTCTTTGCCCACTCCAGTCCATTCTCCAC
>NW_020951787.1:0-1387 GCF_900497805.2 Vombatus ursinus
TCTCTGTGAATAAGTTTCCCAAGCAGTAAAACAGATAGAAAGCACCTGCCGACTTACTTTACAAGATTGTTATGAGCTCCAAATGAAATGATAGATTTGAAGGTGCTTTCAAAAGTTATAAGCACTAGACAAATATAGCACCGTGCCTAAAGACCTGACCTTGGAGCCAGGAAGTCACAGGTTCAAGTGTAGCTTCTGACACACACTGGTTATATGATCACAGGCAAGGCACTTAACCCACCCTCCAAGCAATCATCTCAAGCCAATAAGCCAATAATTTTAATTGTTGATCTGCAATAGTGGAAAGTTCCCCAAGCCAACGATAACAGTTCATGGTCATAGTGTTATATCACATATTCCAAATGATAGCTTGGGTAGAATCAAGCATGGCTGCTTTCTTTTACAGAAGAGAAACTGAGGCTTAGAGAGGTTATACGTGGTCACACAACTAATAAGTATTTGAGGTAGGATTAGAACTTGGGTCTTCTAGACTCTAAGACAGATACCCCATTCATTACACAACATTGCCTGTGAAGCCATATGCTTTACTTCAAACAAGGGATATTAACATAGCTTATTACACCATATCTTTCTCTTCCATCATCTTATCCTCTTAGTGTGCCACAGTCATATAATCAGATGACCAGGTAGAAGTTTGGACAACCCTAGTTTTTTGGTTGTGCCTTTGTCAATGAAAGTCTATTTTACTTGGGGAAACATGTTGTGTTTAAGATGTCTACAGAACATCCAGCTTGAGAAGTACAGTGGGAAGTTGAAGATACAAAACTGGAGGCCAAGATAGGTTAGAATTGGCCATCAGCAGAGATGATCAGAGAATCTATGGGAGCTGATGTGATCACTGATTGACTTGGATGAAGATCAGCAAGGGATATGGAGGAGAGGTCATATAGGTAAGAAAAAGATAAATGTCACAAAAACCTGGAGAGAAGAGAATATCCGGAGGACAGGGTGATCCACTGAGTGAAATACAGCACAGAAATAAAGGAGAATAAAGAAATAAAGAAATAAAGGTCTAAGGAAGACTGTCAGATTTGGCAATTAAGAGATCATTGATATTTTGGAGAGTAATTTCAATTGAGTGAATTGGTCAGACATTAGATTGCTAGGCATTAAGGAATGAGTTAAAAGGAGAGGGAATGAAGGCAACGCATAACTTTTCTTATTTGCTTTCTTTCTTCCTGTTTTTTTTATTGAGAATTCAACTGAGAAAGGGAGGAGAGATGTAGGGTGAATGCTTAAAGGGATGGTATTATTGTTGAGTCATTATTCAGTTATGTCTGACTCTTCCTGATGGCCTTCTGGGTTTTCTTAGCAAAGATACTGGAGTGGTTTGCCATTCCTTTCTCCAGTTCATTTGACAGATGAG
>NW_020951788.1:0-1387 GCF_900497805.2 Vombatus ursinus
CTCATCTGTCAAATGAACTGGAGAAAGGAATGGCAAACCACTCCAGTATCTTTGCTAAGAAAACCCAGAAGGCCATCAGGAAGAGTCAGACATAACTGAATAATGACTCAACAATAATACCATCCCTTTAAGCATTCACCCTACATCTCTCCTCCCTTTCTCAGTTGAATTCTCAATAAAAAAAACAGGAAGAAAGAAAGCAAATAAGAAAAGTTATGCGTTGCCTTCATTCCCTCTCCTTTTAACTCATTCCTTAATGCCTAGCAATCTAATGTCTGACCAATTCACTCAATTGAAATTACTCTCCAAAATATCAATGATCTCTTAATTGCCAAATCTGACAGTCTTCCTTAGACCTTTATTTCTTTATTTCTTTATTCTCCTTTATTTCTGTGCTGTATTTCACTCAGTGGATCACCCTGTCCTCCGGATATTCTCTTCTCTCCAGGTTTTTGTGACATTTATCTTTTTCTTACCTATATGACCTCTCCTCCATATCCCTTGCTGATCTTCATCCAAGTCAATCAGTGATCACATCAGCTCCCATAGATTCTCTGATCATCTCTGCTGATGGCCAATTCTAACCTATCTTGGCCTCCAGTTTTGTATCTTCAACTTCCCACTGTACTTCTCAAGCTGGATGTTCTGTAGACATCTTAAACACAACATGTTTCCCCAAGTAAAATAGACTTTCATTGACAAAGGCACAACCAAAAAACTAGGGTTGTCCAAACTTCTACCTGGTCATCTGATTATATGACTGTGGCACACTAAGAGGATAAGATGATGGAAGAGAAAGATATGGTGTAATAAGCTATGTTAATATCCCTTGTTTGAAGTAAAGCATATGGCTTCACAGGCAATGTTGTGTAATGAATGGGGTATCTGTCTTAGAGTCTAGAAGACCCAAGTTCTAATCCTACCTCAAATACTTATTAGTTGTGTGACCACGTATAACCTCTCTAAGCCTCAGTTTCTCTTCTGTAAAAGAAAGCAGCCATGCTTGATTCTACCCAAGCTATCATTTGGAATATGTGATATAACACTATGACCATGAACTGTTATCGTTGGCTTGGGGAACTTTCCACTATTGCAGATCAACAATTAAAATTATTGGCTTATTGGCTTGAGATGATTGCTTGGAGGGTGGGTTAAGTGCCTTGCCTGTGATCATATAACCAGTGTGTGTCAGAAGCTACACTTGAACCTGTGACTTCCTGGCTCCAAGGTCAGGTCTTTAGGCACGGTGCTATATTTGTCTAGTGCTTATAACTTTTGAAAGCACCTTCAAATCTATCATTTCATTTGGAGCTCATAACAATCTTGTAAAGTAAGTCGGCAGGTGCTTTCTATCTGTTTTACTGCTTGGGAAACTTATTCACAGAGA
>NW_020951789.1:0-1473 GCF_900497805.2 Vombatus ursinus
GTGTGGCAATTGGGGTTAAGTGACTTGCCCACAGTTACATAGCTAGTGAATATTATGTGTCTGAGGCCAGATTTGAACTCAGTTCCTCCTGACTTCAGGGCTGGTGCTCTATCCACTGTGCCACCTAGTTGCCCCTGAGGTTAATTTTTAATGACGGGAATTTTATGAGCAGATATTTGCTGTACTTAAATAAAAGGGTAGCTAGGTGGCACAGGGAATATAGTACTGGGCCTGGAGAAAGGAAAAAATCTCTTCTTGAGTTCAAATCTGGCCTCAGATGAATACTAGCTATGTGATGCTAGGCAAGTAACTTAACTTTGTTTACCTCAGTTTCCTCATCTGTAAAATAAGATGGAAAAGGAAATGAGGAACCACTCCAGTATCTTTGCTAAGAAAATCTCAAGTTGGGTCACAAAGAATTGGACATAGAAAAATGACTAAACAACGACTTAAACAAAACCATGCATTTGGCTACTTTGTTCCAATCATAGATAGGGACCACTCCATGAAATTCACTCTTGTTTAAGAATGAGCAGCAGTACTCCCCTGAGAACTAGAGAGAAAAGAAAATTCTCCTTCAAGGATTGCCTCATAGTCTACATTGCTCAAATAAAGCTCATTAAATGTTATTTGACTCATTTAAGAGAAAACAATAGGAAAGTAGCAAGAAAGTCAGGAAAGGAGGAGAGAATAGATGTGCCACCTTTTGCTGTTGTTATTGTTCTAGAAGTTGTCTTACTGAGTTACAGTAGAAAAAGAAATAAATAATTATCTTATCATGATAAAAGAAAAAATAACCTAACCCTTGATATCTTTCCTATTGTTTTCTCTTAAATGAGTCAAATAACATTTAATGAGCTTTATTTGAGCAATGTAGACTATGAGGCAATCCTTGAAGGAGAATTTTCTTTTCTCTCTAGTTCTCAGGGGAGTACTGCTGCTCATTCTTAAACAAGAGTGAATTTCATGGAGTGGTCCCTATCTATGATTGGAACAAAGTAGCCAAATGCATGGTTTTGTTTAAGTCGTTGTTTAGTCATTTTTCTATGTCCAATTCTTTGTGACCCAACTTGAGATTTTCTTAGCAAAGATACTGGAGTGGTTCCTCATTTCCTTTTCCATCTTATTTTACAGATGAGGAAACTGAGGTAAACAAAGTTAAGTTACTTGCCTAGCATCACATAGCTAGTATTCATCTGAGGCCAGATTTGAACTCAAGAAGAGATTTTTTCCTTTCTCCAGGCCCAGTACTATATTCCCTGTGCCACCTAGCTACCCTTTTATTTAAGTACAGCAAATATCTGCTCATAAAATTCCCGTCATTAAAAATTAACCTCAGGGGCAACTAGGTGGCACAGTGGATAGAGCACCAGCCCTGAAGTCAGGAGGAACTGAGTTCAAATCTGGCCTCAGACACATAATATTCACTAGCTATGTAACTGTGGGCAAGTCACTTAACCCCAATTGCCACAC
>NW_020951790.1:0-1140 GCF_900497805.2 Vombatus ursinus
TGCAATAGGCTGCTGGTGGGTCTGCCTGCTTCAAGCCTCTCCCCATTACAACCCGTCCTCCATTTAGCCACTAAAGTCATTTACCTCAAGTTCAGATCCAACCCTGTCATCTCCCTCTTCAGTGAACTCCAGAGGTTCCCTGTTGCCTCCAGCATCAAATACAAAATCCTCTGCTTAGTGTTCAAAGCCTTTCCCAACTCCTCTCAGTTCTAAGTGCCTTCCCCATGCTGGTTATTTACAATTTATCCTGTATAATATATCTTGTTTATAAGCAGTTGTCCTCATGGTGTCTCCCCCGTTAGACTGGGAGCCGCTTGAGAGCAGGGACTGTCTTTTACATTTCTTTGTATCAACCAGTCAGTATTTTTTAAGTACCTACTCTGGGCCAGGCTCTGTGATAAGTGCTGAGGATAGAAAAAGAGGCAAAAGACAGTCCCTGCTCTCAAGCGGCTCCCAGTCTAACGGGGGAGACACCATGAGGACAACTGCTTATAAACAAGATATATTATACAGGATAAATTGTAAATAACCAGCATGGGGAAGGCACTTAGAACTGAGAGGAGTTGGGAAAGGCTTTGAACACTAAGCAGAGGATTTTGTATTTGATGCTGGAGGCAACAGGGAACCTCTGGAGTTCACTGAAGAGGGAGATGACAGGGTTGGATCTGAACTTGAGGTAAATGACTTTAGTGGCTAAATGGAGGACGGGTTGTAATGGGGAGAGGCTTGAAGCAGGCAGACCCACCAGCAGCCTATTGCAGTATTCCAGGCATGAGGTGATTGGGGTTAAGTGACTTGCCCAGGGTCATACAGCTACTAAGTGTTAAGTGTCAGAGGAGAGAAGGGGGCATATTCAAGAGATATTGCACAGCCTCAGACACTTAACACTTAGTAGCTGTATGACCCTGGGCAAGTCACTTAACCCCAATCACCTCATGCCTGGAATACTGCAATAGGCTGCTGGTGGGTCTGCCTGCTTCAAGCCTCTCCCCATTACAACCCGTCCTCCATTTAGCCACTAAAGTCATTTACCTCAAGTTCAGATCCAACCCTGTCATCTCCCTCTTCAGTGAACTCCAGAGGTTCCCTGTTGCCTCCAGCATCAAATACAAAATCCTCTGCTTAGTGTTCAAAGCCTTT
>NW_020951791.1:0-1208 GCF_900497805.2 Vombatus ursinus
GGTTTCTAGCAGGCCCTTCAGGGTTTCTGGCATGCCCTTCAGAGTTTCTAGCAGGCCCTGTTTCTGGCATGCCCTTTCAGGGTTTCTAGCGTGTGCATCACGATTTGTTTCTTCTCTCTCTCTCCCCCACTCCAGGGCATGAGCATCCCTGCCCAGCCACATGCGTCCACCCGGGCAGGCTCTGAGCGCCGCTCAGAGCAACGGCGCCTTCTCTCCTCCTTCACGGGAAGTTGTGACAGTGACCTGCTCAAATTCAACCAGTTAAAGGTAGAGGAACGGGAACCTCTGTCACCCTCTCCCACTGGGGCAGCTTCATTTTCCTGTCCTCACTTAGGAAGCTCCTGGGGGTCCTCATCCCCATTGCCTAAAGAAGAAAGGCTGGGACACACAAAATGTCAGAGCTGGTGGAGAACTTAGAATATGGAATGTCAGAGCTGGAAGAGAACTTAGAACATAGACTGTCAGAGCTGGATGAGAATTTAGAATGTAGACTATCAGCTGGAAGAGAGTTTAGAATGTGGAATGTCAGAGCTGGAGGAGAACTTAGAACATGGAAATGTCAGAACTGAAAGAGATCTTAGAACATGGAATGTCAGCTGGAAGAGAACTTAGAACATAGAATGTCAGAGCTGGGGGAGAACTTAGAACATGGAGTATCAGAGCTTGAAGAGAACTTAGTCTATACATAGTCTATCAGAGCTGGAAAAGAATTTAGAACATGGAATGTCAGATCTGGGGGAGAACTTAGAATGTGGAATGTCAGAACTGGAAGAGAACTTAGAACATGGAGTATCAGAACTGGAAGAGAACTTAGAACATGGATTGTCAGCTAGAGGAGAACTTAGTGTGGACTGTCAGAGCTGGAAGAACTTAGAATGTAAACTGTCAGAGCTGGAAGAGAACTTAGAACATGAACTGTCAGCTGGAAGAGAACTTAGAACGTGGACTGTCAGAGCTGGAAGAACTTAGAACATAGACTGTCAGAGCTGGAAGAGAACTTAGAACATGGACTATCAGAACTGGAAGAGAACTTAGAACATGGACTGTCAGCTAGGGGAAAACTTTAGAATGTGGAATGTCAGGGCTGGGGGAGAATTCAGAATGTAGACTGTATGTTGGAAGAGAGTTTAGATCATAGAATGTCAGAGCTGGAGAAGAACTTAGAACATAGGAATATCAAAACTGAAGGGGATCTTAGAACGCATTTT